>NC_065447.1:212007204-212333954 GCF_917563875.1 Diabrotica virgifera virgifera
TATAAGAAGTTACGGGCTCAAGCTAGATATATAACTAAAAAGAACAGAAAAAAATCTTGGCAAGAATTTATGTCCTCTATTAATTCCACTATGCCTATAAGCACCGTATGGGAAAAAGTTAGAAAAATATCTGGAAGTAATACCTATAAAAAGATTCCATTTCTATGCAATAACAAACAGATAGTAACATCTAATAACGAAATAGCAGATTTATTAGCAAAACAATTTGAAATGAACTCCAGCAATAACAACTTTTCTAAAGAATTTATCAATACCAAGATGATTTCGGAAAATAAATTAATAGATTTTAATTGCATTGAAGATAATCCTCTTAATATAACATTTACCATGGAAGAGCTTAATCACTCTTTAAGTACCAGTAAAAAATCGGCGCCAGGACCAGACGATATTCCTGTTAGTTTCTTACAAAATCTACCAGATAATGGAAAACAATATCTTCTTAACCTATACAACAGAATTTGGACTAATAATGAGTTTCCCACAAAATGGACGCAGGCGATAATAGTTCCATTACTAAAACCAAATAAACCACGAACTGATCCCGAATCCTATAGGCCAATTTCGCTTACCAACACAATGTGTAAAATCTTGGAAAAAATGGTGAATAATAGACTAAGGTGGTTTTTGGAAATTAATAAATTAATAATCAATGAACAAAGCGGCTTTCGCAGGAACAGATCCACTATAGATAATTTAATTGACCTAGAATCCGAGATAAATGAATCGTTTGCAATTGGACAGGAATGTCTTGCGGTTTTTTTCGATATAACAAAAGCGTTTGACATGGCTTGGAGATACGACATTCTTAACACACTAAGTCAGTGGGGCGTCAAAGGTAACATGCTATATTTCATTCAAAATTTTCTTAGTAAGAGACAATTTAAGGTTAAGATAAATGGTACACTATCCAGCACTAAAGACCAAACAAATGGAACACCTCAAGGATCTGTTATTAGTTCAACACTATTCTTAGTAGCAATAAACAAAATCTTAGAAAACTTTCCACAACTTGTTAAAGCGAGATTATACGCTGACGATTTAGTTATATATTCAAGAGGAAAAAATATTCTTTCTATACAGAAAAATTTACAATGTGCATTAAATCACCTTGAAAACTGGTCGAAAGCTGTAGGATTGCAATTCTCTACAACCAAAACTAAATGTATTTTATTTTCAAAAAACGGCAGTCTACAACTCCAGATCTTCAGTTATATGGAAACAACTTAACTTATGTGGAACACTTAAAATTTCTAGGAATGATCTTTGATAAAAAACTATCTTGGAAGTACCACATTATGCACATTAAACAATCCTGTCAATCTGGTCTCAATTTAATGCGTACACTGTGTAATCGTAATTGGGGTTCAGATTGTAAAAGTTTGATTCTTATTTACAAATCTCTAGTACGATCCAAACTCGATTATGGATCAATTGTATACTCATCTGCAAAGAAGACACTTCTTGCTCAACTAGAAGTCATACAAAATACAGCATTAAGAATAGCCACAGGAGCATTCTGTACTAGCCCCATTAATAGTTTACAATGTTTAACCGGAGAACCACCTTTAAATTTCCGAAGAATGTACTTGTCATTAGCCTACGCATCATCCATATATGCAATAGAATCGCATCCCACTTTCCACCACACTATTGCAGAACGTTTCAAAGAAACTTATGTAAATAAAAAAAGAACTAACCCCCCCTTTTACGAGAGAATCAGAAAATATATCTCTCTCAATAATATTCAATTCCCAAAATTTTTTAATCAGACAAATACAGTTACTCCTCCGCCCTGGACCTTTCCTCCTGCAATATGTGATCTAACTCTTTCTAAATACAATAAGCTTGATACCCCCCATGCAACAATTAATCAATCTTTTCTCAACATACTTGCTTCTTTCCCAGATCATTGTTATATTTATACAGATTCATCTAAGACTGCTGATGGTGTGGGATCGGCAGTTGTAGATTCAAACACTATATTACAATTTAAATTATCTTCCACTTGCAGTATTTACTCTGGAGAACTATATTCAATTCTGCAAGCCCTCATTCACATTCGTACTCAAAAAATTCCAAAATCTGTCATAATTACCGACTCACTCAGTGCATTACATACGATAGAACAGTTATATACAAGTAATCCTATAAGTATTTTAATAAAAGAACAATTACATTTACTGAAGAACATGATGCAGCAAGTAAGCTTTATATGGGTTCCATCACACATTGGACTTCAAGGAAACGAAAAAGCAGATTTCCATGCCAGAGAAGCAATACACAGTGCGTCTTCAGTGTTAGTGAACTTAGTGCCTGTTTCCGATTACAAACCATTCCTTAAAGAAAAAGTGTTAAACAAATGGGAAAACGAATGGAATCTTTCACAATCATCTCTACACACAATAAAGCCCTCAATTGAACCTTGGTGTGAGATAGACCTAAATCGCCAGCTGTTTGTGAAGCTAAATCGTTTACGCATAGGGCATAGCAGACTTACTCACAGCTACCTAATCTCTAAGTCAAATCGCCCTATTTGTGACCTGTGTAATTGCGACATCAATGTAACACATATATTAATAGAGTGTCCTAAATATCTTAATGAAAGACAAAAACACTCCATACCTCTCAATATAAAAGCAGTCTTAGGATCACACTGTAAGCTTACACATTTGTTTAATTATTTGAAAGACATTAATGTTTTAAGCAAACTATAACCACTGTTAACATTTTATAATTCTTAATTTGTAAATTATATTGTTACCTAAATGTGAACTTATGTAATAGCCAAAATGTTATTAGATTTAAGTAACCATGTATTAATGACAGTACAGCTAATAACCCAAAGTGGTTGATGCTAATAATAAAATAAAAAAAAAAAAAAAAAAAAGATTACGTTATTAGCGAGGGCCGAAAGTCCCTGAGAACTTCTATAATGTTTATTTTAATAAGTTACAGGGGTGAAAAACTAAGAGAAAATGTAGTGTGATTTTTAATTTCAAATATCTCATTCGAAAGAAACTTCTTATACAGTATGTCCCTGTAAGTTGTATCCATATGGAAAACTTTTTTATTATTAATTTTACAGAAAAAAGTCATTCTTCATAAAAAGCTCTGCATGGTCCAAAACCTAAGATTTAACCATCAAATATCAATTTTTTTGAATATTGTACGAGGTATGTCAAAAAGTTTGAATTTCACTCAAGAGTAAAGTAGCTTTATTTTTCACAATATTGAAAATTGCTATTATGAAAAGTTGTTTGGGATTAAAAACTATATTCTAATATGCAATTAGGGCAGAGGCACCACTTATGGCCACTTTAAGAACTTTCTTTATTATTTTTCTCTTGAGAAACATGAAGGATTCGAATAAAATCTTTCCGCTCAATGCTATTTTTACTTTAGAATTAGCTCTACTAGGAAATCAAATGATCATAAGGATTCAATTTAGAATGAAAATATTATATCGTTTTATATTTTGAACAACAAAAATCCCCACTTTTGGCCATGTGTTTCTACATTTGGCCATACAGTTTCCCCACTTTTGGCCACCCAAAAAATAGGTACAAATAAAGATATAAGTTGATATTTATAATTGATATAAGTTGATATGTTTAAATATTTATTGAACTACAAAAATAGGTAAAACAAAATAAATTTCTGGTAATACAAATAGGTAAAAAGTATTGAAAAATGTTGTAAATAGTGTTTATGATTTTATATTTGTTCATAAATGTTTAGTTTTCCTGGAAAAATAGTCTTAAATTTTCTTCCTTGTTCCTGGACAATGGAATCGGGTAGTTTTCCTAAAATATCGTTTTTATCTATACTGCAAACATTATTTTCTATAGGACAAAATACAGTTTTCTCTTCATTAGCACTTTTGAAACATTGTATCTCATACTCTTCTGAAGAAAGGACATCTATAATTTTGGGCAACATATTTATATGTTGTCGTCGATCTTTTACCCAGTTGCTTAAATCTTGCAAGCACAAAGTCTCCCAATTTGAGATCATCGGTATCGAACATTTCAATATTTTCTTGTTCTGGTACCATGAAGTCAACATCGTCTTCACTGCTACCAGTTTCCTCCCAGTCTTCATGTTCTTCCGAAGAAGAGTCTGAATATAGATCTTTAGAGACTCCTTTAAGTGGGTCTAGGACATTTCGGCGTCGCCGTTTCGGCGTGGCCATTTCGGCGTGGCCGTTTGGGCGTAGAGCCGTTTCGGCGTACGCCGTTTCGGCGTCGGCCATTTCGGCGTCAGAGATTTTATTTTAGTTGACTAAATACCTACATTGGAGTCTATTAGTAAGACATTATTTTGAAAAAAATCTTTTAATATAGTTATTTAAATAGATACATTGGAGTCCATTGATCACAAAATTTTAATATTAATGGTAGATTTGTATATGTCAATTTTATACTTATGTGTGTGTGCTTGTTATTTAGCTCATAGTTAATGTAATATCTGTAATTGGCTTCTAGCTGTAGATATTATATATAAATAAATGAATAAACAAGATTTTGGAAAAATGAATATTTTATTTTAGTTATTATTTACATGTTATAATTAGATATGTGCTAGTCCAATTAAAAATCCTGAAACATTTATATTTACATACAAAACATTTATATTTAACCTACAAAACTTATTCACGAAATATTAATTAAAATAAAGTATTTACATGTTATAATTAGATATGTGCTAGTCCAATTAAAAATTCTGAAACATTTATACTTACATACAAGACATTTATATTTAACCTACAAAACTTATTCACGAAATATTAATTAAAATAAAGTACCTACTTACATATTATAATTATGTGCTAGTCCTCTTAAAAATTCTAAAACATCCCCGTTTGCATCAAAATTTCCCACAAGCCGTGAAATGCGATCATCTGCGTCTCTGTATTTTCTTAATTTCAATGGTGGGAGATTACCTGCCACAAGTTGCTCGAAATAGACATCTCGACCTTTCTGCACCTGACGCAGGCCATCTATAAATTTCCATATGGTTGGATGATCTGCTCCCAATTCCATCTTGAGTCTTCTATGGGCGGCCTCAGCGTGATTCTAAAATAAAATTTCTGACGCCGAAATGGCCGACGCCGAAACGGCCTACGCCGAAACGGCCTACGCCGAAACGGCTCTACGCCCAAACGGCCACGCCGAAATGGCCACGCCGAAACGGCGACGCCGAAACGTCCCATTCCGCCTTTAAGTAGGGTACAAAAACGTTCGAAAAATACTCAAAAAAACATTCTGCTGTCATCCAGCCTCTTTGACTTTTCACTAAACCCCAACCTTTAGGAGCTGCTTTACACATAGCAGACGGGATCCGGTCATATTTAAAAATTGTTAAAGGTGAGCGAATTTTCCTTCTGCATTAACTGTGAAAAGCGTAGTTACAGTTTCCTTATCTGACGAAGTTCGTTCATCGTAGATATGTTTTCCTCGCGGTCCAATTACAGTACCACTTTTTGGGGTTTATAAATCCTTTTTGGATAATCTAATATACTGGTAGCACTCATATCACTTAAATTCATACGAACCTCGTCGAACCATTTACCTATTTTCTCTTCAGTTACTGCACCTCTACCACCGTGAATGTATTCTGCTTTCTTCTGGGAAAGTTGCTTGTGCCTGTTAAGGAAGCTGTAATACCATTTTCTTCCTGGTCGATCATTGGCAAAAGGAGTTTTAATATTTGCCTCTCGAACAAGTTTTTGTACTGAACTCAATAACCAATCTTTATCAATTGGAAACCCCATCTTCGCAGAAGTTAATGTCCATTCAACTAGGAGGTCTTCAGTCTCTTTTCCCAAGTGAGAGTCGAATTCACAGTGCACTGAATCTCTTGGAGACTTTCCGGATATTTTATTACGCAAAGTAGTTCTCGGAACTTTAAATTCACGACAGGCTGTGGCCACAGGCATTCCTTCGGATATGCCATTTAATGCTAAATTTACTTTTGAAGGTGAGTACTGGAATTTAGGTATTTTTACCTTTTCTACTCTGCTCTTATTATTCTTCAGTGCGTTTGGCATTTTCACTAAAAGAAATAAAGTAGGTATACCTATGTAAACATGCTACATTAGTAGAAAAGTAAACTGGGCATAAGAGGATTTCGTTTACCTACTTGTGGCCCGCAGGTTGACCATAAGTAGGTAAATAGTAATTTTTCGGTTTCCACTTATGGCCTCCGCCATTTTTTCAAATTTCATATTATTAATTATAATGAAAAATAAATAATATCAAATAAAAAGGGTCTATTTACCTTATCTAGCACTTCCAGTGCAGAAAAAATATCATATAGTATTGTATTGAAAAGGATGATTTCAGATATGTTTCTTATGAAAATTCGTTAGTTAGCTTGGCACGTGCAACACACTACCACTCAAACATCAACAATAAAATAAACTGATCAGTTAGGTAGGTTTTTGTCACTGTTCCCACTTCCTATAGAATTATTTGACGTTTTAGCAGTTTCAAGGTTATTGGTTGATGGACGCCATGCTTATTATCTTACAAATCACAGCGATATGGCCATAGGCGGGGTAGTGGCCATAAGTGGTGCCTCTGCCCTACATCCTTCTAATTGAAATTTTTTTTTTTTGAAAAATTATGGGTAACACAACATTATTTTCAGTTATTTCAATTCTGATAACTCTTTTATTATTAATTTTACGAAAAAAAGTGATTCTTAATAAAAAGTTCTGGATAGTCTAAAACCTAAAATACAACTATCTTATATGAAATTTTATCAATTTTATACGAGGTATGTCAAACAAGATAAATTTAGATCAAAAGTAAAGTACCTTTATAGTTCAGAATATTTCAATTAAAAGGATGTAATTACATAATGAAACATAGTTCTTAATTCTAAATAACTTTTCGTAATAACAATTTTCGCTATTGTGAAAAATAAACGTATTTTACTCTTGAGCGAAATTCATATTTTTTGATATACCTCGTATAAAATTGATAAAATTTAACATGAGATGGTTGTATTTAAGATTTTAGACCGGGCAGAACTTTTTATTAAGAATAACTTTTTTTCGTAAGGTTTATAATAAAAGAATTATCTGAATTAAAATAACTGAAAATAATGTTAGTAATCAAAAATTTTTCAAAATTTTTTTTTCAATTAGAAGGATGTAATTACATACTAGAATATAGTTTTTAATTCCAAACAACTTTTTATAACAGCAATTTTCAATATTGTGAAAAATAATGCTACTTTACTCTTGAGTGAAATTCAAAATTTTTGACATACCTCGTATAATATTCAAAAAATTTGATATTTGATGGTTAAATTTTAGGTCTTGGACCAAGCAGAGCTTTTTATGAAGAATAACTTTTTTTCGTAAAATTAATAATAAAAAAGTTTTCCATATGGATACAACTTACAGGGACATACTGTATATTCTAAGGGACTTTCGGCCCTCGATAATAATTTAGTCTTTCATTTTGTGTTTAAATTTTTTAAAAATATTTATTAGTTTTTTCAGGATTCGAAAAAAATAGACACCATGTCCGTGGAAATCGAACATTCGCTATCTTTGTCATACAACGCACTCATTCGAATATAATGTTATGACAAGATTCAAAACAGTGACAAGTAGAGATGTGTCCGATCCGCTATTTTGATATAGCAGTTCATTCTGCTACTGCTTTTTAACGCTTTTACGATGATAATAAAATCAATCAAAGAGTTGTTTATTAAATAGTATTGATAATGTATTTGAAAAATAATAATTGATTAAGGCGTACAATAATTAATAAAAAGTTATTTATTGTTTATATATTTTTTATGGAAAATCCAAGTATTTCAAGTCATTAAAGTTCAAATAAAAGTATTATTTTATAAGAGTTTGTTCCGATAACCGTAAATAGGTACGAGTTTAGCTATAAAGTAAAGTGCCCATGGTGGCATAAAATGTAGTAAATGCTAATGTTTCAAGTACGTACTACATCTGTGAAGATTTCACTACACTTAAAAAGCATTTACTTTTCTCCGTAGTATTTGCTACTATTTATCAGCCTACATAGCAGAATGTACTACGCTTTTGAAGTATGTGCTTGTTTAGTAGTATTTTGCTTCAGTTTAAGTGAAGTTGGTGGGTGGACGTCTTCGGCGTAGGTATTTTTTTGTTACAATATGAAGATTCTTAATTTTTGGGGTCATTCTTTTATCAAATAAAATTTAATAATTGTGAAGAAGGTTAACAAATAACAATTGTTCATTTTTATCCTCGCGTAACTCTTTTGTTGCTTCGGATCTGAGTCACTCATTTTTACTCATGTACAATTCTAATAATTTGGTACGTAAAAATGTGAATTCACAAATAATCACAAGCACATGGAAAACTAATTCCATCACGATCGGTGTAATGCAGACACGGCTGGCGTAACGCTTTGTAGTAGATACTTCTGGTCAGTAGTAGGTACTTCTGTTGTGTAGTAATAAATAGTTTACTCCTTTAAACGAGAATAAAATTTAATGCGAAAATTATTGGTTTACCGATAGATTTTATAGATCATATTTTCACTATAAATTTAAAATTAATTTGAAAAATACAAAAGTAATTAATTTGATTTATGTAAAAAAGTACTTACTTCAATTGAGCTAACCGTCTATTTCTTCGCTTGTCAGTAACACATTTCTTATAACAACGTTCCATATTTTAATTTGCGCAAATAGTCCAGAAAGCCACTGCGCATCCGCTAGGAAAAATATTCTAATTCGGATTTTTTGCACAATCTTACTCAAAAAGGACTCATTTTAACAAATTTGCATGTTGCCAGGACCAAAAGGTGGTCAAAAATTTTTTAAACGTTTTTTTTTTGTTTTTTTTTTTCTAAAATTATTTTTTTGCATGGAAAAAAGTTTTTTTAGGTTTTTTGGATCATTCCAAACGGAAAAGGTCTTTAGTGACTTTTCTCTAAAAATGATAGTTTTTGACATATAAAGCGATTAAAAATTGAAAAATTGCGAAATCGGCCATTTTTAGCCCTCAAAAACTATGTGAAAATCTGAAAATTTGAATGTTGTCGTAGGTGGATATTCTTTAAACATCTATTTATGAAATCCCGAAGAGTTTTTTGCAATACAGTATTCAAAACTCCTTTGTTTTTTAATTGATAATCAAGCGTGCGCGACACTATTGTCCACCGAAAGTATGTTGCAAATGAAAGGAATAAATTCGTTATTTCGTAAACCGGCGACTTTAAGGAAAAATCCCGAAACAGGTCGATGTTTATTTTTAAGTTATTATATTGTGGCATATATGGTATACTAGTGACGCCATGCGTCTGGGCGTGATGACGTAATCGATGATTTTTTTTATTGAGAATAGGGGTTGTGTGGTAGCTTATTTGAAAGGTTCTTCAATTCTCTATTCAGTAATGTAAACATTTACATAATTATTTATACAAGGTGTCCAAAAAATTTTTATTAAATTAAATCATTTGACAAAAAAAGAAGTAGAAGGACACCCTGTACAAATAATTATGTAAATGTTTATATTACTGAATAGAGGATTGAAGAACCTTTCAAATAAGCTAGCACATTACCCCTATTCTCATTTAAAAAAATCATCGATTACGTCATCACGTCCAGATGGATGACGTCACTAGTATACCATATATACCACAATATCATAACTTAAAAATAAAAATCGACCTGTTTCGGGATTTTTCCTTAAAGTCGCCGGTTTACGAAATAACGAATTTATTCCTTTCATTTGCACCATACTGTCGGTGGAAAATAGTGTCGCGCACGCTTGATTAGCAATTAAAAACAAATGAGTTTTGAATATTGTATTGCAAAAAACTCTTCGGGATTTCATCAATAGATGTTTAAAGAATATGTACCTACCTTGGCAATATTCAAATTTTCAGTTTTTCACATAGTTTTTGAGGGTTAAAAATGGCCGATTTCGCAATTTTTCAATTTTTAATCGCTTATATGTCAAAAACTATCATTTTTAGAAAAAAGTCACTAAAGACCTTTTCTGTTTGGAATGATCCAAAAAACCTAAAAAAACTGTTTTCCATGCAAAAAAAAATAATTTTAGGAAAAAAACAAAAAAAAAAACGTTTAAAAAATTTTTGACCACCTTTTGTCCTTTTTTAAAAATTTGTTAAAAGGAGTCCTTTTTGAGTAAGATTGTGCAAAAAATCCGAATTAGAATATTTTTCCTAGCGGATGCGCAGTGGCTTTCTGGACTAAAATAAAGAAATAAATAAAGTCTTTATAAATTAATTGAGTAATACTACATTATACAACGCAGTTCTTCACATATTCAAACCTTATCTAAGCTTTCCATGGTAACAGGACATTATTAAAATAACTTTACAACTTTTTTTCTTTTTCGACTATTTGTATAGTATACAGGGCCGCGCCGTCCACGTGTGCAATGTGTGCGGCGCACACAGGCGCCAGCAATTAAGGGGCGCCACTAGAGTTGTTACAAAAATTTTACGCAGGTCAAAACAACACTTACCCATTTAACCACCCTGCATATCTCAACTTTAAAGGTAGGTACGTTACGTATTGATTTATACAATCTACATAAACAAGAAAAATCCTGTAAAGACATGCAGCCACCGGTCCAGCAGAATTTATGCTTTAAAGCCATTATACAAAAATTTGATAGAAATGTATGATGCTTTATGTAGTAAGTACCTATAACACATTCGGATAAATTTGATCTTGATTAAAAATATCAAGCTAGATATTTAGAAGATAAAATATCAACATTTACATTCATATGCTCGGTCCACATATACCTAGGTATAGTGTGAAGTTCTGATGAAAGTTAACTTCGTTAGCAAAATTTTACAATTAAAAACAATGAATATGCAGCCTGCCTTAAATGCTTTACAAGAGTTAAGGACGTAGGCGCAAAATTTCGCGGCAATGTGTTTTAAATTCATTCTTTTTTTTTCAAATTCTTAGAAAACTAATAGGTATTTTTGAAAAATTTAAACCTAGAATGAAAGATTGCATTATTATCGAGGGCCGAAAGTCCTTAAAAACTTCTATAATGTTTATTTTAATAAGTTACAGGGGTGAAAAAAAAATAGTGTGATTTTTAATTTCAAAGATCTCAGTCAAATGAAACTTTTTGGTTATTCTAAGGGACTTTCTGCCCTCGGTAATAATGTAATCTTTCGTTCTGCATTTTAAATTTTTCAAAAATACTTATTAGTTTTCTCAAGAGTCGATAAAATGAATTCATTTAAAACACATTGGGCGAAATTTACGCCTACGCCATTAAAACAATTCTTCCTCTAGTTTCGGATAGATAGCAAATTTAATGATGTTATTACTACAGTAAATGAAACTTCAGAGAAACTGGATGTGGAGCCCAGTTTTCAATCAGACACACAGTTCGGTGTCGGAATAAAAGCAAACAGTTCGATTACGAACATAAAGACGAACTGATTTTGGATCCCAAAATGTCATACAAAATTTATTTTATTGTGTTCTCGACCAAGCATTAATTTCAGTAAATGTAAGATTCTCCATATTGGAAAATCATGTTGACTCTTTCAAATTTTTATATAATTTTTTGCACGATTGATCATTTTTGACTGTTTACCGTGACAGATTTTACGTCAGTAGGCGACATTTACTAGTAACTCAACGGTAAGTAATCCAACTCGACGGTAAGTACTCCAACTCGACGGTAAGTAATTCACTTACCGTCGAGTTAAAAAATCTCTTAATTTTAATTTATTTTTGAAAGAATAAAGAAAACTAACGAATTATTTATTAATATTGAAACTTATGGTACAATTTGTTTGCGGAACACCCTTCTTCCCAAGCCCGTTCAATTTCTTCAAATTCACTTTCGCTCATATTTATAATTCGCTCGATCATAACTAAATAAAAACTCAATTCTCCATTGTTGTTATGCACCCTAGTTACTACCTAACAACCAAAGTATCTATCTTGATAAAATGAATGAAACTAGTCAATATGACGAAAATGTTTAATTTTATAATTTATAATGGTATCAATCGTGCAAAAAACGTTATAAGCATGTCGAACGTTAAGGGTAACCGAGCTCAGACAATAATTGGAGTCGTCGCTCCGTTCCTCCTCCAAACAATTGTCTTCAATCGGTATAAAACCCTTACCGTTCTCCATACTTAATATACTATAAACGACAGTACAGAACACTCACAATTAAAACTTTTGTGTAGAAATTTGTAAAAAAATGAGATTTAATGATCATTTAGATACATATAGGGGGAGACGATTTAATTGAAGAAATTATACAGCTTCAGCCTTTGTTAAAAGAATTAAATAATGTTTGTATAATTTTAAAATTTATACTTTTACACGAATTTACTGAAGTTTTTTCAAATTTAGCAATAGCTCTTCGCATTCTGCTCACTCTGCCCATATCTGATGCCACTGCTGAGTGATCTTTTTATAAACTGAAACTTAAAAAATTATTTGAGATAGACCATCAGTCAATGGCAGTTGATAAATTTATCTACCATCTCTATAGAGTCGTCAGTATTAAATCAAATTGATATTCACCATATATTATAAACAGATTGTTCGAACTGAAGACGCGAAAAGTTAATTTTTTATAAAATAGCTAAATATTTCATGTTTTCCTACCTATATCTTTAGTTTTTTGATGCTATTACGCCAAAGATTTATTTTTACTTAATTATTTTAACTTGCTTTATCTTCCTGTTGCATGTGTAAGAATTTTTAGTTATTTTTTTTTGGGTTACAATAAATAATTGTTCATTTTGGGCGCCATTAAATGTTTTGTACACAGGCGCTACCACGTGCTGGCGCGGCACTGATAGTATATAAATAATGGTAACCACTGAATACATAATTAGTGAAAAAATAATCCTATCATTTATACAAGTAAAGGTTATCCAAGAACATTCAAAAACTGAACGAAGCCGAAATATCCATCTCTACCTTTCTAATGACAATGTCACTGTCAACCTAATGTTAACATCTGCAGTTTCCATACCAGTGAGAATTTTAATACACGTAATTTGCCGTGTAAAGACAGAAAAAGTAGGGTTAGCCGTAAAATATTTGCGAATTATGTACCCATAGCCTTAAAAGTAATTGATTATCAAATTTTATATTAAATCTTATACAACTAGGTATATACTTATAAATAATAATGACATAAAAAATACAAAAACGAAACAAATACAAAAAATACAAAAACAAATTATCGAATATTGAATTTAATTCAAATAATAGTTTTAGTAAGTTTTGACATAAACAGTTTATTTACAAATGTGCCATTAGATAAGACTTTAAAAATAATCGAAACAATATTAGAGACTGCTGATACATTGACGACTAGGACAAGATTAAATGTATCAGCTATAATGGAGTTACTGGCATGTACTGATAATACCTACTTTCTACTAAATAATGAATTCTATAATCAAAATTTTGGTCTAGGAATGGGGTTTATCTCCAATAAGTATTAGCTAATATATTTATGGAAGATTTTGAAACAAATATTATTTCTAAACAAAATTTAAAACCCACAGTATGGTGGAGATATGATGTGTTCGCAATTATGGTCTCATGCATCAGAGTTGTTGGACACATGCTAAATAATATAAACGATAAAGAAGAGCCAATAACATTTACCATGGAAAAGGAATGTAATAACTATACCTCACTACCTTTTCTCGATTTTTTAATCATAGAGAACGATACTGGTGAGACTCAGGTGTATAGAAAATCAACATACACCAACAGATATCTAAATTGCAAATCAAACCACAACATCAATATTAAAAGTGGAATCATTAAATCATTATACAGGGTGTCCAGAAACTCTACCGACAAACGAACACAGGAGATTCCTCAAATAATTTTAAGACAATTTAACCCGATTCACCTAGTCCGAAAATGCTTCTTAAGGGAGCTAGAGCTCTTTCAAGATGGCGTCATGAAATTAGTTTTTCTTAAGTATCTCCAGAACGCTTCTATTTGGAAAAACGAAAATTGGTACGCATATTTACTTTTCAGAGATGAATCGATTCCATCTATTGCAAATTTCTAGTACCGGTCATAGGCGTCCGTTTTGGGTAGGGCAACGGGTATTTTATCGCTTAACTTTTTTATCCTTAACTTTTATGCATTTTTGATACCGGATTATTAAATTGTGAGGTATTCTAGTACTAAAAGGTACTCTTGCTTTAAGTCAGTAGGACACACCGTTTTCTAGAAAAATCGATTCGAAAGTTTTTCGTTTTTGGAAGTTGAAAAAAAATTGAAAGAACTTTTCAACAAAAAACGAAGTATTTTACCAACATAAAGTAAGAGTAACTTTTATGTACTCGAATACCTCATAATTTAATAATCTAGCGTCAAAAATTCAAGACAAAAAGTTATGCTATAAAATAACTGTTGACCTTCCCAAAACGGACGCCTATGACCAGTACTAGAAATTCGCAAATAATGAAATCGATTTATCTCTGGAATATAAATAAATGTACCAGCTATCGTCTTTCTAAACAGTTTTTTTTTTGAAATTTTTTTTTTTATTCAAAAAGCGAAAAAATTTCAAATTGATTTTTCTAGCAAACGGTGTGTCCTACCCATTTAAAACAAGAGTACCTTTTAGTACTGGAATACTTCACAATTTAATAATCCAGTGTCATAAATGCATAAAAGTTAAAGATAAAAAAGTTATGCGATAAAATAACCGTTGCCCTACCCAAAACGGACGCCTATGATCGGTACTAGAAATTTGCAATGGATGGATTAGATTTATATCTTGAAAATAAATACGCGTACCAATTTTTGTTTTTCTAAATAGAAGCGTTCTGGAGGTATTTAAGAAAAACTAATTACAAGACGCCATCTTCAAAGAGCTCTAGCTCCCTTGAGAAGCATTTTCGGACTAAGTGAATTGGATTAAATTATCTTAAAATTATCTAAAGAATCTCCTGTATTCGTTTGTCGGTAGAGTTTCTGGACACCCTGTATAATAGAGCCAAAATTACTTGTTCTAGCGAAAATTCATTCTTAAAAATGATTTTGTCCTTACCCTTTGTTGTTTATAAATAAGGATTTTTTAAGAATGGACCGAATGGAATAGAACAACTTAGAACTGGATCCTATAACATTCACAAGAAATAATAAAGAGGAAAATAACAATATCTAACATAAAAGGATTATATGAAAAACTTAATTATATTAAACCAGTACCTGTGGATCTTTTGATCACTGAGTGTGTTTCAAAGATCTACATCTTTTGTTTTTTCATGAAAAACTTAAAACGATACGAAATAAATTCAACATTTAAAACAACAAAAATCCATTGAGATCTATTTGATCTACAACTAAACCTAAAAAAGAACAAAGAATTGTATTTATAAAATACCTTATGAATGCGAAAATTTTTATTGAGGTGAAACATCAAGACAATTAAAAATGTGATTAAAAGTGAACATCAATCTTATATTAAAAATAGAGAATTTGATAGATTGCAAATATGAAAACATGCATGGGACAATGAACATATGAGTTCGGTGGAAAGATTCAAGTATAGTCCTGAAAGAAACAGATGGCAAAATACCACAATAACATTTAGCAAGTCAATAAGATATCGAGGATATATCATTTAAATTTTAAAATGACATACATATAAAATCAGAGTTTGGTGTCAATTTTGAGTGTAAACTATAGGCTATAAGAACTAATACTTTTTATGTCAAGACAGTATCAAATAGCTTCCGAACTCAATTCTTACCTTCTCTTGCTCTGAATTGTCCACTAACAACTTATACAAAGCTGTAACTGCTTTGTCCTTATTACTGTCCACAGTATCATGAGCTACAGCATTCAATGCCACAACAAAAGTGGCATATATTTCTTTCAGTTGATCTTCAAAATACCAATAACTTAAGATTTTTCTCCTGCTAACTGCATTGCCTGATGAGAGTTCATTTAGAGCTGAAAGTGGTCTTTGGTGGAAAGCTTTAAGTTTTCTATTAGGTATTAAAAGGTTAGACAGGAATAATTCAGTTAATGTTTCTAAAATAAAAACAACAAATTGAATTTGTTAAAATAAAATTAATTAGACAAAAATATGCATTTCAAAATACTCATCTTATATGATTACAAACTTGTAAAATTGAATTATATTTAAGTATACATTCAAAAGTTCATTAACATACCCATAACAGTTGTACATTCTTTTTTCTTTCCAACTTTTACCATGCCAACAAGATTTCTTATAGTATCCAAGCAAGCAACTGGATTGTCCTGTATCATTACTGTATGAGCAGCTATTTTGTCTGATAGTGTACCCTTAGACATCACTGTTTTCATCCATTGAAAATCAGAATTGGTCTTGGAGTTTTCTACAACAAAAAACATATTTTTATACTGAGTTTTTAGAGTAGTCAGATTTCACATTTCCTTTAAAATAGAAAGAGAGCAAATTTAGTTATTTATTTGCAGATAAGTATACCATTTTTACAAAAGGATAACATCAACCTGCATAAGTTGATTAAAAACAAACAAACCAAAATTAGAATTAAACTGAATTAACTTCTTAGGTAATCATACTCAAAACCTCAACTGATTTCTTAAATGTAGATAAGTATTCCAAATGACTCTAAACTATTGCCGGAACTTCTTAGAATAATTCTTATAATGGGTTCGTTTTGACCATAGTTTGTAGTATGAAATGGAATGTCAGTATTACTAGTTCTTCTTCTAGAAAAAGTTATTTGCAATGCAAATAGAATTTGATATTTTTTTGTTCATTTTTAAGGTACAATTCTAACATTAACTGCAAATAGCAATTGCAGTTCCTGCAGCAACAGCATTTGCCTTTGTTACGTGACGGCATCAAACAGTTGACATTGATTATCACATAAAAAATATGGATTAAGAAATGCTGCAAGTTTTACTGCAAGAAGATGACGATTTGTTATTGTTTTATTACTCTAGAAGAAATCCTACACAACCATTATACTTAACTAGACTGGAAGAAGGTTCTGGTGAAACATTGATCAAAAGACATCTCAATGATAGTGAAGCCAATTTCATAAGTTATTGCCGTTTAAATAAAGATTATTCAAAAAGAGGCCTCCTGATGATTATTATGTGCCTCCTGATGAGAGACTAATAAGTTTCGAAACCGGTAGAGGTGCTTGCTGCACTCTCTGATTGGACTAGAATATGGTTCGGCTGTATTTTCGTTTTGCAACGAAATTGAAAATGGTCATTCATTTTTGATTTACATTTACTCTGATTGTAGTACGAAGGGAACCATTCTCATTGGAACTTTACCGCGCTGAGCAGATATGACGTGAATTGTAAATAGTAGAATTCCCTCATCTTCCTTAGTCTCAGCATCCGTATGGCTTGCAAATTGTAGAAGCCTCGGAGGTGTAACCATAGAAGGTTCCCATTGTTTTCATTCTGATGGGATGTAGAATAGCATTATGTTGTTTTATATGCCATTAGAGTGAAAACTTAGTCTTTTTGCTAGCAGTTGCCGCTAGGGCATCTATGCCATTTCGTTCGTTGCGATCCGGGACTGCACGCTGGGGTTTGATTTGGTTGGATCAGAGAGAGCAGCATATGTGCCTCCTGATGAGAGACTAATAAGTTTCAAAACCGGTAGAGGTGCTTGCTGCACTCTCTGATTGGACTAGAATATGGTTCGGCTGTATTTTCGTTTTGCAACGAAATTGAAAATGGTTATTCATTAAAGATTATTCACTTTTTCAACAATCACCTTCCAAACAAGTTTCATAATATGTGAATTTTATAAATAGTTCACTTTTTTGCAGTCAAATAAGCAGGGATATTTAGACACTAGATCAATAAAATAATCACTTTCTTCGTTTGTCAACATTTCCCTATCGCCTAATTTCACAACAACACTAACAGCAGTACTGTGTTTGTTCAAGTATGTTGTTTGCTGTTGTAAGACTGGGCAGCAGTTGCAGTTAAGGCTGATTCTCACTATCATGCAAGACAAGTGCTCGGCATGGGCAAGGCATCAGCTTGGCAAGATACATTTTACATAAAATCTTATGTGATTCACACTATGCGTGCCAGGCACCGGCAAGTGACGGGCTTTGCATGCGACATTCTTTTCGAAACAATCTTTGCCTAGCATGCGCCGTGAAGGTCACGACAGTGTGAATACCTTACCGGCAAGCAATCTGCAATCTTGGTTGTGTAAAAGCAGTTTTATAAAGACGATAGAGAAAAAAGTATTTTGTTTTTGAAGAGGTCCCTCAGAATGCGCCAATGTTCCTTCTTCTTTTGGCATCATAACTCTGGATTAGGGATGGACACAAGCTCGAGCTTAGCTCGGCTCGGCTCGAGGCTCGGCTCGTTTGACGAGCCGAGCTTCGAGCTCAAGCCTGTTTGTTTCTTGCGAGCCGAGCTTCGAGCCAAGCCAAATTTTTTTCGAGCCGAGCCGAGCTGAATTGGAAACGAGCCGAGCTTTCCTTAACGAGCTTGTCAATATTTTAGCTAATACTCTAATATTTTTTCTATTTATTTTTGATACCACTGATACACACTGATATACAGTGTGTCCGTAATGTATTAAATAAATGGGATATTTCCTAAACTAAAAGTCTTTTGAAAAAAATCTAAAACACGTCGATTTTTAATTTTAATGATCTACATTTTACAACCAAATTTAATTACACAGAGTGATACACATAAAGGTGATGACGCCATCGGATTTTTTGTAAATATAACAGCTTCATACACAATACCTGCAAAAGGTAAATATGTGGGCTAACAATTATTGGACCCTACTTTTCAAAGGTAATTGAAACGAGTCGCATAACATCAGTCTTTAACGGGGTATCTCGCACCTACTTTAATTTATTTATTTCCCAGTAGAATTAATCCTGGAGGTTTTGATGAAAGTGTATGGTTTCAACAGGATATTGCGCCTCCGCATTATGCTGTAGATGTTCCAAGGTACGTAGACGAAATTTTTCCGAACAGGTGGATTGGAAGACGTGGGAGTGTGAAAATTTAAGATAAAGTCATGTATCAATTACTGGATTACTTTCAAATTCTTAGATTAATAATTTGAAATCAATAAAATTTATTTTCATAGCGCATATCTTTGAAATTCTGTCCGTTAGACCCCAAGTATCAATCCTTTTTAACATCAGCTCATTTTTATCGATCTAAAAATGTCACAACGTAGGTACAGAGTGTACATTTACCTCATACATATCAGCTTAATGTATATCACCCTGTATAATCAAATTTTATGGTAGAAGGTAGAACATTAAAATTAAAACTCCACGAATTCCAGATATTTTTAAAAAGGATTAAGGAAGTATCTAATTTATTACATATTTTACGGACACTCTGTATAAATTCCTTTTTAAATAATATTCTTGCATTTCGATTATCCCTAATATCGTCACTAAATATTTGAATAGGATTTATAAAATGCAGTTATGTACTTCTCATTTTTACTATAGTTACTCGGAAGAGGTAAAAATTTTAATGTAGGTAGAATCCCAATTTTATAATCCTCCATAAACTTAAACTGCCTCTTGTAACCTTCTTAAGAATTTGTTTATCAAAAAGACTAACTTCTAGGAATGCGAATATTTACATTTTACCATAACAAAAAAATATGTTCATGGGGTAATATAATCTAACCAAAAATTTGAATCTCTATAATAATTTTATTAAAGGAAAGGTACCTCGTACCTCCATACTTGAATGGTTTTGGACATAATGATATGAATTTAACAATAGAAATTTACTGTTAATCTGTACAGTTGAATGTTTTATTGTAACTTATTTCTCAGTATAAACTTTGCTAAATCTGTAGGTATTAAGAAAATAATTCCGATTTTAAGAAAACTAGCACGTTTGTATTTTACGGGTAGTAGGAAAGAAATCTAATAGTTATTACAATCTTTTCAGTCTTGAGAAAGAAGTTGAAGTTGCTGTTCGTCCATTTCTGTTTAGGAACCTAATTCCAAATTTTTCGCGTTTTTAAAATGTTTAATTACGATAGTGATGATAGTTTTATGGACACAAATCTTCCTTCTCCAAGTCCAAGTGAAAATAGTGAAGTGTCAACTAAGTCGACTGAAAGCGTTAGCGGCGATTATACTCTTGACGAAACTTCGACATTTCGGAGCAAGTTTACATGCTTTTTTGAGTTTAAAATTATTGACAAAATAAACAAATTAGCGACATGCAAATTATGTAACAAACGAAAAATTAAAAGTGAGTTTAAAGTAAAACTTTCCGTTACAACTACTTTAAAAAGGCACTTATTAAGTAAACATCCAAAGGAATATGGTACTATTTTTCCAAAGCTGTCTCAACCTGGAACTAGCAAAGCTGGACCACTTCATAATTTCTTAACAATTAAGGTAAGAACACATTTTACTATTGTAATGTCAATATTCAAAGTATTAACGCCAAAGTTTTCGATATGCCAAAACAATGCAAATATTCAAAAATAATATTTTATTATTTTTTTGCATGATGTTTCAGTTTTTATTTATTATTGTTGGAAAAAAAGTGTAATAAAATTTTTTGTTCATAACCAGTTTTTTTGGGAATTTTCTTAATAAAATTTTGGTCGATGTAATAATCTGATAAATATTTGGCATTAAATAATTGCTTAACGTTAAGCAATGTTGGCAAACTGAGTAAAATTATAAAATTTTAAGCTGTTAGTTTTCAGTACTAACAATTGCATTAATTATAATGAAAATTGATATCTACTTAATCTAAAATGCAAATCCGAGATCCATTGTCTAGTCGCAACAGAAGGGGTCCCGTGGGAAAGTTCGAGCTCCCCGTGATTTAATGGTGGTATTATAAGTTTTTTGGGCCGCTGAATCCAATGGAAGTGGTCTGGAAGCCCAAATATGGTCCGTTTAATTGTTATTAACAAATTATGGTAAAATAAGGGCTTTATGAGAAGCCCTGTAAAGAAATTGATAGTATTAAGGTCTTTTTAGATTCTTTGGATAATTCTGAGCAAAAAAGGTCTCTTGTGATATTTGTCTAAAATTAGTTGTTGTCGAGTTATAAGCGATGACCTCTGCCAAACGTCATTTTAAAGAGGAAGGATGAATTTGCATTTTTTTAATACATTTTTGTAAAAAACACTTTTAAACTTTAAAAGGTGATAATTCAATAGTAAATTTAATTTCGAACAATTTTGCTGTAGAAATGTATGTACTAAAAGGGCATAGAACTCATACTATGCACCTTAGTTCATAGGGGTTAATTCACCCCTTTCTCAAAAACGCACCCCTGTAAATGGAAGCACTCCGCGGTTTTTTCATATTTAGAGGTCCATTGACCATATGAAACAAGAAACAATAAAACCCCGTGAATGTTGTAGTTCCTTTTAGCCATCTTATTTTGAACATAATCAATAGCCTAATATATTCTCTTCTATTACATCATCATCATTATACATATTTGCCTTTTTTGTCTTGAGCCACATCAGAATAAATATTACTTTAAAACTTTAAAAGGGTAAACCCTGTAGTTTTCTGTATACCTTTGTTAAGACAACGTAGAATGAAGTAAACACTTCTGTTGTATATAGGTATATAGGTAAGAATAAATATTCTTTACCGCCAAGTCATTCCTAACTTTACCATAACGGCTTCTTCTTCCTCTCTTACTAGCTCCAGGTGCGACACACATTTTCGCTTTTTGGATGAAATGGTACCTTTGCGCATTGTACGCGCCATAACCACCTTAAACTTATCTCATTTTATCTTTAATAATTGGTACCACACCCAAACTCCCTTTTATGTTTTTTACCATGTTTTATCACTTTCATTTTACTTTTATAAAACTTTTCCGTCTGCGACAAGTAATTCTTGCCGTTTTCGTCCATAATTTAGTTTTTAATTACTTCTATTTTTGTGTTGTTTGAAACCAAAGCTTACAAAAGTCTGAAAGGAACCAAAAATTAAAATATAAAACACGTAAAGAACATTTAACACTTAACAACCATTGTCTCCTTATTCTTGCTAATATTCTTGTTGGTTCAATTGCCGTAAAGTTGGTAAAAATAATTTTGTTTACCCGCTGGGCTGCTATAATAATTCTAAACAATTAGATAATTTCTCATTATCTATTACTACTTTTCTCAATGATTTAGTTTTTTAACAATGTAAATGATATTGACTTAAAGAACAAATAAAAGTTATAATTAAGGTATTTTATATTTCATAATTTTCTAAAAGACTAGGTCAATTTAATTTGTTTATTTATGGAAAAACCAAAAAAAAAGTTCAAAAAATTCAGCGCCCAATTCGGTAATCCCTTTAGGGTGCAGTTCATTGTACCTACCCAACGACCTCCAATCATATTTTAACTATTAGCGGGCTCTGGTAATTTAGTGTGAATTCATGTTGGCTGGGAAATAATAAATAGCAAAATAAATACAATAAAATAATAGCTTTATTTTAAAAATAATTCAAATTTACATTCAAATATCAAGTAATTTACACTCGTTTATGTTTATTGCAGAAATCCGTGAATGAACCTAAAGATGAAAACTTTATCGTTGATTGGGTGGCCACTAAATACCTACCTTTTTCGTTTTTTGACGACGAAGCAACAAGGAACTTCTTCGATCAAATCAAACCTGGAATAAACCTGCCTGGACGAAAAGCTTTAAAGAGAATGGTTGTGTCCCGTTTTGAACAGGATCAAAAAAAAGTTATGCATATACTACAACAAAACACATCAAGAATATCTTTTACCATTGATGGCTGGACGGCAATTAATGGAAAATCTTATTATGGGATCACCGCCCACTTTATTGATGACCATTGGCAACTCCAGTCTGTAGTTATCGATTTCTCACCTTCACATGGGCTTCATACTGGGAGAGATATTGCCAAGTTGTTTTATGAATCTTTGCAGAGCTATGGCATCACATCGAAAATTCAAGGCATAACTGTTGACAACACTGCAGCAAATACAACGTTCATGCAGGAGTTAAAAAAGCTTATTCCTTCTTTTGATGACGTTAATCAACATTTTAAATGTGTAGCACATATTCTGAACTTGGCTGTTCAAGATTGCTTAAAATCTCTGAAAATAGAAGAAGACGTAGGAGGGGAGGCTGAAGATGAAGAAAGCAGTAACGTAGATGAAGAGGTTGAGTTCGAACACAACGATGTTCTAGATGAAGATATTCAAACACCAACCAACTGTTTGGATAAAATTCGGTATATATTTAAGAAAATAAAAAAATCTGAAAAATTACGGATCCGTTTTAAAAGTGCGTGCCAAACTGCTGGGGCATCTACACAGATTTCACCTATTCTGGATGTTCCAACAAGATGGAACTCCACTCATGATATGTTGGATGTCGCATTAAAGTTAAAAAAGGGGATCGACTGTCTATGTGCAAGCGACAGTGTCAATAACTTAAACAATTTTCGACTACACCAAAACGAATGGCAGATGTTAGCTTCCGTCTGTAAATTTTTAAAGATGTTTAAAATAGTAAGCGAAAACCTTGGAGGAGACAAATACGCAACGCTTCCATCAGTGATAGTCAGTTTAAATATACTGTTAGACAAAATCGAATTACAATCAAAGTTGCTTGACGATAAACCGAATCGTTCCTGTGTAGATGAACAACTTTTAACTGCATTTCAAAAGGCCAGAGATAAAATTTTAAAACATTACAGACAAACAAATTGGATTTACTGTGCAGTACTTATTTTAGACCCAAGACATAAACTTGAAGCATTTGATAACTCACTTTGGGGAAGGGACTTAAAGAACGAATCGTATTCAGTGTTTAAAAAACTGTTAAAAAAGTATGAAGGAAATCAGCAAGCTGTAGAAAATATAACGCAAAGTACATCTGAATCGTCGGTGGTCATGGAAGTACAAGATGAGCTTGAAATCAATTTCGAAAGCTATTATCAATCAAAGGTCATAACAAAACCAAAAGACTTAAGTACTGAATTCTATGACTACATAGCACTCCCGCAAAGTACTGGCAACGAAGATATTTTAAAGTGGTGGCAGGTAAATAAAGGAAGATTTCCTGTTCTTGCTGAAATGGCCAGAGACTTACTAAGTATTCCTGCTACGTCCGTACCATCTGAGCGATTGTTTTCAAAAGCTGGCTTAATTATTCGAAAACAACGCAATAGATTGACTAATGAATCGGCTAAGTGCCTCTTATGTCTAAACTCTTGGGTATTCTCCTTTTCATGAACATTTTTCAGTGCGTCACAAATTATAGAAAAAAAGGTAAGTCCGTGATAATACACATTTATGACATTTATTCTAACGTGACATTTTAGTTAAATCTGACAGTTGTCAAATTTTATTTTCAATTTGGAATAAAACCAAATCAATTGTGTCTATTGCATTTATAAAATGGTATTTTCTGTCATTTGTATAGTCTTATAAATTGTACAGATTATATTGATAATATTATTATTTTATTTAATAAATAATTCTTTTTTGATTATGGCGCCATCTATCGACAACTAGAATAATCACCGAACTAGAATAATTACCGAAGTATTCCCAGACGTGCCTTTTTTTCTGTCACATACAATTTAATGCGTTAGAGAGAAATCGAAAAACTGTGACGCACTGAAAGATGATCATGAGAAAAAGAATAGAAAACCCAATTTTGAAAAATGTGTAAAACAATTTTTTTTTTAATTTTAATCGTTTAAATTAGTTCTAGGTTTAATTTTATTTATTGTTGAAGTAGAGTCGTATATGTATAATTTGGTAAGAATAGAGTTATAATGTTATTTTTAAATATATACCTACACTTTCCTCCTTTCCTCTTGTAAATGATTTTTATTAACAATGTAACTTTTTTTTTAAATAGTATCTCCGATATAAAATGTTAATGGAGATACTATGTACCTATTTACAATTGACTGTAAGTGTACAAAAATATTTTTCAGGTGACACAGGTTTTTTAGTTACTTAAATTAAAAAAAAAGAGTTACAACTCATCTGTATTAAGTTTAGTGAAAGATTTATTTTATGCGAATCTAGTAATATAAGACAATAAAATACTTGATACTTTTTATTTATATTTTTTATTTATTTATGCAGGCCTTTTAGGTGGTAGGTACTACATTACAATATTACCAATAGTATTATACAGTGTGGCAAAGCCAAATGGAATAAATTCATTATTTCGTGAATGAGCGATTTTGGAAAAAGATCTCAAAACAGGTCGATTTTTATTTTTAAATTACGATTTTTTGGCATATATAATACCTACATATATCATACTAATGACGTCATCCATCTGGGCGTGATGACGTAATCGATTATTTTTTTAAATGGGAATAGGGGTCATGTGCTAGCTCATTTGAAAGGTTATTAAATTCTCTATTCAGTAATATCAATATTAACATAATTATGTATACAGTGTGTCCATAAAAAAATTCGAATTAAATTAATTAACACAAAAAGAAGAATGTATGTAATTTATTTAATTCACAATACATTTTACTGCTGTCAGAAAACATAAAAAATGTTTATTTGACAAATAAACACAGCTTTTCGCTTAAATTAAATGTTCAAACTACCAAGAGGCAGGTGAGTGGCATCTTGAACATTGAATTTAAGTGAAAAGCTATGTTTATTTGTCAAATGAACATTCTTTCTGTTTACTGACAGTAGCAAAATGTATTTTGAATTAAATAAATTACATATACATTCTCATTTTTGTGTCAATTAATTTAATTAAAAAAAAATTGGACACCCTGTATATTATGTTAATATTTATATTACTGAATAGAGAATTTCATAACCGTTCAAATGAGCTACTATCATATACGAGTATATGCCAAAAAATTGTAATTTAAAAATAAAAACCGACCTGTTTCGGAATTTTTTTCCAAAAGCGCTTATTCACGAAATAATAAATTTATTCCATTTGGCTTGGCCACACTGTATGTACATATGAATATTGATATTTAAAAAAATGTTTTCATAAAATATGCTGCTTTTTCCTACTCCGATTATTTATGGATTAGTCTGGTCGTATTAGACTTTACTTTTTATTGTTATTTGTATTATTTATTATCACTACACTATACGAAATCCGGGTGTTATCAAACAATTCATCCACTATCTTGTCATAATACTTAATACAAATATGCCATCTTATTTGAAATTTATATTAAACTATCGTAATGTATCTACCTATATAGTTTCTCAGCGATAAAACTATTTTCTTGGCTTCCTTTAAATCGGGTTATTTTAAAAAGACTGACATTATTTCAGGACGAACACTAAAATCATACATTATCATAGTTTTTTAAACAGAAATTAAGACAAACTGTGAAATAAACATTTTTAATTTCTCCTATTTGTTCATTAATCTAAGAAAAAAAAATATCTCACTCTTCTTGTCTCCTAACGTTACTATGACAGAGTATGTAGCTATTATGTGAAAAGCATTTAGTGAATTTCTTATTATTTCTTATATTTGACTATTATAAGTAAAAAAAATTACTACGAATGTTATATTTTACATTCATTATTATGTTTTTGAGCTCGGCTCGGCTCGGCTCGAACTATTCGAGCCGAACCGGCACGAGCCACGAGCTCAACCTGCAAGCTCGAAGTTCAAGCCGAGCTTCTATCTCGAGCTAGGCTCGAAATTTCGAGCCGAGCACAAGCTTTTCAAAAGCTCGGCTCGGCTCGGCTCGAGTCCATCCCTACTCTGGATGGGTCTTTGCCTGTCTGCACATGTCCTAGCCATGACAGTCTTTGACTTTCCACAAATTGTACAATATCGTAACCTTTATTCAATTCATTGACCTCGTTGTTTCTACTGATTCTCCATGTGCCGTCTTTCTCTTGCACCGGGCCAAATACTTTTCTCAGTATTTTTCTCTCGAATGTACTGAGTTGAGCTTCATCCCTTTTCGTCATTGCTCTGGTTTCACAACCATACGGGTCTAATCAATGTTCTGTAGATAGTCATTTTGGTTCTTTTGTCTAATAGTTTCGATGTCATCAATCTTTTAATAACATGGTAGTATTATACGATTCCCCTCTGGAAATACGTGCATTAATTTCGATCCTTGCAGAATTCTTCTGATTTCTGTGCCCAGATATGTGAAGGCATCCAAACGTTCAAGAGTATAGTTGTCTATTGTGATATAATTTTCATTGTTAGGTATTCTTTTGACAGTCATGTAATTCGTTTTTGCTTCGTTTACTTAAAGCTCCCTTTTTCGTGCTTCAGGATCAATGTTTTTTAACTCTTCAGTGAGTCGTGTTAAAGTGTAGCGTCTGCATATGCAGTAATTTGTACTGTCTTGGTGTTTCATTGGTTTTTCTGATGAGTGACTCAAAAACTAGGTTGGATATTACGGTTCAATATGCAGCAATAAGTTGTTAAATTCATCCACTGTTATTCAGTTATATTTAAAAAATTTTGTTTGATTGTCTAAAAGTTCGGAGTATAAGGTTGCAAATTCTCCTTCTTTCATGCGTTTCTTTAGCATTTTAGGCACCCAACAACGTCTTTTTCTATTTCTGCAATATTTGTTTCCATTTTCTGTTTCTTCGTCTAATATTAGGGCAATTTTTATTAACGTTCAATTTCAACATTGTTCACTACACAAAGCAACCAGCCCGCGGCAAGCCTTTCGCAGTGTGAATTGGCTCTGACAACCTTGCCCGTGCCTTGCTGTTGCTGGTCCGGTTCCTTGCACATCTAATGAGAATCATGCTTTGGATGTCAAGATCAGTCTCATACAAATTAATACTGCAAAATAGTGCAGTTATTGTCTGCATTCAATGCCAGAATCATACCTTCAGGATTTTTTAAATCTTAATAAAATCACTTACATAATTACGGCAATTCACTTACGGCAATTCCTGCTTCAGACATTCCTTTAATCGAAGAAGATGCTGTAAATATTATGAATCATATATGTTCCTATCAAAATCTTTTCCAACGCAATAACATCTATAATAATGTAAACTCATTACTTGATCTAGTTTTGGTTCATGATGAAAATTGCATTGTCGCAGAAGCTGCTGAGGGATTAGTTGACCCCGATAGTTTCCACCCTCCTTTATGCTTTAATTTAAACCGCGGAGATGTTTTAACTGATGAAATGAAAGCTGAAGGCTTTTTCTACGACTTTAAATCAGCAAATTTTCAAGGTATTTCTGATTACTTAGACACTATATACTGGGATGAAATTTTCAGAGACAAAAGTTTAGATGATATGGTCAATATACTTTATGATGTCTTATATGGCGCTATCGATGTTTATGTACCAATGAAAAAGTTTTATACCGGCAATTTTCATAAATGGTATACCCGAGAGTTAAGAAACTGCATCATTGCTAAAAAGAAAGCTCATAAGAAATTTAAAGTGACCAGGTTACCTCAAGACTATAATGAATTTTCTAGATTGAGGTCGATATGCAAGTCCTTATCAGGTCAAGCATACAATCAGTTTGTAGCAAACGTTGAACATACACTTCCTAGTAACATTAAAAGCTTCTGGAGGTTCGTAAATTCTAAAAGGAACAATAATAGCATTCCGAACACTTTAAACCATAATGGCCAAACCAGTTCCGATGGTCCTACCATAGCCAAGATGTTTGCTCAGTACTTTGCTACAGTATATAGTGAGGACGAATGTCCTATTCCAAATAGTGCAAGGGCTAACACTAGTTTCAACATTACTGGTTGTGACTTATCTATTTCAGAGGTATATACCAAATTATCCCAGCTAAACATACATAAGGGTCCAGGGTCTGATGGAATCCCACCCAAGTTACTGAAATACTGTAGTTTTAATCTTGCTCGTCCCTTATTCTTTATTTTTCAAAAATCATTACAAACGAGTGAATTCCCTCCCGTTTGGAAAGTTAGTTTTATATTACTGATATTCAAGAATGGAGATAGAAGCACGGTACAGAGCTACAGACCTATTAGTATCCTTAATACTATACCTAAACTGTTCGAGAGTTTAATATGTGACAAAATTAAGCCTACTATACAAAATATAATCATTGAACAACAGTATGGTTTTGTTATGGGGAGATCAACTGAAATGAACTTGTTAAATTATACCTTCTTCTTAAATGAAGCATTGGAAAGTATACAACAGGTAGATGCGATTTATACAGATTTTTCCAAGGCATTCGATAGAGTCAACCATACGTTATTGTTACATAAGATCGAACAGTTGGGTTTCTCTGATCCTCTGCTTAGTTGGATTCGAAATTATCTATAAAATAGAAGGCAGATAGTTCGTATTAAGAATTATTTCTCTAATGAAATTATAGTTACATCGGGTGTACCTCAAGGCTCCCACTTAGGACCTATCCTTTTTAATTTATTTATAAATGACATAAATAAAAGCTTCAGTTTTGCTCAATTTCTTCTATTTGCTGATGACCTTAAATTATTTCACATAATTACCTCTGATTTGGATCACTACAATTTGCAATCAGATCTTAATGGTCTTGTGGAATGGTGCTCACTTAATGGTATGGACTTAAATGCAAACAAATGCCATGCTATAACTTTTACTCGACTAAGACACTTTGAGAATAATTCTTACTTTATACGGGACACTAGGTTACAATTAGTTGACTCAGTTATAGATCTGGGTGTTATTCTTGATACTAACTTGAATTTCAACCTACACATTAATAGCATGGTTTCTAAGTCATTAAAGATGGTTGGCTTTGTTAAAAGATACAGCTATGACTTTACGACTGGTCGTTCTTTAAAATTTCTTTATTGTTCTTTGGTTAGACCACATTTAGATTATGCATCATGTGTTTGGTCACCTCAATATAACTGTCATATTAATAAAATCGAACAAGTTCAGCGTAAATTCTTACGTTATTATGCTTATAAGATGCATCTGACTGGTCAAAGTTATGAGTCTTTACTGCAAATTATTCGACTTGACTCATTACAGAGTCGTCGTCAACATAAAGATCTTTGCTTCTTATATAACTTAATTCATGGTCATAAATTCTGTATCCCACTTTTAAATAAAATTGGTCTACATGTACCTTTAAGAACCACCCGTTCTGTGACCACCTTCCACGAGTTCATTAACCGCACAAATTATGGTTTAAGTTCCTATCTCTCTAAAACTATTAAATTAGCAAACACATTATCTCCGCAAATTGATTTCTTTGTGAACGACTTTACTGCGTTTTCCACACAATTACATTTATACTTAACTTAATGTTCTAATTTCAAGATTGATTTGTCAACTACTGTTATTGTCTTTGTTCTAGGATAAGTTGTATTTGTCAATTTCAAAATGTTCTAGCTCTCAATTGTTAAATGAGAGCAAGTAATTTTATTCTTTATTATTGTTTGTTATGTATTTACCAATTTTGTACCTACTAGATCTTATTTTTCTAATTTGTGTGACATTTTAATTTAATTTTATCATGTACTAATGGACTTCGGTCCGTAAATAAATAATAAATAAATAAATAAATAATTATTCATCAATACAACAACTGTTCTCTGAAACTTCATCTATTGGCTGTTATAGATTGAATATGAAAAAACATGCAAGGCACATATTTATTTTAAAGTAAAAAGTAAAGTTTGTGTAACCTTCTGGCTACAGTCTAGTGTTAAGATTTTCAGGTCGCGCAAGCGCCCCTAAGATGACTTAACGACTACTTAGGTAGCCAGGACTGACGGCTTTACGTGCCCTCTGAAGCATGGTGATGGCTCAGTTAAATTAAAAATTTGTCAGTGCCAGGATTCAAACCCGGGTCCTCTAACTTGTTAAGCCAGTAACAAAACCACTGCGCTAGGGCCGCCTATGTTAAAGTACACCTATGATACATAAATAAACCATGTAAATACTTACTCGTATTATAATGTAACACCTCGGAATCGTGACATTTTTTAGCTTCATCTTTGAGCTCTATCAGAACTTGTTCAGTACTTTTAGAAAAGCTTTTCGGATCTTCTTGTATCTACAGATAAAAATATTAAACAAATTCCACATTAAAATCTTAAAATGTACATACCTCTTCATACCACTGTTTGGGTTCTTCATAATTGTCCATTTCATCTTCTACGTTATAGTGGTTTGAATTACCTGATTGAAAATTATTTTTTTTAATTTTCATGTTTTATTTTATAGCAAATGTAATAATGTAAACCATGCAAAAATTAGAGGTTAGATTTGCAAATGCGTTTATCTTTAATTCTTCTTGCTGTCAAACCCATACTCTAAACAAAAGAGTGAATAAGATATGTACAATTAAATGTTAAAAAAAGATAACAAGATAAACCGTGAGCATCGTTGATTACTGTAGGATTCTGTGCTTAAAGTCGGACTCACACGACTCGTGTACTTGGCGAATAATCGTTACTTGCGTTACTTAGTATGTCTTTTGGGAGGGTTACTAGAACAATTCTTTGACAATTAATAGTAGTATTAACATTATTATCATGATACTATAAATAACACTTTATTTATAATATCATGTTTATTATTATTAGTGTTTTACAAATAGTAGTTTGACAAATTGTACTAGTAACCCACTCATACAGCATTGCCAGTATACGCAAGTGACGATTATTCGCCAAGTACACGAGTCGTTTGAGTCCGGCTTAAGAGTTGTTCGAAGTTCGAAGTGACAGGTAGTGTAACGTTGCCAATTTGATTTATCAGAATAAATTATTAAGTACTTGGAAAAACAAAACTGCATAAAAATGAAATACACATAAATAAAAAATAAAATTATGCATAATTTTTAATTGTCTACACATCATATTTGTTTGTAAATTTGTCGAAATAAAATATTCATAAAAATTAACGAAATGTAAAATTAATTTCAAAAACATGACGTTATCGGATGACGTCAGCCTATTTGACATTTAACCACTTCAACTTCAATGGTTCATGGTTCAATGATAACATAACAGTCCGTCATTCGTCATTTTTACTTAAAAAATTGAAGAATAATTGTAATGGCCTGTAAAGGAATATTTTGTATATTTTTCCTATTTTGCAGCTTCGTTGCTGTAACAAATAGTCAAAAGATCGTGATAGACCTTCATGAAGATAACTGGAGCGAAATTTTGAAAGGAGAATGGCTGGTAGAATTGTAAGTTTTATATATTTTAGTTTTATCTCCGGCATTCTGCTTTCGTGTCAAGTTGAAAATGTTAAGTAAATATAATATCTGGTATATTGGTTTAATTTTTCAATAATGCAGCCGTTTCGCACACAATATATTCCCTAGTTTTCTTTTATTTGTTGTTCATATAAAACAGTTTGTCAAGTTAATCTTGGTGTTGCTTCCAGTTGGAATAAATTGAAATTGGCTGATAATTTGTATTATTTGGAGTAATTTAATTGCCACGATACAAAAAAACATAATCCTTTATGCAGGTGCAGGTATATTTTTAGCTTTTATCTTTTTAAGTATAGGTTAGGAGTACTGACCTCTCTAACAACCTTTAAGGTATTTTAAGTTATCTCGAATTTCAACCTTCAAATAGTGTTATGTCTGTTGACACTCATTATAATAAAGTAGTAAATATATACAGGCAAATGTTTGTTTTATTAAATATTCCACAATATATCACCAATTTAAAAGTTTTACAAGACTAAGGTGTGTATGTGTGTGTTGTAGGAAACTCACATTAAAAAGTGACACAAAATAACTTTTAATAAATTGGTTTTAATTTTGTATTAAGATTTTTTTTAATTATATATTAACGGAATCCATCTTACCTTTTATTTTGTCCTCTACAGGGTAGTGATAAAGTATGGAAACACAGTAATTTCTTGGAAACCGCCAGAACAATTTTTATAGATTTTGGTGGGTAAGGGTGTTCTAATGAGGCCGATATTGTAGTGGTAATTACATTGTTGTCAACTCTTCCGTTTTTCTGGAAATCTAATGAACTTTCTTATTTTAAATAGAACACCCTGTATATTTATCGCGTTTTGAATTTCTTAAGAAATATGTACTAATTATTTTTCATTTTATATTCCCTATACCTAAATGCCATAATTTCGGAGTGATTGCTACATTTATTAAAAAAAATTTAAACCAAATTATAAAAATCAATTTTTTTGGCCCGAGTAGAAATTATTTTAGTTTATTTGGATCATTGGGAACAAAAAAGGTCTTTTGTCATTTTCCTCTAAAGTTAATAGTTTCCGAGTTATAAACAATTAAAAACTGAAAAAAATCGAAAAATGACGATTTTCTAGGTGTAAAAACACAAGTAAAAAGTATTAGTTTTGAAACTACGAAGTACCTAAATCTAAGTTCACACCTTATTGTATCAGCTACCGATAAGTGATTTTGTCTTATTTCATTTTAAAACATTGTTTTTTAGTTGTTAATGCAGCCCGATCGCCCGTCCTCTCATATGCACTTCATTAACAATTAAAAAAACAATGTTTTAGAATAAAACGTGCCAAAAATTCTTATAGGAACCTGATAGGAGAAGGTTTGAGCTTGAATTTAGATACTACGTAATTTTAAAAATTATTTTTTTACTTGTGTTTTTGAACCTTGAAAATCGTCATTTTTCGATTTATTTCAGTTTTAAATTGTTTATAACTCGGAAACGATTAACTTTAGACAAAAATGACAAAAGACCTTTTTTGTTCCCAATGATCCAAAGAATCTAAAATAATATCTACTTGGTCCCAAAAAGTTGATTTTTATAATTTGGTTTAAAATTCTTTTTTAATAAATGTAGCAATATCTCCGAAATTGTGGCAATTAGGTATAGGGAATATAACATGAAAAATAATTAGTATTTCTTAAGGAATTCAAAACGCGAAAAATATATAGGTTGTTGCATTTAAAATAAGAAAGTTTATTAGTTTTCCAGAAAAATGGAAGATTTGACAACAATGTAATTACCACTATAATATCAGTCTCATTAGAACACCCTTACCCACCAAAATCTATAAAAATCGTTCTAGGGGTTTCCGAGAAATTACTGTGTTTCCATACTTTATCGCTACCCTGTATAATCAAATGCAGCAGACTACAACAAGGACCTCTTACTATAATATGACAGAAATATTCAAGCTTCTGTCTCTTAATTTTCTGTATAATAAAATTTCTTCCCTCTTATTAACCCTATCAAGGACTTCAATATTGCTAATTTTGTCTGCCCACATAATTCATAGCATTCTTCAATAACACCAATACTCACAATCTTCCAATTTGTTAATCTTCCAATTGCTTCAGTAATCCAGGCCTTAGGTCTCTACTACACAATAAGCGATAAAAAACTTAAATACAGCTACCAAGGGTAGACTAAGATTGACATGTAAAAGAGATCACTTATTATAAAATATGTACCTTTTAATTGAGGCCTCAGAGCAACAGTGGCCTAAGCCACAAATTGAGCATTTTATCCTCCGTTTCACGGTCACCTTTCAGTACAGACAATTACGAAGAACAGTGTTGCCAAGCGATATATTTTAAGCAATTGATATTTTTCTGTTCTAAGAAGTAAACATCAGCATTAATATCGTATAAATATCTTTCATAGTACCTATCTATGAATTAGTTAAAAATAATAAAATCCACAGACTTTCAAATCAAGATGTTTTGGGCTTCTGGAATTAGACGAACGATTCTATTTAGACGAACTTTAAGTTCGTCTACTTAAAACCAGCAACACTGAGCTGCAAGGTTCCATAAGCTTTATATGGGGATATGCTGCTCGCACTGCAAAGTGACTGCGAAACACAGAATAGATTAATACTGCGTTGCTTTGTGATTGTTGCCTGGAAATGTGAATGCAAAGATTGCATTTATCTCAAAACTTCGTTTTTGGGCTTAGGCCACTGTTGCTCTGATAACCTCAATTGTTTTGTAAAATAACTAATTTTGGAGTCAAAAATATTTATTTGTCTTGGCAGGCTCTTAGCACTCTGGGCCAATCATGTAGTTAGTTCATTGATACCATAATTATTATTAGTCAGGTGAAATGGCACTGAAAGATTTCCGATTGTCTGATGTTCAATGTAACAGTTGTATGATGGGGATCATACAACATACAGCTCCTAATGAGACCACAATGAAGTCTTCTAAATGTAAACAGATGTGTGTTGGATAAATCCCAGTACATACATCGCCCAGTTTGCTGACTGTTTGGTATCTAACCAGATTCCCAAGTCTGATACTGAAACATGTTAAATTATGTAAATACAAGTTGTAAACGTAATATGTAATAAATAATAGTAAAACGCAAAATAAAATAATAACAAAAAAAAAATAATAAACAAAAAAAAAGAAAAAAAAGGAACAAAAATAAAAATAGAAAAAAAAGAAGTAAAAAAAAGTGTTTCGCACAAATTAAAATATATATAAAAAAAAAACAAAACAAAAAAAGCTACACAATGTACCAATGTATCTATAAAAATAAAATTGTAGAATGTACTTATGTTATAAGAAATTTATGACTATGAATCTGCAATCAATCAGAAACAAGTCTGGCTAATTGGCTCTGCCAAAGCCATTTTTCAAAAAAAAAGTCTGATATTTTATTTTATGGGCTAATGGCAAGTTATTTATAGAGTAAACAAATATAATTGGTTTTCTTTGTCTGGAAAATGTCATTTATGACATTCATTTATGTTAAGCGATATTTTATGTAAACTACGCCAATCATAAAATGATTTAAGATCTTCCTGTAGAAGAACAGCATCATTCCAGGATTGAATTTTTCTAAACACTTTACATCGTCAGCAAACATAACGCCTTCTGGCAACGATACCGGGACAACTCAAAAAAACGTGTTTAGAGAAAATCGAGTTGCAAGTTTTTGTCATTTTGCACAGCTATTGTATGCTTTGAGTTATATTCTTTTTTAACTAAAACTATGTTCTTTATTTCAGTTGATATCAAAGATTGTTTTTCAGTTCATTTTGGCAATCGTTTGGTACCACTCGAGTTAATAATTAGCAATTAATTGAAAAAATTTTGAATTGTCCCAGTATTGTTGGAAGAATCATTTCATTATTATGAATATTTTTGTGATCATTGTGGCATGCACACTGACACAATTCAAAAGATTCACGACGGATTTTAGCGTTAGCCCACTACTCGCGCCATGTTTACCTCCTACCACTCGGAATGTAACAGTGGACCTTGCGCCCTCACACGGAGAGTATTGCACTTAAAAATGTCCCAGTCATCGCGGATTATAGAGCTTAAAATCCTCTATATGTTAGTGTAGACATCTCAAAAACGACCAATTTTGAGTTGGCCCGGTATCGTTACCGGAAGGCGATAAGAACACTACAAATTTCTATTTTGAACTAAATCGACCAGACAAGCAACAGTTAAGAAAAGGTCCCAGATATAAAATTCGTTATTAAAATAAAATTAAAAACACCAAAAATTGATTTAAATCTGAAACCTTTCTTTGAACCACTTTCTGGTAACATCCTTTATCTCTGACTTTTACAATTTATAAGCAAAGGGATGACGAATTAAGAAAGCGAAAAGGATTTTACAATATACAATCATATTTCGTCTTACTCGTCTAGGAAAAGGTCCGAAAGATAGTTTCTTTACTCAAAATCTGAGTTAAGATAAAGATAAAAACAGTTTGTTTCAAAATGGGAAATAAGCCACATTTAGAATAGTTTATTATAAAAAAAATTCCACAAAGAAATAGCTTCAGAACAACATTAGTTTATGTTTCCTTTCGATTCAGAGGATATCCACCATCCTTAGACAGCTGTTTCTGTCTCTTAGACGTCTTCAGTAGGGCTACTTGAACACCTTTCAGAGACAGAAACAGCTCTCTAGGGATGGTGAATATCCTCTAAATCAAAAGGAAGCATAAACTGTTTTTTTTATTAATGGCTTTGACATAGCCAATTAGCCAGACTATTTTTTTTTTTTTGTATGGTATTACAATAACAATTTTAAGTTAATATCTAAGCCTACTTATTATCTAAATTTACAGGGTGTTATAATATATTAATGGATACATTTTTCAATTTTGTGTGATATTTTTACAATTTTTAATTTTATTATCTAAGCCTATTTAAAATTTAAATTTACAGGATGTTACATATTCGTAAAGACATTGTAACGTGTGCTTATTTTTTGGAAAAAGAATTTCGTTTAAATTGACAGCTAAAGGACAATTTAGATCAATTAACTTTTCATACATTACTTTAATATTTTGTCTGTACTGTCCACACTCCAATATGAGGTGCTGTAGATCTCCCATTCCACCACAGGCGCAATATTGGTTATCACTGATACCTATGCTGTGTTTGTATGCTGGGGTTAGTGCGTGATTTGACCTCATTCTGTTTATTGTTTTTATAAATAGCCTATTTGATTCTTGTTTAAACCATCTCTCATTGGGAATTAGTGGTTGGCAATTTCTAAAATTTATTCCCGTTGTACTTTGGTTATATACACGTTACCAATTTTGTTTGCAATGGTTTTTACTATTATATATCTATATCGGTTACTGGTAGAAGTATGTTGTTTATGTTTCGTTTGGTTAAAGCTGCAGATTTAGCTAATTTGTCGACTTCTTCATTTCCAAATATTCCAGAATGTCCTCTAACCCAACAAATAATAATTGAACTGCCCGAGGAAGTAATATCATAATATAGACTCTTAATTTATATCTCAATGTGGTTTAAATTTTTTGTCGATTGGATAGAAGTGAGTTTGTCCACAATACTTCTACAATCTGTGAAAATGATATAATTGTCCATACCAACAGAGGCTATATATTTTAACGCAAGTAATAAAGCTGATAATTCGGCAGTATATATTGAAGCTTCATTAGGCAATCGGCATGATTCTTTGTATTCAGAATTCCAGTGATATATTGCACTTCCGGTTTTATTTTGAATTTTGGAGCCGTCAGTAAAAATATATTGAAATATAGGCTACCTGTCTTTAATTATTTTGTTGATAATACTGCCTGGAAGGTTTGAATCCATGGTTTAGTGTAAATTGGAGGTATTTTATTTTTGTACATTTGGTCTTCATACATTGTCAATTTCCTATAGCTTTCAACGTATATGGGAGTTTTTTTAGTACACCAATATTTGTGGCTTAAATCTAATATATTCAAGTTACGAATAGTCCTTAAGTAGCTGACGTTTTTTGAGATAGCTCTAGCTACAAACTTATCTGTACAAAACTGTCTACGTAGACTAAGTGGTGGTTCCTTAGCTTCAATCTCAATAATAGTAATAGCATAAACTGTTGTTCACTTTTAAAACAGTTAATTTGTTTAGGTATGTAAATATAAATATAGTATATGATAATTTTACAATTTTGTTTATTCATTTTTAAAATGTATATGGGCTTTTAGTTATGCTCCTTGGTGTCCAGCATGCAAGGCTCTTGTACAGAAATGGAAGGAGTTAGCTCAATTAGGACCAGGTCTAGGTATTAAAATTGGAGCTGTAGATGTTACTACATCACCAGGACTAAGTGGTAGATTTATGGTCACAGCTTTGCCTACAATATTTCAGTAAGTATGAAATCATGTCATGATAATATGGTATGCAAGAAGGGCAAACTTGACTTTGATATTTTTTCTTTTGCCATTCTTTTCTACGTTCATCCAATCACATGACACAGTGGTATATTTTTCTAGCTCTTAGAATTATTGTTTTCGATTATTGAATTAAATAATCAAATTTAATTGAAAACTCATCAACGAAAACGATGGTATGACAACTTACTAGAGGCACATTGAAAAAACAGACAGTCATGTCTATACAAAAAGAAGAAGAAGAATTATTGAATTAAATAATCAAATTTGCCAAGTTCGCCCTCACTCAACAGCTTTAAAATTACGTTTTTCTTGAAACAGGGATGCTTTAGTTAGGCCTTCGTGCACTCATAGCCTCATAATGGCTAAATGGCCATATAGTTTTATTTTGGAAAATTACAATAAAATTAAATAAATGATTTTAATATACATATCCGTATTTCCAGTGTCATAAATGGGGAATTCAGACAATATAAGGGTCCCAGAGACATAAGTTCATTTACATCATTTGTAGAAGACAAGAAGTGGGAGCAAGTAGAACCAGTTCCTAGTTGGAAATCTCCAAATTCAATTCAGATGAGTGTTGTATCATCTTTCTTCAAATTATCTCAATTACTCAGAGTAAGTACTTTTAAGTTGTAAACATTACTAAATAACTTTGAATACACATACACACAGTTGAGTCCATGGTTCTTTATCTTTATCTGTGTGTCATCATTTAAAGCATATGAAATAAGTCAGAAATTGACTCTACGTAATATCACGTGACAGAAAGTGGCTACTGCTCTCATCACGGATTATATTATAAAATTTAACTTTATAAAATAAATAGAAGGTAAAATAATAGTCTTGCTTTAAAATTTTGGTGCTGAATTACAGCTACAATTGAAGTAACCTAATAAATTATTTTAATAACATTAGTGATTAATAAATACACAAATAAAATTCAATAAAATATTTTCTTTCTGTAATTTCTTTCATTTTTGGAGAAACTTAAATAAAACCATTCCTTAATTATGTGAATGAGGTTAACTTTGTATGTAAATTAATCAGCCGTGTGATGAATTACCGAAGTTATTTTTAACGTTTGCGTTAAAGTTAACACAACTATAACATATAACTATCTCCATAACTATAAAACATAAATTTGGTGTGATGGATCACGAGAAGTTGGTATACCTACCCACATCTACTGATGACCGAACAGCTGTTCGATTTTCGGTGTCGTTCGGTGGTGAATCATAAAAGTAGATAGAAAGAAAAAGAACAGTACCTACTTAAAACCCTTGGATGTTTATAAATAAAAATTTCAACTTTTATCTCTAGATTTGATTTTTGTATAATTTTTAAAATTGCATTACCCTTCTAATTTTAAATTATTAGCTTTCTTTTTCATTTTTATTATTATTTTAATTTTATATTACTACGTGTTTTTTAATTATATTATCTTAGGTCTATGCTTTTGATAATTTTGTGCTGCTTTATATTCGATATTAAATTTGATTTATTAAGGTACTAAGTGCACTTTAGAAGAACAAAAATAAGCATTTTTTCAAGATTTTTTTTCTCAGAACCTTGATTAAAAATGAACATACAACTTTTTACATTTTAATATCTAACTCTTAGAGAATACAAAAAATATATCTTTTTTCATTAATGCACGTACACTAATATTGTAGAGGGCGCCAAAGTTGAGGCCTCGAAAAAAAGTAGTTCCGATGGCGGACAGTTAATCTCATAATTGGGATCTCTGAAACAAAAAAATCGTACGGCATTTGAAAAAGAAAAGTTTCTTATGTGACAATTTACCACCGTTAGTGAAAAATTCCGTAAAAAAAGATTTTATGGTAATTTGAAAAATTTTTGTGAAAAAATCACCCGTTTTTCTTCAGTTTTTCATGGTTAAAAATATTTATTTTTTATTTTTTGGTCAAATTGTGGTAAATTGTCACGTAAGAAACCTTCCTTTTTCAAATGCAGTACGATTTTTTTGTTTCAGATATCCCAATTTTGAGATTAACTCTACAATATTAGCGTACGTGCATAAATGAAAAAAGATATATTTTTTGTACTCTCTAAGAGTTAGATATTAACATGTAAAAAGTTTTCTGTTCATTTTTAATAAAGATTCTGAGAAAAAATTTTTGAAAGAAATGATTATTTTTGGTCTTCTAAAGTGTACTAGTATGTACCTTAAAGTAATAAAATGCTGCACAAGGTCCTGGGACAATCTGAAGCAGCGTTCTATGTTAAACATTCACTTGATTTCTATCTAAAAACAAATCAAAACATAAACCTAACCTTACAATCCTTAACGTAATTACAGAGTTATCTCACAACTTAAGGTTTAACGTCACTTTATAAAGTGACAGTTGATATATCAGATATCTCAAGAACTGTCAAGAAATAATGCAAGTAGTTAAGTTAAAAATGATACATCACACCAATTCGAGGATTATAACTACTTAACTACAGGATAACTTTACGTTAAAAAAAAAACAGGACAAAAACAGGAGCAAAAAATCCAACAAAATGACAGCCACAAGTAAACAATCTGAAAAGGTCTCTAAGCATCTTTTTTGTATTTATCTCTTTTCGATGTGCTGAGTCTAGAGCATTCTAGTGATGTTGAAAAATTATTAAATGTTACTTACGAATACCGAACGTAACGATTAGTATACGAAGAGGCAAATCGTTACTTTGATTACTCTGATTACTTCCTACTTCGTATTCGTACCAAGTACCAACACAGCCGTATTGTATCTACAACCGATATCGGGCGGGACCGGTATTCCACGAGTGACGACGAGTGTTGCATCGGTATGCAGAGGGCACAGATTACAGATGCCACCCTTGCCACAGATGTTCAGTAAATAATTTTATGATGACCACTTTAAAGATTTTGGGACTAATGTACCCGAACGACCCTGAACTATTTACAAACTAAATAAAAAATTAGGTATACATATTTAAAAATCTTAAACAGCAGAATTTAACTTATTTTGCTCTTTTTAACTTCATTATTCATACTGAAATCTTAGTATTTCGAGATAATTAAAGAACATTAAAAAATTTTCTCGTTATTAAAATTAATTGCTTCAATATCCGAAATAACAATTTTATTTCCAAATTTTGTAAGACCACAGAAGAAATTAAATTCTTTTCAGATGAATCTGTACCGTTTTGGATAGACGTTCAAAATTTAAAATTAGGAGATGGAATACAAATGTTCAAAACTAACTAACAACTTTTGTGTTTAACCGGCTTTGTATTCCTCATTCGTCAGCCAATGTCAAAAAAATTTAGGCCGGAAAAAAATGTGGAAATGATAATGTTTCTACACTATACCTAATCAAAAACGTTAATTTTACACGCATGATATTGTTTTTATTTATTTTGTTGTTTCATTATAATATATTCTTCTTAAATTGCCTTCTCCTCAATGGATGTTGGCTACTATAATTACAAACTCTTGTCTGTCTTCAGCTGTTCTTATTAGCTGTTCAAAATTTAACCCTGTTCATTATCAGATGATTCTTAGTCACGATATTTTCCTTCATATGCCTCTCTTTCTCTCGATTTTTCCTTTCACTAATAGTTGAGCATATCGGTACTTATTGTTTCTCAGTATGTGGCCTAGGTATGATGTTTTTCTAAATCTAGATCTAAAATTCTAATACATAGATATCCGCACGGGCCGAAAAAAGTTTAGTAGAATTTATAAAAAACTCATGAAAAAGTAATCAAAGTAACGAATACTGTAAATGATTACTTTATACAAAAGTAACGATTTGTAACGAATACTCGAAAGTAACTATAATCAACATCACTAGAGCATTCATAAAAATAGCATGTGTCTACTTAATAACAGGCGGTAGCTGGTTTATCTCTAGTTTCATGCATGGAAGACAATGATGCTAGATAAAAAGTATGATCCTACTCATACTCTGAACGGACAAAAAAGCACACAGTAAAAATGTATTATAATCAGTGGCATACATGTGCGCTGTCCGACATTGGTAAAGGCATCATGTGGCTCACATGGATGCCTTTTATCAATTTTATATATTTTTTTATAACAACTTGGAGAATGACTGAATCGATTTGGCTAATTTTGATTTTAAAATATTTATATACAATAAATTAAATATAATCAAATCGAAACGCATAGAATCTCATCGAGTCATCAAATCTAATTATTCGAATCTGATCCAAATAAGTATTCACTTCTGTTGGTACTCCCCAACAGCCATGCTCTTGTTTTGATTGTATCTTTTACTATAACATACCTACTGACCTTCCTCACACTAATTATTCACTCTGTATATACACTGCGCGTCATAGAAAACGGGCACCCTAAAAATGGGTAATTTTTGAGGTTGCGTATCTCCTAAACCTGTTGTCCGATTTAAGTGATTTTGTGAATATGTTATAGCCTTGTTCTTTGTCAATATCCCTGTAATAATACTTTTGCTAAACAGGTAAACTTTTATTGTATACCGGGTGTACGAATCAAACTGTGTTTTTTTCTCAAGTTCGAAACACCCTGTGGAATATCCTAGCATTTATAAAATACTGAAATTAAAACTCAACTATAGCCTCAGGTTTTCTCAACATTTTGTTTTTTGATTCATTCGCTTATGTTGGATAATACAAAAGTTAGGTACTTTAACAATTATCCATGTTCTTTTTTAGTACAGGGTGTTTCTAAACAAGTGCAACAAACTTTAAGAGGCAATTCTGCATTAAAAAATAATGACAGTTTGCTTTATAATACGGGATGTTGAATTTTTTCTTACAAAGTGACGATTTATTTATTGCTTTAAAACCGGTTGAGATATGCAAATGAAATTTGGTGGGTTTTAAGACGTAGTTATTGCACATTTTTTGACATAAAATTAAGAATTTCATATTCACCATTGGCGTGCATACGGGTAATATGATCGGTCATATTACCCATATACACGCCAATAGTGAATATAAAATTCTTGATCTGAAGTCAAGAAATTCGCAATAACTATCTTAAAACCTACCAAATTTCATTTGCATATCTCAACCGGTTGTAGGGCAATAAAATAAATCGTCAGTTTGTAAAAAAAATTAACATCCCGTATCTCGTAAACGAAGCATTTGCGGACTTAAGTTTATAAAGCAAACGGTCATTATTTTTTCATGCAGAATTGCCCTGAAAGTTTGTAGCACTTATTTACAAACAACCTATACTGATGAAGAACATGACTAGTTGTTAAAGTACATAACTTTTGTATTATCCAACATAAAAGAATGAATCAAAAAACAGAATGTTCAGAAAACCTACGGCTATAGTAGGGATTTCATTTCAGTATTTTATAAAGGCTAGAATATTCCACAGGGTGTTGCGAACTTTGAGAAAAAAACACAGTTTGATTCGTACACCCCGTATACAATGAAAATTTACCTGTTTAGCAAAAATATTATTAAAAGGATATTGACAAAGAATAAGGCTATAACATATTCAAAAAATCACTTAAATTGGACAACAGGTTAAGGAGATACGTGACATCAAAAATGACCCATTTTTTAGGGTGCTCGTTTTCTATGACGTGCAGTGTATTATGATAAGATCTTTAATGAGTGCAGCATTTTCTACTTTCATTGCAGCAAATTCATAACAAGCTTACAGACGACTATGGATTACCAACTGTTGCTTCATATTTGATTTTTGCCATTGCTACCATTATCTTAGGTGCCCTTCTAGGATTGGTAAGTAAAAACAGTTGTTATGAATATTAGTTTCGTTCGCGGTAACGATCCTGAACTAACCCAGGATTACTTCGCATGCGCACTTTGAAAAAGAGCGTTCGCGGTAACCGAGTTTTGAACTCCTAGTTCGGAATTTTGTCAGATTTGTCGTTCGCGGTAACTGAACTGCGAGTTCGGAACTAGTACAACCGATCCTTGGGATCTGAAGAGAACTCGGAGTTCGAATATGCGCAGTAGGAATTTCAAAATACAAACATTATTTTTATAATGTTCTATGCTTTAAACAGCTGATTTGTAACGGTGTTTGCTTTTCGTTGTATTTATTTCACTTGTTTTTAATACTGTGTGTCTTTTTCTCCCTTTAAAGTTAAATGTTTATTGTATTTTTGATACAAAAATAACCAATAGAATATAAAATGTACTACCTATAAAAAACGGATAAAATAAGATATATCTATGAAATCTTTATGAGACTAGGAAACATTAATATGTTATTGATAAATATAATACATAATGTGGTATTCAAATAGGTATTAGAAATATTAAAAATACTCCATGTAATTAATTACAATTATACAATACCAGTATAAGAGAACAAATTTTACATAAAATCTATGACATACGAGATAAAATCATTTAATTAAATGATTTCAAAAAGTTTTTTCTTAGAAAAAATATTTGGAGAATGTTTTGATATGGTCGGTAGCTTATAAGTGACTAAAACTTGTAATAATAAAAGATTTCAATAATCCATGCCTATTCGTACTATAAATATGTATCTGGTTGATCTGATCTAGTGAAATGTTACCCAAATCTGAATTAAAACAAACAATTTCATCAAAATAAGATGGACACATAAAAACAATTTTTTTGTAGGTTATAGGCAACTGAAAATAAGACTGCAGCGCCAAAGTGAGCAATTGTAGAACTATAAATATTGACATTGGTCTGCATTGGTCATTGGAGTTTTGCAATGGTTTTATAGGAGATTTGTATTTGCTGAATGTCGAAATAATTTTTAATAATAATAATTCGTTGGTAATAAGTTTAATAGGTTAATAAGTTTAATAGTAATAAGTTTTTAATAGTAATAACAGAGAACAAGGACCACAGAGAAGCGACACGCCTTTGATCCTTCGTGAGCACGCCGCCAATGACCTTGAAAGCAACCTGAACAACCAGCGTACCAATAGTCAGTGGGCATGTCACACAATACATATAAATTCGTAAATAAAATTAAGCATTTATGTTGACTTTCAATAAATATAAAATATTGCACCGAAAAAAAAAAGTTGCGTGCAGGGCCGACTTTTGTTGGCATTCTTTATAATAATGGAATCATTTTTGATTTACAAAAGGTTGCAAATATATCGCACAATGCAAAGTAATGGTGAAAATCATATTGATTGGAACCATAAATATAAATAGCTTTTTGTTTATCCTCATTTTGGCATTGAAAGACCAATAATAAAATATACCTATTTCCTACGGTAGGTGTGACATTCACTGATTGTTTTTGGCTTGGGCTGATACAAGATATAATTTGTTCGTCGGGGTATTTCCTAATAAATTATATTTTTTAATATGGGTTATCGAAAAATAACACAGCCATTGTAACTTCCACGGAAATGTCACAAACTCTGAAAGTTCCAATTCTCTTTGAGAGACAAATATTCGTGATAGATAAAAAAAACTTTATGTTGAAATCGAATGTCAATATTGTTATTGTCTTGGAAACGTATACCTTCTCTGATATATCTTTGGAGCAAAAGTATGAAGACATTTTACATTTAATTCTCTTCATGTTTCATAATTTGACAATGTTTCTTTAAGCGGAATTTTATCTCTGTAAATATTTTAAATTGGCTCTAAGCAGTACAAATATTGCCGAACGTCAAGAACCTAAAGCTTGTCACGCACGGAAAGCTATACTATAATATACGGTGATGAGTGCGCTAATATCCGAAAAAATAACGCAAAAGACGGAAAACATAATACGTTGTGAAATAAAAAACACAAGACTACAATATAATATCGATGTATCCACCTTTGTACCTTTGCATCCACAAAAGACATGTTAAACTACAAAACCGTCTACTTTCTTTGTTTCTAAAGATATTAAGTACATTCAAAAAAACAAACTATTCAGAAAACAACACTACAATACGATTCCGATGTATACTCCGATCCATATATATAGGTAACCTTTGTTATTTATATTTAAATAATTAAAAGTTGGCAAACAATTTTTGTATACTGCACTGCAAAAGGTAGATAAGTATTTAGTTTTTTCATTATTGAATGTAAGTTTGTTTATTTGCAACCGTGTTTTTGCAATTTTGAAGTCTTGTTCTGCTATAATTTTAAGATTTTCTCAATTATCGGCCCAATTATGTTTCCAACAATTTTTGTTTGAATCGTACTTTGTTTTTGTCGTTAAAATCAGAAATTCTCGTGTATAGAACTCTTTATATATTTTTATTTCGTAAAAATAGGATATCTTGGAGTGCGATAACATACGGAAAACATCTGTTGAATTTTTGACCTGGCTGACCCTTCGTAGACTTGCGTGTGACACCAAATTTAATATTTTTAATTTGAAATATCCCTTGCTTGGCAGAGCGAAGTTTAGTTTTTTATGCATTACGTAGGGGTAATTAAATTCAAGAAAATGAATCACTTTCGTCATGATTTATTATCAATAATATTTAATCAAGTCAAATTAAGACTATTAGATACGTAATAACTAATACTTATGTAAAAATTACAAAGCAATAACAATTACCTGTTATTATTCTTACGAAATCTAAATAAACTTATTTCTCTTCCTGTCGCAGATAAACATTCGTGAAACACATACGAATAACCAGACATTTTAACTATTATAATTATATAAATGCTCAAACAAACTTTTTAAGTCGAGTATTTACCATACACGCCTACGGACTATCGTAAAACAACCAGGAGGGACAGAATTAGCATGCTGGTGATAATTAAAGCAACCAGGTTCGCGCATGCGTCTTCAAAAACGGTACACGTTTTTAGTGCGGTTGTGTCGTTTCTCTGTGGTCCTTGTTCTCTGGTAATAAGCCGATTTGAATTGCGTTTCGAAGTTTCAACTGCACTAGCCCAAAGGTTTTTTCTTAAAAAAATAGTTGGTTTAAAAACCAAGGCTTCAAGCGTGTGGTTTAAGCCTGCCAACCTTGAACATAACCTTGATTTGTGCATCAGATAGAATCAATAGTGTTCATATTAAGCCGGCCACTCACGATACTGCGGCGTGGTTCAGTTTTGATCGTGTTTGATCAAAAATTTTGATCGTGTGATCCAACAAAATCGTGACAATTTTACCACAGAGAAACTGGTTTCTATGCTGCAGTAGGTAATGCAGAATTGATATCATCGACGAATTTGTCGAACGACACCGCAGTATCGTGAATGGCTGGCTTTATTATTAGGGATTCATGAACCACGTCCAATACAATTGGTTTCATTTTTCTGCTTTTTCTAAAGTAACATATTCGCCCCTTTTGTGCGCTTTATTGTGCCAGTAAGATTCTTTTTTCATTGGCTGTAACAATGATTGATATAATCATTCAGCAATATAAGACTTATGGAACATTTCCACTATGTATGTAACCCACAAATTGTTCCACAACCTTTTAGGCTATGTTTTCATATTTTGTAATGAAAAGTTAATGTCAATTCGCTATTTGATGCAATACCTATAAGACTATTTGAAAACAATACCGATTTGAACGACTCATTCTTATCAAATTGCTTTTAAGACGTAAATATTTTTATACAAACACACAAACTCAAAGCAAAATTGGAAGAACAATGTCACTATTTTTAGTTACTCCAATGCTCACCAGATAGCGTACCGCTTATTTTGATTTGCCCATAGTATTATGGACTAATAGTTCTAAATTCGTTCGCGGTGTAAATCAATCCTGAACTAATTCTGAACCGCGCTTGCGTACAACCCGAGCACTAATAGAATTCGTAACTAATCCTGGACTAGTCCAGGACCTATTTTTGACTCTTCTCTTCGTTATCGATCATTCGCTATCTGTATCTGGACCCCGATTTTTGACCCTTCCCTTCGTTATCGATCATTCGCTATCTGTACACTAAAAGATACGAGGAGAAGGGTCAAAAACCGAGGTCCTTGGATCGTTACCGTGAACGAAACTATTAAATGAGGTGTGTGTCTATATTTGGTACATGTTATTTTAATTTGGTTCGTTATTTCAGATTTTAGTGTGTGCAATAGATCTTATATTCCCGCCAAAACATATAATATTAACACAGAACAAAAAGGATGAAAAGGACAGTGATAATGAACTAGTAAGTAATACAAAGATTGTTATTTTTGAGCCTTTACCTTCTTTTTGAGAAGGCTGAGCTGAGGGAGATCTTCTTTTGTTCTTTCCTTTCTTCCCAGCATTCGTTGGTTTGCAAATTTTAGAAACCACGAATGTGTTACCACAAATTTGGCCCCAATAAAGTTGTATTTTAATTTTATTTTAATATTATTAAAGTAAAACTTTTGCTTGTTTGTAGTAGATTTCGCCACGACACCCGTATCATGTTATTTCGTTGTGAATCTGTACTAGCAGCCCGATTTATTTCAGGTTGTTCAGAGATAGTCATATATGCACTCTCTGATGAGAACCTAACAAGGTTCGAAACCAGTTAGAGTGCTTACGGCACTCTCTGAACGAACTGAAATATAAGACGGCCCTTGTATCGTTTTACAACAAAATTATTATTGATTTCTATGATTCGTTTCAAAATACAAAAATTGCAAATTTTGTATTTTTATGTATGCTTGAATAAAAATATTTTTTTAGAATGACGAAGATATCAGAGATGATCTCGTAGATGATGCTAGTCAGTCAGGGGATGCTGCTAATTCAGACTCTGATTCTGAACCTAAAAATTCTCCTATCAAAAGGAAACCAAGGAAACGCAGGGCAGTTTTAACCTCCTAGAAATGAATACGTAACAGACTCATAGGATATCAAGAAACGTGTGTAAAATCTTCACTACTCAGCAATTATCACTAATATCAGCCACGCGTGGATTAGTAGTACGATGAAGTTTCCTCTTTTTTCGTAGATTGTTCTCGAGAACAACACTAAACTTTCGGAACATTGAAAAATATTTATTTGCTTTACTATAATAAACTAAATCATAACCTTACGCTAAGAGGCTTTGTTTATCTCAAGACAATGTTAAAATACTTATTTTAATACTACATTTCGAGTTGAGCACTGTGAAGCTTTTCCTAAAAATTTAACATGCATTTTGAGACTTGCATTTAAATCCACATTTTTCAATTTACCAGTTAATGAAACTCAGTATTTTTTGTGAATGCATGGTTTGAAATGTAGACGATATAAATATTATTGTTATGTTTTCACTGGAGAATTTTAAATTCTTGTTGTGATATTTTATAATAGACAGAACGGGGTGCCTAAGAAATGAACATACAAAATATACATACATTTTGCATAACTGATTTTATCAATGTCAAATAACTTCAGTAGTCTTCAGTCTGAGTTTTTTTTAATTATTGGCTCTTTTAAGGTGAAGATCAATTTTTGCAACAGAAAAATAATTGGGGTAAGTCCACAGAACAAGCTGGTTAGTTAATCGACATTATCCGTCAAGAAAAGTTTTATTGTGAAAATCCATAACATCAAAATTAGGCACCGGACAACTATCACTGTCCATTTCTTGCAACAATGGTATATACCAGCGGTTCTCAATCTGTGGTACATCTACCACTGGTGGTACATATCATTATTTACGGTGGTACAAAAAAAATTAAAATTGTAGTACTTACTAAGTCTTAATAACACAGTCCAAAAATATAGGTGGTACCAAAAATAATAAAAGGCACTGTAGGTGGTACATGCCTCAAAAAGATTGAGATCCGCTGGTATATACTAAACATTTCGCAGATATATCCTGATGCTCCTATAGCCTAAGCAATATTTAAAGTATTTGGTGCACTCCATTATTAGAGTTTTGTGATCACTACATCAAAATCTTCCCTATTTTGCTCCGCTCTTAGTAATTGTTGAATGTTCGTACCCATCCAAGCTCTGATATTGAGAAACCATGTTAGTGTTCATCTGTCTACTTCTCTTCAGAATTATATCTTCCCTTCAATTATTCATAGCAGGTTATATTTATAATTTCTAATTATATCGTTTTTATAGATTCTAACTCTCTGTTTATAGTTTTTAATACTGTTTGATTCGTTATGTGTTATGTCTCTGTTTATAGTTTTTAATACTGTTTGATTCGTTATGTGTTTTGTCCATAATATTCTAAGCTTTCTACTTTAAAGCCACATTTCAACAAAAGGTTCTAACCATCTCATGGTATTTAATTTTAATGTCCAGGCTTCAACTCTATACAGAAGGACTGACCAAATGTAGCATTCAATAACTCTAATTCGGATGTCTAAGCTTAGTTTTCGGTTATAGAGAATTTTCTTCCATTTATTATACATGTTCCTGTTATATTCATGTTTTTATTTCTATATCTTGATCCCCTTACCGTTTAGTACTATCCCTAAGTATCTAAATTTGTGAACTTGTTCTAACTGGGTGTTACTTAGATTCAATACGACAGTTTCCATTGGTATTGCTGATTATCATTATTTTAGCTTTCTGAAGATTTCAGTTCACTTTCATTGTTAACTCTGTCTAGTATATTTTGTAAGATTTTTTATTCTTTCTGCTGTCAAAACAGTATCGTCTGTATATCTGATATTCTTAATATACATTTACCGTTTATTTGTATACTAATTTCGGCGTCGTCCAGTGCTTGTTTGAATTTTCATTCAGAGTACAAGTTGAAGAGCAATGGAGACATGACACAGCCTAGTCCACTTTGGCGACTAATAAATCAAAATAATAATTTTTGACAAATACTCTGTCTTCAGCAGATTTGATAATAATCATTTTTAAGGGGCTATCCTAGTGTAAAAGTATGAAATTAATATATTTTTTGGGAATGCATAAAATAAAAAGTACTGCGCCAATTGTTTTAAAAATTTTCATGAGCTTTATTTATTATAAAAAGAAGTACATGTAAAAAAATTCATAAAAATATATTCAAAATTAAATGATTTATGCGCCATCTGCTGGCACCGTGAAAAAAAAACATAGCTCCACTGTTGCAGTGATTGGGACTAATGGAGATCCTGAAATGTGAAATTTCAAAATGATTATTGAAATATAAGTTATTTTCTATACCTTTTCTAAACTAGGATTTTTGAAAAATATTAAAATTTGAAAAAATGAGGTGTTAAATGTTTTTTTAAATTACCTAAAAAATTCTTAGTTTCAAAAACAGCAAGTTTCGTTTTTATCCAATCAAAAAAAACCCTAGTTGATGGTATAGAAATAACTTATATTTCAATATTCACTTTGAAATTTTATATTTCAGGATCTTTATTATAGTCCCAATCACTGCAGCAGTGGAGCTGTTTTTTTTTTCACGGTGCCAGCAGATGGCGCATAAATCGTTTACTTTTCAATATTTTTTTATAGAATTTTTTATACATGTATTTCTTTTTATAATAAATGCTCATGCAAATTTTCAAAACAACAACTGGTACAGTACTTTTTATTTTAGAAATTCCCAAAAAAATATATGAATTTTGTACTTTTACACTAGGACAGCCTCTTAACCAAACTAGTGTTTTTTGAACTGTACAACAAAATTCAGCATTATACAGGGTATCCCGGAAAATAGTGCGTTCCTTCAAGGTACGGGCTAAGTGCACCATTTAAAGCAAAAAAGTGTGATAAAATTTTTTGTAAAGTCAACCGTTTTCAAAAAAATAATTTATTAATTTTAATGCATTTGATTAATGTCCACAGAAATGCAAATACAGCCGGCAACGCTGCGTTCCGTCTTCTGTGTAAAAATAATTTTACTAGAACTCAACTATCATGAATCATCGACCATTAGGCATAATATTATGTATTTATAAAATACTGATAGCAGTAATAGAAAAACAGCATAATTTTTGTGTTTATTAAATATCTAATAAATAAGGTTTGTATAGTGTTTTAACTTACATGAAAAGTTTTTATTACAATCAACAAACAAGCTACGTCTTCAAGAAATATCTATCCTTAGAACATGTTACAAAAAATTTGAGTATTACATTTCTCCATTGAATCTTCTGGGAACTTCTAGTGGTTCAATCAGATGATTAGTAATACTCTCAGCCCCAGCCCATACATACTTTTGGCATTATAAAAGTAAAACACACACGCACCATTTCTCGTAAAACAAGGTTTATCTGCACACAACACTTTACACATTTTGTTTTGAATCATTACAATACCACAACAATACGATGTATTCTCGAGTAACAGGTAATTATGATATGACTGTTTGTGTTTACAATTTTAAATATCTTCGCTATGTCAAAATAAATAAAACTGCCGGGTTGCCAAATGTAAATTTTAGTAAAAGACATTATTTTATTTTTTGAGGCAACAGATGACTTTAGAAAAAAAATGTATGAGAGAGTTTTCTTTTAAATGGTGCATTCTACCCACACTTTTAAGGAACGCACTATTTTACGGGACACCCTGTATAAAACTAACCCAGCTCAACCAGAGAATTCGGTGGAATATTGTCTCTTCAAGGACGTCTCTTCAATGTTGCCGATATAAAAGATCACTCTGGCACATCTGAAATCATAGCAGTCAATACTATATTCAGTATTTTATATGTTCAGTTCTTCGCATTCGAATACTGTGTAAATAAATTAAGCTAAGTGAAACTTGTTTTACATAAAGAGGATCAGGATTACGTAGGATCATCATTTCAAAATATCGCATAATGTATAATAAATAATCAATTGTTGCCACATATTAACAAAGAGTATATTAGGTTAGGTTACTGCATCAATTAATTTTTTGTTACTTTAGTTTCAGGTTATGTTTTATTTTTGTATTAAGGGGATAACATAAGATAAGATACAATCCTGGCTTCTAATATTTTATACTTCTAAACAAGTTTCATTTTGCAGATTACTATTGACGTAAAATCTTGTTTCCTTATTGATATGATCATGTCAATATAAAGCTTAATTAAGTGCGAATGATACAGGCGGTAGGTTTTGGAAAGAAGAAAACAGGCGGCGATAGTGTTTTGCTTGGAAACACTACCTCCAAAATAAGGCATCACGACTGACGAATTTACTGCATTAGAACGCAACAACAATCTGTACATTTCAAGCATTCAAATTAACTGTCTATAAGTGTATATTAAAAAAAAATTAGATTAGTTAATATAAGCCTCATTAGTCATGGGAATAAAATATTTTCGATTTCAAAATTATAAAGTTTTTAAAAAATACTTGCCATTTGATATTATTATCGGAAATGTTTTATTGCCTAATTTTTTATTGATTTTTCTTTGGTCAATACCGTTAATAGTATTCCAAAAAGCGACATAGGTCATGATTCTCTACGTTAGTGTAGATTTTATAGCCTTTTTTACATTTTCAATGAGATAGAATTATTGTCTACAGATATTCTTTGTACATGTAATAAATCCACATACACTGCTCAACAATGAAGTGGATATCACTATACATGGAAATATCACTATAAATGTAAATAAAACCTGGATAAAAACCAGGTCTTTATTTACTGAAAAGTAAAAAAACCAAGAGAAAAGTAGCATGTAAAAAGAATTGGCTATCAATTTTTGTTGCGTTGTTCAAAACCAAAATTGTTGAGCAGTGTATAATAACACTTTTGTGTATCGTACAAATAATGTATGGACATGGATTTATTTAATGTTTCATCCTGTTTTATTTGACCTCATATGAGTTAGCCTTCGGAACAAAGCATACATTTCTAAAATTTCCTGTTATTTTAATGGATAAAGTTATTACTCGTAAAGGATAATGGCAGCTTTTCTAGTAGGCAATATTTTTTAATTGCGAAATAGATTTTTATGTACTAAATCTATCGGGCCTTCGTTCATAACTTCGCCATGCTTTATTCTTCGTTATCCAGCTCATGACATCCTTATTCCATTCGACTCAAAAATAATATGTTCTATCGTCGGTGCTTAAGTCACTGAAGGAGTCCTGAAATTCAGTTTTGGTAATAGTCTTCAGTGTCATCCATTTTTTTTTTAATTGTTGCTATGTCATCTAAACGTTGTCCTTTAAGCCGCAATTTCAGTTTGTAAACGTGGAAAGAGTCTTAGTCGTTTTGGGTAATAAACGTAAATCATCACCGATTATGATCTTTTTTAAGCATATTTACATCAGTAGCGACAATTAGAACTTTTTACTGATATAAATAGTTTCCGCATAATTGTTTTTGATTTTAAAGCAAAATTTAATTTAAATTAATTGCTCACATCTCTCATCCCAATGTAAACACTAGGATACTGTTACAAAATAGACCCTTATATAAGTAAATGCGTTATAATGTGGCAACGTGAAGAGACACTGATTACGCTTGTGTCCTTCAGAGGGCGCTCAAACATTTTGGCGCCAAGTTATGAGCAAAGTTCGTATAGTTTTGGGGCAGACATCAATGTTCTTTTAGCTACAATATCCATTGAATTAAATTACTTAATTAGGACATATTTTAAGAACATAAAAGAAATGCTTATGCTCGACTTACGTTGATAAGACAGGTCGACAAGCCTGAAACCCAGAAAACAGATACTTTTCCCAAGGTTTTTGGTGCGCTGAATACGAATATGAGCTCCAAATTGTCGAATTTGCTCTGGTTTCTGAGATAGTCCTCAATTAGCAATTAATATTATGGGTTCCAATGTTGTGAGTTTTCCTACTTCTGGATTAAAAGGGGTAATTTGTAGGGGTTAATAGGGTTAGAGGTGTTTTGTTTCGATCAGTAAACACAATGTATGTGATTTTATTTTGATATGGTACAACCAGCAATTAATTTTAGGGATTTCAGAGGTAGGTGGGTTTGCCTGCTTGTGGACTAAAAGGGATGGTTTCTACGGGTTGGTTGGGTTGGGGTGTGAAGGTTTGAGATTGTTGGATTTGGTTTGTCAGGTTTTGGGGTGGTTTGGGAGGTGAGTTTGGGATTTCTGAATTTAGATTTTTCGTTATACTATATAATCATATGAAGAGTACAGGGGGAAAACAAGGAATGTCACATTTTATACATATTGAGATAACCATCAATAAAGGTTTAATTCTTATGAAATCTAAAAACTACTAGGAGATTCTTAGCAGAATAATTCTAGGAAGTCTTATTCTATAATCTTAATATAATAGAATCTATATTAACTTATTAATTTAATAATGCACCAAAAAACTGCTAACACTCCTTATTTTTGTTCAGTGGCGTGCGAATAATCCTGGTTCTTCGCCTGGACACAAATTCTTAGAAAATTTATATAGACTGATCTTTCTGTTTATTGTCCTGAATAGATAGCCTAGTCGATAGTGCTCGGTTTTTGCTACCACATGGCGAAAAAAGCCAAAATTAATGAAAAAGTGACATTTCTTGTTTTCCCCCTGTACTCTTCATATGGTTTGTAGGTATTTTAAAACTAAGAAACTTTAAAATGCAATATACCAGTGGAAAAAGAAGATATCTGAGTAAACTAAACATCATTTACAAGATTGAGACTTATGCTTCAAGATGATTATAACAGTTTTTGGGAAAAAATGATATTACGATACAACATAACCTCAAAATCTGCTGTGTTTGCTCTTTTAGGTTAGGACCTCTTAAAAACCATAACAAATTCTGTATATTCTGATCTTTGGGTCCGAATATTGGTCAAATTTTATCGGCATGTTTCTACATACTTCGCAAAAAGTATATGCACCTTCTGTAGCATGTACTTTAAACGAGATCTAATAATTTTGTTAGTTACGTTATGAGGAAGATTTATTTTATAAGCTCGATATGTCACATAAGGTGATAAGTGTAAAAAGTATAGATATACTCTGGAAAACGCTATTGGACTTATACTCTTACTACTTATCACCTTAGATATGTTTGAATAGAAAGTATTAAAAGAAATGTAATTTGTGTTCATACTCTACAGAAGCTATTTTCGTGTGAAAAAGAAATTATTTTCTTGCTGCAGTTGTTAGTTTTTCTTTCTTGAGTATTATGTTTTTTTATTTAATATCTTTAACATCACCAATTGTACATTTTTTTCTTAGTCTGCTGGGAATTGTTTTATAATTATAATTCGCTCCGAAATTACATAGCATGTAGGGTTAGTTCAGACCAACAGGGCTTTTCATCGATTGTCATTTGTTTCGAGCTTCTGTCATGTGTCACAATATTAATATATCTACGCCATACGTTTTTGGTTTGTATCATTGTTATATACCAATAACGTATGACGTAGATACATTAATATTATGTGACACATGACAGAAGCTCGAAACAAATGACTGTGAATGAAAAGCCTTACTGTCACGGTACGATCAGATCACAATCAAAGCACCGTCAAGAGGGCTTTTCATTCACAGTCATTTGTTTCAAGCTTCTGTTATGTGTCACATAATATTAATATATCTACGTCATACGTTATTGATATAACCAATGATACAAACCAAAGACGTATGACGTAGATATATTAATATTATGTGGCACATGACAGAAGCTCAAAACAAATGACAGTCGATGAAAAGCCCTAGTCAAGGGACAACCCATTCGCACACAATCCGGGCAGATCACCGTCAGCCTACTTCACCATTCAGGTCGATCAAGATGCAAGGTTATAGATAGAGTCTAAATAGAGTTCTTAGTATTGCAACTAATGATCTCCATTCTTGCTTTTTTCGAATGGATTTTTTTCGAGATAATTAGAACGAACCTTATAAAGTCTGGTAAACTATCTAAGAGCGGCATTAATATTGAGCTGAGCGGGGTGCTATTGTCAGAGTTAAGAAATTTCATAAACAATGGATCTACCTGTTTTATAAAATTAAACCCTTGTTTATAGAATTTCACAACTCGGACAATGGCACCCCGCTCAGCAGAACTATATAAGAGAGTCATTAATGTTCAGCTCAGCTGAGTGCTATTCTTCAATCAAGGTGTGAAATTCTATCAACAAGGGATCTACCTGTTTTATGGAATAATCCCTTGTTTATTTAAATACAAATTTCCATCCAGAGTACCCCGCTGAGCCGAATATTAATGACTTTCTTAATTTTCTTGCACAACTGTAATGTCAATTGTCTTGTATAGTAATTTCGCCCTCGATCATTATCAAAAGCGACGAAAATATGGTACAACTGAAAATAGGTGAAGGCATGTATCCACATGTTCGCGCTCCTGCAACTACTCCACGTTGTGGATACGTTCGCGCTCCGCCTCAGCGCCCAAACGGTGGCGGTTTATATGTAGAGGAGCGCATGGTATATCGATTGGAGCAGTTTCACGGAGCGCAAGAGGTTCGCAAACATAGTGTTTACGTGCCTTAACTGACTGACTGTGTCATATTCACACCACCTCGGCATTCCGGTCCGGTAAAGAACAAGTCACAGTCTTGATCGCTGGCTAAGCTACCGGACGGGCACTGACTGTGACTGTACCGTGCCAGTGCGTGGGATTTACGTCATTGGGAAACTACAGGAGCAATCTTGACTGTACCGTCTCCGACTGTGACTTGACCATAGACATAATATGGATAGACAATCTATCTATCTATATCTTTTTACTATGCGATCCCGCTCATGTTACAGATAAAGATGGCTAGATAACTCAAAGTGAATATTGACCAATGATGTCCTTGATATTGGCGTTACACCTCGGTGCACGGAGCCCATACCTTATCTTGTCTATTCTTATTATATCTATGGACGTGACTGTTGGTCTGAATCAACCTTTAAAGATCAGCTTTCAAAAATGTAAAATTAGAATATCGTTGTTTCATTGTCATAAAGACTGATTATTTATCCTGTATCGTTTATTGGAATATCACTTTTGAACTTAATACGTCATTCCAAATGGTTGTGCGAGTACTGAAAGTTGAGATGTACTTTTTGTATAAAATTTTACGAATGTACAGTTTTTTTCATAAAAATTAGTTGTAAGTTTATTTCCTTCACTGCAGAGAGTACACACTAACCTTTTTAGATAAATAGGAAGGAAATGCATATTCTCTTTGATAACTTAGATCACAATGTTTGCAGTGGATGATGATAATCAAAATATAATTTTTATAACTGAATTTGATATATTTTTCAATAAAATGTTTATTACTAGTCGTTTAGTTTTTTATTAGTATATTTTTTATTACCTACTATTTATAGGACGCTTTGAAATCTACAACTTATGAGTCGATAAAGCTTGGAACTGTTAACAGTCCCTTGTAGATGAAACTTGGTTCAATCAAGGATCAAGGCCATACTGTCTCAAAGGTGTGGCAAGATTTTGAAGTTATAAACTGCCGACAAGTCTTTATTGAATGGCTGTCAACGAGTTTGATAGCACCAGCAGGCAAAGGATGGAGAGTAATTTTAACGAGCGGGCAAAGGACGGAAAGTCACTTTATCCCTCTAGAGCAGCGATTCCCTAACTGTGGTACGCGTACCACCAGGGGTACGCGACGATTATTAAGGTTGTACGCAAGCAGCCATAGGACATACACAGTAAAATTTACTGAGTTAATAACCCCACGGCGCGTGGGGGCGTCGCGTCTAGTTTGCATTAAGCTCCGCCTATTTTGCTGGCCAGCGCATCTTTCGGCGACGCGAGTCAAACAGTGACAAAGCTATCGAGCGTCCGCACGCACGTCCAACCAGCTAGCATTCGTCAAATTACCTATCTAATTTATTTTAAGTCAAGTTTAATATATTTGAATTAACATGGATAAGTGGCTTAGTAGTGTAAAAATACCTTGTGCTCAAAATAATGTACCACCAAGTTCATCTCAAGAATTAAATTAAATTGTGCAGTGTTTCAAGATGATGTTAAAAATTCTTTACCATCGAGTTCCACTTCGGAGCCAGATTGTGCGGTAAGTCAAGAAGATAAAATACCTACTAAAATTCGAAAAATTACTAGAAAATATGACCCAGAATACATAAATATTGGATTTACGGTGACGGATGTAAATAATGAGCCACGCCCTCAGTGTGTCATCTGCTTTGAAATTTTATCAAATCAAAGTATGAAACCCTCATTACTGAATCGTCATTTTAACACAAAACATTCTACATTAGTAAGCAAACCGAAGGATTTTTTCACGCGAAAATTAACAGAAATGAAAAGCACTAAGAAAGTCATGTCTTCATTTACTGGTAGCACCGAAAAATCAGTAGAGGCATCATTCTTAGTTAGCCTAAGAATTGCAAAGTCAGGAAAAGCTCACACAATTGGCGAAGAGTTGTTGTTACCTGCAGCAAAAGATATGGTTACCTGTATGTTGGGTGAGGCGTCAGCTAAAAAGCTAGAACTGATATCACTGTCCAATAATACCGTTCAACGTAGGATCGACAGTATGGCATCAAATGTTATAAATAAAGTCATCAAAGTGTTCGTGAAAATTTAAGTGTAAATGAAAAGGAATCTCTGATAGAGTTATCTTGCGATGGAGCTTTGCAAGTGGAATTCAACAAAGAAGAGCTGTGTGAATTTTGGCTAAAAGTTAAAAATGAATATCCATCGCTGTCCAGAAAACCATTACTGTTTCTAATTCCATTTACAACCACATATCTCTGTGAGAGCGGATTTTCTGCTATGTTGATAATAAAAAATAAATATCGTAACAAGCTTAACACAGACACTAATTTGCGCCTTAAATTAAGTACAACTGAGCCAGATATTTCCTCTCTTGTCTCGAACATGCAGCATCATTTTTCGCACTGAGTATATTGTATTTTTTCCTATAATTAATAAATAATAATGTCATAAACAGTTGTTGCAGTTTTTATTACTTTACCTTTTTAAAGATTACCACAGTTCACTGGTACGCTACTAATTTATAATTTCGTGTGTGGTACGCGAGATTAAAAGTTTGGGAACCACTGCTCTAGAGTCTAGTGCACAACTCAACCACAAGGCGAACCATCATAAAATTTTCCAGACATACTTCTTAAGTATTTTATAGCTGCAATACCCAAAATAGTCTCTGGACTAAATCGGATATGCACCAACTGTTATAAAAGATCAGCAATGCATAGAAATATCTTATGATTTACAATATTATTTGATTATAAGAATTTAGTAAAGGATATTTTTAACAGACTTAGTTTGTGGAGCCACATTCAAGATCTCAAAGAACCAGACAAAAACGGAACAAGATGCGTAAAAGGTTGCTAAAAAGGAATTATTGGAAAGAACATCTGCTGGGAAGGTTAACTTGAATATTCGTTCCCTTATCGGTGTACCAACAGAAGTGATAGCCAAACAAAAAAAATAGTCTCTACTCCAGTAACTGTATACTACCACTACTACCAGAATGTAAGTGGTTTACATGCCAAACTTTTTGATCTAAAAATATTTATAGGAGTGATAGAAGCAGTAGAACCAGTAAGAAATTAAGTGGAGGTGGAGTTGTAATATTCATTAACACATTTCAACAATTTTCAATCCCAGTATATTTCCACTACATATTGTGGCATTTTCATGTCGAACATATGTGGAAAATATTGTTCGGCTGTTTCCCTCAGTTAATATTCATATATTTAGTGACTCCAATTTACCATTAAGGTCTAATGATGAGTATGGTGTAATAGTTCATTGTCCAGGAGGAAACGCAGCTATGTGGATGTTGCTCAAATAGTTGGTATAGTATTTTTACTACAAAAGCAAGATTACGTAGGTCAAAATTTCTGACGTAAAAGCACTGTCAAAACATTAAAATGTGACTTTTCATCATGGCCACGTTAATGTCAGTACTTGTCAGATATTTTTCTTTGTTTTTGTTTACTATAAAAATAATATCTATAATTCTTTATTCTAATTAATGATGTCAATCGGATTTCATCAATTGCCGAAATAGTCCTGTCGCCAGGGGGGTACAACGGCCTCCTGTATTCAGATGGACTTACCCAAGTTTTTTTTATGTATTTTGACCCGTAGAACACGAATTTTTTGGGTAACAGTTGATCCGGATGTCGATAAGATTGTTATAAACAAAGAAGTTGAGGAATTACATAACAGCGATTTCTCGCAAAACAAAACATGTTTTTGTATTTTTTGGGCCATTCTAACCAAAAAGTGTTCCTACAAATGTTTTCGTAGGATGCGTAGTTTTCGAGATAAACGCGGTGGAACTTTCAAAAAATCGAAAAATTGCAATTTTTGTACCCGAATAACTTTTGATTAAAAAATAAAATAGCAATTCTGCTTACCGCATTTGAAAGTTCAAGTCAAAGTATATCGGTTTTAGTTATTTGCATTGCTAAAAATTTATTATTTTATTGTTAAACAAAAGTATAAACACCTAGTGCTGGAGTGATGTTTTCAATGATTTCTCATTTAAAATCGAACGAGTAGGTACAAGTGCAAGCGAGGCTATTTCTACGTAGCATGCATGTAAACGCATGTATTAGGCACGGGAAACACTATGTGTTTATAGCTTTTTTTAGCAATAAACACATAAATTTTTAGCAATGTATATATTCGAAACCGATAGAATTTGACTTGAACTTTCAAATGCGGTAAGCAGAATTGCTATTTCATTTTTTAATCAAAAGTTATTCGGGTTCAAAAATTGCAATTTTTCGATTTTTTGAAAGTTCAACCGCGTTTATCTCGAAAACTATGCATCCTACAAAAAAACTTGTAGGAACATTTTTTGGTTAGAATGGCCCAAAAAATACAAAAACATGTTTTGTTTTGCGAGAAATCGCTGTTATGTAATTCCTCAACTTCTTTGTTTATAACAATCTTATCGACATCCGGATCAACTGTTACCCAAAAAATTCGTGTTCTACGGGCCAAAATACATAATAAAAACTTGGGTAAGTCCATCTGAATACAGGAGGCCGTTGTACCCCCCCTGGCGACAGGACTAAAATATATTAATCATATGCCAAAATATTTGTTAATGTTAACGAAAATAATGATACTCCATAACATCAACTCTAGAATTGAAATTTGTGTAGCACAGCTAAAATACGACACCAACACGGAACTGCCCGATCTTGTATAAGCGTCCACATGGTATTTTAATAAAAAAAAAACGTAATCGCGACTACATTGAGAATTTTAGAATTATATTAATTGAATAACCAAAAACATTTATTATTATCAATAATATAATTTTAACTATTTAGAATGGGAAATAAGCCACAATATTATTAAAAAATGATTTTTATTAACGTTTGTTAATTTTTATTTATTAATTTTTTTTCCTGGTTTTCCCTCGTGATTTACTATGAGATCTCTAACGCGAGAATTTTAATGTCACCGTTGCATGTGGTTGTCTTTTTAAAGACAGATCACATGCTATGATTTTTTGTGACGGATATTCTTGAGTTGGGGTTGATTTCATGTAATCGAATGAACTATCTTTCAGTAAAGTCGTCCCAGGAACGCAACTCATAAATATTGGCAATATCATTTTAAAGTCTTCTACTTTAAAATGTATCATATGTATCTGAATTGCCGATATAAATGAGTCAAATTAAATAAATTATTAGAAGAATTTTTTTACTAAGCAACAACATTTTTGTTTATATTAATAGTATTTTGTATTTTGACAACGGCACCCGATTTGGGCGTCGAAACGTTAATAAAAATCATTTTTTAATAATATTGTGGCTTATTTCCCATTCTAAATAGTTAAAATTGTAAAAATGCCACAAGAAAATAGCTTCAGAACAACATCAATAATATAAATTTTCTAAAACAATTATTTCAAAAAATAATAATTTTAGTTAAATATTTTAGACATTCGTACAGTACTCATACATTCAAACGCAAATGACAGTTCAGTGTTGCTGGTTGCGGTCAATTATACTGTGAGCTATGAAATAATCTATTTTAATGATTATACCTACACTATGATAATATTGTTGCTAATTAATATATTTCGGCAAGTAATAAAAACCAATTGACATCATTAATTAGAATAAAGAATTATAGATATTATTTTAATAGTAAACAAAAACAAAGAAAAATATCTCTGACAAGTAATGACATAAACGTGGCCATGATGAAAAGTCACATTCTGTTTTGACAGTGCTCATACGTCAAAAATTTTGACCTACGTAATCTTGCTTTTGTAGTAAAAATACTATAATATAAATCATTAGTACAGTATGCGGCAAAATAAACAGTACTGAAATAAATATTGAAATGTACTAAACTAGTATACATACATGATATAGCCTTGCAAACATTCACGACGACGGACGTTCCCGATAAAACAGATCTTAAAGATGCTCTCTGGCCAGTGGCGGATCTACGGGGAGGGAAAATGAGGAAATTCCCCCTCTAACAAGGTCCAAAATTAAAGAAAAAAAATTGTTCAAACATAAAAATTTATTAGCTGACATGAAACCCAAACCACAAAAAAAACAAATTCAACTCAATAAATACGCTAGTTGGGAAAATTAAGGGACCTTAATGCCTATAAGTTATTATTTATGTCTTTGTAATCTGAGTTTATCGTTTTTATGTCTTTTGGTTGGCTTTTGGTTACCCCTAAGGCAAATTTCTAGATCCGCCACTGCATCTGGCACAAAAAAATCTTTAATTCTAGTCCGCAATTCCTAAATGGCAGACGGTGGATCTGTCTGACTCCTTCAGCATTCCCCATATGTACGCATCTGGTGGCGTTAGTTCTGGTGAGTGGCAACTCCCAAAATGATCGCACAGTATTCGAAGAGACACCCTGACAGTGTGACATGTCCCGTTCTGCTGAAACCATTGTTGATTTTAAGCTTGGAACGTTTTCGTGACCTTCTTCGTACGACCGAAATTAGTACTGCGCCATAAAATTTTTTTCTGCAAAACAGAACTATTCTGAAGCACGTAACATTATCACGACATTCATATACGTTATAACGACGTTCGGAAACCACTCAGTACGTTTCGGCTCCTGATACAGACAAATTTTGAGGCATACGAATTTCAGTACTGTCTATTTTGCCGCATACCGTATATTGGTTATTTAAAATGTTATCAATGTAGTTCTATACTAAAATGAGAGAAATGTATTTTTGATTTGGTTTTTTTCAGTGATAGGGAACTGAATGTTGTAAAAGCTGGTGATCCTCTATTGAACTCAAGTCCTCTATTGATGATGATCCTGTATTGAATTTAAGTCTATAAATATTTTTTAACAACTTCAAATATATCTAATTCACCAAGACTAGCATATATTGGACATTTTTTATGATTTAAAAAATAGCAATTAGGTACACTGAACTTAGTTACTTTTTGGTCTCTATTAATTGGAGGATTGCTTGGCTCAAAACCATATTAATGTTTCAACACTGGCGAAGCGTCCATGTAACCACTGTTACCATTGGTAACAGTTAAAAATCTTGCAAATAAATATTTTATGACTACTATGAAATAATTCCATTTATATTTTTTACCAACAGAAATATTTGTTAATAGTAGGTATCTACCTAATTCAGTAAATAGCCAACTAGACGCACGAAAATATTGGCGAGATATGTGAATCCATTGCACGTTATTATAATATATCCTGTTACCAATTCTGGCAGTGGTAACGCAAGAGGAATGCGGAACCTCGCTATCGTGCGGGACTAAATAGCTCGTTTCTGAAAATTTTGAAGAAGCGACGGCTCGCGGGCACGCTGTGTATATCAGTGTTGTAACCATATTGAGGATTGGTAACGTTGCTTTAGTACCTATTACAGATTACAGTGTGCGTGCATTTAAACATGGAAGAGTGTTGCTGCGTATTGCGTAATTGATCAACTACTTGAAAAGTCATTCTCCTTGTATATATTTTTTTATATATGTATATAATTTTGAAGAAAAAAATGAGATTATTGAAAATGGAAGAATTAAAATCTAAACAATTGTTTTCAAAATCTCTTCTCTTTCCTACTTGTTCATTTTTTATGTTAATTTTATGGTAGAATAATATGTTTAGTTTGTTTCATATTTATCGTTATACCTGTTACATATACATAATTACATACACATCTATAATTTGGGAATAGTGATTTGTTTAATTTTATTCCACAGGATTGAAAACAAAAACTTATATTTGGGAGGTTCAAAATAATATTTTTAAATAAGATTTTTTACGTTTGGTTTTGGTAACACTTTAGAAAAAGTCACGCGTCGCCACTGTGTTTCAACTAGTATTCCTATTTTATCAAATTCTTTCACTAGGGATTTTTGCATTATACCTCTGAAAGATATACAGAATATCAACTTTTCCTACATGGTTTTCCCACGAACTTGGAATTTTGATGCGTGAGAAAAGTTATGCTCTCTCATTGTAGGTGAAATATCGCACCGATGCCAATTGAGGGGGTTAGAAGTAAAAGGTTCACTTTTTTAAAATTTCACTCTAAGTACAGATTCACGTACTTAAATGGCATTGAACTTGGTGGTAAAACGATTTAAACATATTTCGCCCTACAGTCGCCATTACATTTAGTTCACTGAAAACAATTGCAGTTTGCTGTGGTAGTAAACAGGTTTAACCGTGCGCTTGAATTGTTTTACCACAAAACTATTTTTAGTATTCTGTAAAAACAAATAGTAATAAATAAGTTTAGTAATAATAAATAGGTTTAAGTGCGCTTGAACCATTTTACCACAATACTATTTTTAGTATTCTGTAATGTGTAAACACATGTTAATTCAGGATTAATTTCAAGTAAATAAATATTAGATTTGTGACCAATTTTGAAGACTAATTAAGTAGTATGCAACGTGACAGTTGTAGTTACACTGTGGATAACAGCTGGGACAAAAATGATTAGTAATATGTAGTTAACATCTGCACTTGAACCGTTTTACCAGTAACATTTATCAACACCATGTACCGATTCAAGTACATTTTTTTAATAATTGAAAAAAAGGAAGGATATAGTAAGAGTAAATAATATACCCTTATATTTTTATCATTTTATAGTACATTGTACACTAGACATATTTAAGTTAAATGACTTATAGAATTTATAAAATTCAATGAACTTTGAAGCTGGTTATCTCAGAACTATCAAAACTGCACTTAAACCCTTTTACGTCCGGCCCCCTTAATTATAGTAAATGTTCTCTTCTTAGGACAAAATGCAAACGTTTGTTAGGTATATGCTTGAATCGATATTAAATATATATAATACAGAGTTGAAAACCAATCCTAAACCATTTTGCAAATATGTTAATGATAAACGTTCTAGTCACAGTTTACTAAGTGCTATGTTTTACAGGGATCAGGCTGCTGTCGTACAGCATGTCATTCTGGTTACTTTTGATGATTTTGGATGACTCATTACATTGTTTTTGTTTTTTTTTTACGGGAATATCTCTGCAACTTAACATTATTAGGTATCGAATAGGGAGAAATACTAATACAATTAAACAAAAACTTAAACGATTTGTACTTTATTTTTACTAAGTACTCGACATAAAAATTTAATTTTAAATATGCCTGTTTTGTAGGAAAAAATTTCTAGGTACTTAATAGTATGTATAAATTCCATAAATTACCAAAAAAGCTTTAATTAAATAAAATTAATATGTATATAAATAACTTAAACAGCATACAAATCACTTTCATGCTTAAACTTAGGTGAAGGTCTAGCGAAAGGCGAAAACCACAATAACGAAAAACGTCCGAACACAGCCTGGATACTCTTCCATCGCGATTTCTTCACCCATCGAGCCTCTTCTTTTTTAAGTTGTTCAATTCCAGTCTCGTCATTCCATATTGCTTGCACTTGCGTACCGAGCATCACTGCTGTGAATATGGCGAATAGCAAAGCTTCGAACATAAGAAAAAGTAACAGTACTACTGTCGCGGGAGGTGAATATGTCGTACAGTCTTTCCATTCGTGCCGAATACACGTTAGGAACTGATCGATGGCCAGAAAGAGCGAATGTAGTGATATGGTGGCGATATACATCTAAAATAAAAAAATCATAAAGTATATAGTTACAAAATGTAAATAAAAATAAGTAGAAACAAAAATATTATAGTCTAAGATCCGAATAGGAGGTCAAAATGTATCCATCTGCTTGCCGGGAGAACCATTTTTTTTATTAAATTTCATACATAGACAAATATCGGGGTTGCTCATCAAAATCGTGTCATAGCTATCCTTAAAGGGGGGCCGAAGGGGTTGAAATCAATATTCCAAACACTTTTTTAAAGTATGGTAGAATTATTTCATTTTTAAATTAAATAGGCATATTCAGTATAATTCATAGATACCTCAAGAAAAAATTGCCCTATAGGGCTTTTCATTCACAGTCATTTGTTTAGAGCTTCTGTCATATGTCGTATAATCCGTGTATATTAACATTATACACAGATTATACATTCGATCGATACAGATCGGTTGTCATTCGTTTTGATCTTCTGTCATATGTTGTGTAATCTGTGTATAATGTTAATATACACGGATTATACGACATATGACAGAAGCTCGAAACAAATGACTGTGAATGAAAAGCCCTATTGAGGCGTCCAGATCGAACAATCAGATTTAACTAAAATGTCATGCTGTGATTTGCGACATTTTTGAAATCTTATATAACGTCAAAATTAATGAAGAATTGAAAAAAGGGTTTGGGATAAACTGTATCACTAAATATATAGTACACTTCCCGTCATAAAAAACTGGTACACTTTTTTTTCCAATGTAAACCTGTCTTCAGACTTGACACAATGGTTCGTGAATCACTTCGTTGTTGCCATTACAGATAACGGAATTTCACTAGATCTAAATAAAAAAAATAACGTTCAAAAATGTATATAGGTATTATTTTTATCATCAAAAAACCGTAAATAAATTTAATAACCAGAGAGAGCGTTGTTAATATTAAAAAATCCACTTAACTGAAAAATTAAATGATTAAACATAAAAAGCAATAGGTCCAGTCCTCGATCATTTTTTTAATCACTTAACATCAGTCAGATTTGACAAGTTGGTCAAAGTAAATTTTTAACGATGCCACGTCAATTAAGTAAGTGTGATAAAACGAGAATAATTCCTATGATTAACTATTTAGATGGGAAATAAGCCACAATTAAATTGAAAAAATAATTGTATTAACGTTTCGAAGCCCAAATCGGGTTTCGTTGTCCTATTATATTTATAATAGATGACAACGAAACGAACGTCGATGTGTATATACATTTTGTATACTGTATACTATATACTACACACATCGGCGTACGTTTCACTTTGTGTTTTGACTTAATTTGATTGAAAATGAATCGTACCGCATGGGAAAAGTTATAGCGGACGGACTATAGTTAATCATAAAAATGCCACAAGGAAATAGCTTCAGAACAACAACAATTCCTAAAATAAAAGATGGTTGGTCTGTCCGACAACTGGCTCAAGAGTTCAATAATATTTTCATTGACTGGCAACGATGCCCTAGAAATTAGAATGACACATTTGACAAGACCAACTTACACAACTTGAAAAACAAAACACGATTTTCGGTTATAAGAGTTGTACCAGTTTTTTTTGACGCGAAGTATACCATATTAGAAATACGTATTCTACTTAAAATCGCAAAAGGAAAGTCTTTATACCAATACTTGACAATTAATAGATGTATATTGGCAAATAATTTAATACAGTGCGGAAAAGGCACAGGCTTTAAACGGGAATCAAAAAATTATGTCATTAAGGGCCGGTTGTTCGAACGCTAATCAACAATGATCACTATCAAATATTTAATTACTGTCACCAAAACTGTCAATGTCAACTTTTATTGAGTTGCTGAAAACATAATTGATTATAATTATGAGATTAGTTAATCAATTAACATAACAATTATTAACATAATTGATTAAGTAATTTCATAATTGTAATCAATTATGTTTTCAGCAACCCAAACAAAGTTGACATTGACAGTTGGTGACAGTAATTAAATATTTGATAATGATCATTGTTGATTAGCGTTCGAACAACCGGCCCTAAAATATACTCTACACTCTACGCTAACTTACAATATTAATACAGTAGACTCTCTCTATAACGAACACGATTGTTACAAGGTTTTGCTTATAACGAGGTACACTAGATGTCCCATGAAATTCCTATTGAACTATAACAGCTCTATAACGAGGCATATTTGGTTATAACGAGGAAAAATAAAATCGAACAATATGTTTCTTTACCTGTTTTTAGCGCAGTAATGGCTATAAATAAATACCTCAACTGCCTGTATACAGGAATGCCCAATGTGTGCTTATCGAGGCCAGTGCTGTAATAAACTCCACCGCCTGTAATAAACTTCTTCCTTCCTGTTTATCTATCGACCGATATTGAATATTGTAGGAAATTTACAATTTACGATGGCAAGTTTCATTGTTGAGGTTGACCATCGACACCTAATAAACTACATAAGAGGCATCAAAACATTTCAGTGGTGGTGGTATGCACAATATTATTATTGTCTGATATAACGACATCCACTTATAACGAGGTAATTAGTCCGCCATTTCAGTTCTTGTTATAGAGGGAGTCTACTGTACTTCTAATAGAGCATGGAAAAAAAAGTATATACTTACTGTAAAAAGAACAAAATATTTTTGATTATTTTCTCCTACACAATTATTTACCCATGGACAATGATGATCCATTTTTCTAATACACCTACAATAAATAAAAACCATGTACTTAGTATTATGAATATTTAAATTTAAAAAACAATCTGCCTCGTCATAGACATCAAGAGGAACAAAAAAATAAACTTCCAAAAAGGAAGTGTAATAAATGGATTTACATATGAAAATTGTAAAAAGCGAAACATGAAACGTGAATTTGCTACTTTATTTCCTGATTTAATCGTACATCAAGACAAATTTTATCAACACTTTAGAATAAGTTCTGAAACATATCAATTAATATGAGGAAGCATTGATGCTAGTGCTCTTTTGGAAAAGGTTTACTTCCGTACTTCCTGTAGAGATACCAGAAATCAAGACTTATTTTATTTAGAATTTCCTTATCAAACTTATACTTTAATAAACCCATACCGAGAATGTGTAGAAATGCAAACAAATTTAATAGCAATGATTTTTTCCCTGTTTGATCCAACCCAGTGTTCATTGGTGACTATGATGGTAATTAAACGATTGTTTTATTTAGACTATGTTAACACATTGCCTGTCACACTTTCCACTGAAGCCAATAAAATAGGTTTGAAAATCATTTTTAGTAAAAGCAAGGCCATGAGAATAAATGCAAGGCACAACACTCTATTTACTATCGACAACAGATTGAAAATGTAGACAACTTTACTTATCTTGGAAGTGTAGCAACAGAAAACGGCGGTACAGAAGACGATGTTCATATGAGGATACGAAAAGCTCAACAACCCTTCAGCATGCTCAACCCTGTTTTTAGGTCTGGTGAGTATACTACAAGGACAAAGATCCGAGTATTCCAGTCAAATGTCATGTCTGTTCTACTCTACGGATGTGAAACCTAGAAAGTGACAAAAACCCTTACAGACAAACTGCAGGTCTATGTTAACAAATGTCTACAAAGAATTGTCTGTATTTTCTGGCCAAACATCATCAGAAAGGAAGACCTACTACACCTGACCCAGCAAAAGAGGGTAGGAAATTAAATAAAGTTCAGAAAGTGGGGTTGGATCGGTCACACATTCTGAAAAATTAGTTCCAGTATTGCAAAGACTGCCCTAGAGTGGAATACCCAAGAAAAAAGAAAAAGAGGTCACCCAGCACAAACTTGTAGAAGATCCATAATGGACAAGATAAGAGGTCAAGGAAACTCTTGGAATGAGGTGAAGGACTTAGCATAAAATAGAACCCGATGGTGCAGTTTCGCTGAAGCTTTATGCTTCACTTATGAGTTCAAGAACATTATATACAGGGTGTAATAAAAATACAAGTCATAAATTTAATCACATATTCTGGAACCAAAAATAATTCGATTGAACCTAACTTACCTTAGTACAAATGTGCACATAAAAAAAGTTACAGCCCTTTGAAGTTACAAAATGAAAATTGATTTTTTCCAATATATCGAAAACCATTAGAGATTTTGTATTGAAAATGGACATGTGACATTCTTATGGCAGTAGCATCTTAAGAAAAAAATATAGTGAAATTTGGACATTCCATAAAAATGTTATGGGGGTTTTGTTCCTTTAAACCCCCCCAAACTTTTGTGTACGTTCCAATTAAATTATTATTGTAGTACCATTAGTTAAACACATTGTTTTTAAGACTTTTTTGCCTCTTAGTACTTTTTCGAAAAGTCAGTTTTTATCGAGATATTTCGAATATTTGTCAAATCTACCACCTATTTTTATAGGGTTAAGTACGATTATGGAGACTTGGTAAAATTTATTTATGATTTAAATTTTTAGGGATATTTTGAACCATATTAAAAAAGAAGCCACATCTCGATAAAAGGTGCCTTTTCGAAAAAATACAAAGAGGCAAAAAAGTTTTAAAAACACTGTGTTTAACTAATGGTACCGCAGTAATATTTTAATTGGAACGTACACAAACATTTGGGGGGTTTAAAAGAACAAAACCCCCATAAAATTTTTATGTAAACATATTGAAAAATAAGCCCCAACTCGATAAAAATTGCCTTATCGAAAAAATACTAAGAGGCAAAAAAGTTTTAATAACATTGAATTGAACTAATGGTACCACAATAATAATTTAATTGAGACGTACACAAAAGTTTGGGGGGGTTTAAGGGAACAAAATCCCTGTAACATTTTTATGGGGTGCACAAATTTCACTATAATTTTTCTTCAAGATGTTCCTGTCATAAGAATGCCACATGTTCATTTTCAATCAAAAATCTCCAATAGTTTTCGATATATTCGAAAAAATCGATTTTCATTTTGTAACTTCAAAGGGCTGTAACTTTTTTTATGTGCATATTTGTACTAAGTTAAGTTAGGTTCAATCAACTATTTTTGGTCCCAGAATATGTGATTTAATTTATGACCTGTATTTTTGTTACACCCTGTATATATTATATATTAACACATTGCCTGCCATACGTTTTTCTCAAAATCTTTTATGGGGCGCCACACCATAAATGTTGTTTTTTTTTGGGTCATGTTGGTCACATATGACTGACACTAAAATTTTTTAATATCCTTATATCACTCAAAATTATGTGACAGTCTATGGATTTTTATATATGTACAATGTTGTAGTTGTGGCGCCCAGTGAAACTTCATTAAAAAATTGGTGGTGCTCTTTAAAAATAAGATATTTCTTTGATAAAAAATTATTGCTTTCTTGGAATTTGTTCTTAATGTGGCCTCTGTTTAATGTGATTTAAACAACGCTGTCACTTATACGCTGTGAGCTCGTACGTAGAGCGGATATTTAAAAATTCGCGAGCGCCAGTAGTGACAAGTCGGTAAATGTTTACTAGAAATTTGACATAAATGTCAAAGTGATTAATTTAAAATTAAAAATAAAAACATTAATTATAAAAAATATTAGTTGGTCAAAGCTGTGGTATATATTTTTACCTAAAATATACTTACGTTTTAAATACTGAATTTAAGTTTTTTTAATGTTCCGTAATATGTAATTATAAATTAATATATTAATCTTAGCGCCATCTACATGATAATTGTGAAAGTATCCGAAGTAAGAAATCAATAGAACGTTTCATCAATAGAACGTCAAAATAATTAGCAAAATCTTAAAAAAATCGATTACAATTTATTTACTTTTTTGCGTTGTAAATATTAAGCGATAACAATTAAATAATAAATTTAAAAATTACCGGTGAAAATTGCATTACTAATCCGCTAGGAGCGACACCAACGAAGCTCAGAGCGTATAGGTATATGACTGACATGGACTACTGCAAAAAATGTCTGTAAATCAATTTTGTAAATTAATTTCTAGTTCTTCTTTATGAAAATAAACAAACCAAAGCCTTTATATTTTAATGTTTAGTGTAATACCTTACCTTTGACAAACTGAACAATGATGGGCTCTATCTGGTTTAATACTACAACATTTTGGACACTTAAATATCACTTGTCCTTCTCTAAACCCCATCTGCTTAATCATTTCTTTGGTAGCATTTCCTTTGGGAACTGCTCCCTAAAAGCAGAGCTGTAATTTACTACAATATTCTTCAATATTTCCTACAGTATTTTAATATAAAGTATTATTATCATTTTGTAAATATGATTATTTAATAGCTTCTCTACACAACTGCTCACTTTTAAACAACTCTGATGTAGATAGTGATCTATGAGAAGAAATGTTGTAAGAAATTGTTGGCATAGTGTCAAAACCAGCACACTCTGCTTTTTGTTGACTCTGCGTTAACATATTCACGGACACTACTGCATATTATACAGACACGAAGGGTCATAACTGTATGAATATGAAGATGTGTCAGTGAATGTGTTAAGTACTCCTTTTAACTTAAAAATTCTCTGTATCTGTGGACAGCCTTTTGCTTATGTATTTAGTACAAACAAATCCTGACTTATCTATGATATAACTGAAATTTCTCGACAGTGGACATATTGTGGTCTATTGAAAAAGCACAAAAGTATTTTCAAGTTTACATTATGCACGATTGACTTTATATTTTCTGTATGGCAAGGATGTGGTAATAAACCTTATAGTGTGGAAGAATAAGGACTTTTTTGACTTAAGGACAGAGCCACTGTCAAAATAATAATAAAAATTAAGATAAAAACACAAATAATGGAGAAAACATTATCTGGCTAAAAATAGAATTTTTGAAATATTTAAAATCCAAACCAAGCATTGTGTTGTAAAGGTACAATCACAGTTCTGACTACAAAGGAATAAATATTTTTGATAAGTAAAATGACTTTTTGGCCCTGATAATCTGAACTAAATAAGACTTAAAAAGCCATAAATAGTTGTAAAAGGCATAAATGTACCACGCAATAACTTTTTGCACATATTTGAAAAAAAAAAACTAAAAAAAAACTAAACAAAAATATCGGAGAGGACCACAAAAATCAAGTGGTGGATGCTAAAAGATGAGAAAGAAGGTCTATTCAGGGAAAGAATAGTAGAAAAAATATGTTGGAACATGAAAGGAAGCCCTAACACAATTTGGAGAAAAATGGCCAATATTATTAGAGAGACGGCTATTGAAATACTTGGGAAAACGTCAGGAAAGAAGTTTGAGGATAAAGAGACTTGGTGGTGGTCAAATGAAGTACAAGGAAAAATAAAAGAGAAGGGAAAATTATATAAAAAGTGGCAAGAAACCAGATCGGACATAGATCTTCAAAACTATATGGTCACCAAAAAGGAAGCGAAAGTAGCAGTAGCAAAAGCTAAAGCAGAAGCGTATTCAAACCTATACGATCAACTTGATAGCAGGGAAGGCAAAGCAAATATATATAAAATAGCCAAACAGAGAGCAAAGAAAGCAAAAGATTTTAATCAGATTAGATATATCCGAGATGAAAATAATAAAATACTAATTCACGAACAGGATGTCAAAAAGAGATGGAGAAAGTATTTTGACAGTTTATTTAATGAAGAATTTGACAGACAGCCTGTGGAGTTAACGGAGACAGTAACAGCAATGGTTACCTGAATAACAAACGAGGAAGTGGCTCAAGCGCATCAAAAAATAAAGAAAGGAAAAGCAGTCGGACCAGATGACATTCCTGGGGAAGTATGAAGAGCATTGGGAGAGACAGGAATAAGTTGGCTAGCAGGTCTATTTAATAGAATTATGGAAGTTGGACAAATGCCAGACGAATGGAGAAGCAGTATATTAGTACCTGTCTACAAAAACAAGGGAGACATACAACAATGTACAAACTACAGGGCTATAAAACTACTTAGCCACACCATGAAAATATGGGAGAGAGTAATTGATAGATGGATACGTGAAGAAACCGAAATATCGGATAATCAATTTGGCTTTATTGGGTTGAGTTAAGATCAAAAACAGATGGAATTTTCATTGTAAGGCAACTGATGGAAAAATACAGGAATAAAGAGACCAACGCTCATATGGTATTCATTGATCTTGAGAAAGCTATGCTAGAGTTCCTCGAGAGATTCTGTGGTGGGCACTCATGCTGATGATGTAGTGTTAATACAAAATAGTGAAAGAGACTTAGAACAAAAACTGGAACAGTGGAGACAAGCTCTGGAGGAAAAAGGTTTAAAACTTAGTAGGACAAAAACAGAGTATTTGGAATGTTCACTTAAAGATGGAGTTACTACAAATAAAATGGTATCTTTGGATGGTGAAATGATTGTGAAAAGCAATAGTTTTAAGTACCTAGGATCGGTATTACAGAGTAATGGAGAAATAGATGGAGATGCATGCAGTAAAATTAGAGCTGGATGGATGAAGTGGAAAGAAGCGAGTGGTGTGTTGTGTGACAGAAAAATTCCAATGAAGCTGAAGGGAAAATTCTATAAAACAGCCATAAGACTGGCTATGATGTACAGAACTGAATGTTGGGCAGTGAAAAAGAAAGAGGAACAACGAATGCATGTGGCGGAAATGAGAATGCTTAGATGGATGAGTGGAGTGACAAAGAAGGATAAAATTAGAAATGAGTATATTAGGGGAAGTCTAGATGTGGCACCAATTGATGCCAAAATGAGAGAGCATAGGTTGAGATGGTTTGGTCATGTTCAAAGTCGAGACGTTAATCACCCAATACGAAGAATAGCTGAAGTGCAGATTCCTGGAAGGAGTAGGAGAGGAAGACCAAAGAAGACCTGGGGGGAGACGATAAGGCAGGACATGTTGGTAAAGGGGATTAACATTGATATGACCAAGATAGAATTGTGTGGAGAAATGCAATTAGGGAAGCCGACCCCGCATAGGGATAAGGCAAAGAGAATGATGATGATGAATGATGATGAAAAAAAAAATTCAATTTTTATAAATTACTTAATAATTTTAATTTAAATAGTTAAACAGCAGTACCTCAGCTAAGATTCCAAGTAATGTTCATGCGATTACTTTTTTACTTGTCCATTTTTAAGTTTCTTGCTTGTTACCAAAAGGTGACGATATATTTTATACTTGAATTGGGCTTTTGATATGAACAAAAATATAAATAATAATAATAATTAGCACGTCGAGCCTAGTAGGCCCAGGCTTGATTAACCATTATTCTCCATCCGTTCTTGTCCACTTCCTTCATTCCCCAATTTGTGACATTGAGTCTTCTTAGATCCTCTTCCACATCCATTTTCCACCTTGTTTTGGGTCAACCTCTTCTCTGACATCCTCCAATTGTACTTATTTCCGGTAATCTACCCTCTGACATCCTCTGTATATATCCTAGCCATCATAGTTGTTGGGTTCTTAGCATACTCGTAGTATGCTGGGCTCCCCATATCTCTCAGATATTCATTTGTCCTTCTAATCCAAACGCCATTCTCCATTTTTCCTCTAAATATTTTCCGTAGTACTTTTTGTTCCCAAATCTGCACCATTTCTTCAGTGACGGCTTAAGGCATCATGGGGCCCTAGGCGGCCATAAGAAGTAGGCCCCTTTATAGCGACCATTTACTTATAACAAATTTACAGATATTAATGTTGTTTTGGGAAATAGTTACCTACTCCAAAAATAAATTACGACATTGTAAAAAGATAATTTTTCTTTTTTTACGTCTGTTACTTTGCTAAAGATTTAAGTAAAATAACTGTATCTGATCAATTTATAGTTGGAGCTTTTAATGTGTACTAGCAGCACTAAAAAGTTCTAAAATTTTGTACCACATAATGATGGTTAAAAGAGCTATTTATTTAATACATATTTATTCATTTTCTTATATAACACTTGTACTGCTTTAACAGCATCAAATCTAGCTAACCATCTAGTATACAAGTCTTTCGACTGACCTTTCGCAACAACTTTTCATTAATAGTCCATAGTCAAAGAAAAAAAGGGATATTGTGTCGATATGTGATTTTGCCCTGGCTATGAGTGCCACCCCTTCGGGGGTGAAAAAACATACATTCACAGTAAGTGCGGAAATGGATAAACTGATTAATTCTAAGTAACTTTTGTTCTATAGAGTTTTTCCACTAAATCAATACTTTTTGAGTTATTTGCGAGTGAATATGTTAATTTTCCAACAAAAAAAACATGTTTTAAGACGGTTTTTCCCAAATAACTCCAAAATTAAGTATTTTATCGAAAAAATATTCTTAGGAAAAATATAGCGTATACAAAAGTAAAAAAATGATGTATGTATGAAGTATGTAGATCCAGTATAAGCAGAGCTGGAGCTAATGAAAAGCAGATTCTTATTCGACAAATTCCAAATCAAATATTTCAACGTAAATAATCAAAAAATTAAGCATTTTTTGGTGAAAACTCATCACAACTTTTTTAAAGTGTTGAAAAAGATTTGTATTGTATTTTTGAGTTTTAAAGTAAAACAAATTTTTTGAAATATTGAAAAAAAATGTCTTTCTTTTCGAAATAACTTAAAATTATTAGTGATACCAAAAATCTTAAAGAGTAAAAAATATAGGTTTTGCTTTTCTGAATATTTCAGATTCTTGCTTTTTTGGAAGATAAAAATTGGTTAAGATAAATATGACTGTTCAAAATTTGCATACCCTGGGTAGAGAATTTTTCATTTATTAAAAATTAATAAATGAAAATAGTTTCTATCCTTGTGAGATCTGTACTCATTGGAGGGACTGCAGATGTTCGGATACAATTAGCGCCTCTTTGCAAAACCAATGACGTCGACTTTGCTAAGTAACAAGACATTTACTCAACACACACACTACACATTACACTAGGTACCTGATTAAAAAAATCCACTGTATCATGCCAATGGCCATTGGTTGTCGAGGCATTAAGCTAAATAAAAAAATTGGATACACTCATGACTAGTGACTTGTTCAAGCCCTCTAGACCTAGGGGGTTATTTTCAAAAAGTTTTTTTACCCAAAAAAGGGATCAACTTTATCCTGAGCGTATCTTGCTTACTTTTTAGGCTAGAAAACTTTTAAAAAACAAGAATAATGCTTTTTTAAACATTTAAAAAGTTATGATGAGTTTCCTATGAAAAGTGCTTCATTTTTTGATTATTTCACATTCAAATATTCGATTTGGAATTTGACGAATAAGAACCTACTTTTCATTAGCTACAACTCTGCTTCTACTGGGTCTACAGACTGCACACATACACCATTTTTTCAATTTTTTAAAAGCTATATTTTGCTAAGAATATGTTGAGCGAAAACAGTCTAAAAACGTTTTTTTTTTTTGTTGAAAAATGAACATATTCACTTGCAAATAACTCGAAATGTATTGACTTGATGAAAAAACTTTATTGAACAAAAGTTGCTTAGAATTAGTCAGTTTATCCACTTCTGGAGGTATTTTGATGGTATATTTTTTCACCTCCGAGAAGGCGTGGACTTAATAGAGCAAAATCACACATCGGCACAATATCACTTTTTTCTTTGACATGTTAGCTATGCGTGTACCAAATTTCATGTCAATCTAAGCTCTTTTTTCAAATCCAAAGGTTCTTTAAAATCCGGAGGTTTTGCAATATTTTACCGTGAGTGAATAAGGCCTATCGGTGGGTAGAAGTTGAAAAAAAAATGTATCATACCAAATAATTACCAGCTTCTAAGGAAAATTTGCTTGCAAAATTGATTACCAAATTGAGGAAATGATTAGAACATGGAATATAAAAATGCCTTTGAAGATAACTGCTTAATTTGTCTTGAAGTTGGTTGTATTTTCCTAATATTTGACAGAAGACAAAGCAAAAAACTGAGTTTGATTGGAAATCATAACTTAACCATTCTCTTTTTTTGTCTCAGTTAGCCCTATTTGATTTATTTAACATTTTACATTTTTTTTTAAATTACCGCTTAAATAATTCAATATTAATGAATAATTTGAGCGGGATGCGGGCCCGGGCCCTAAGTCGCCTAATGGTTAATCCGGTCCTGCATTTCTTGTTGCTTTTTACTTAATGTCTCTGCTGCGTAAGTTACTACAGTAAAACCTCCATTAACCGAAATAATTGGGGGCAAGCCGTTTCGGATAACAAAAATTTTGGTTAAAAATTACATTGTTTTTTGTATTCTTCTTGTATCAAATTACATAGTATTCTTGTCAAAGTTGGTGTTAAAAACTACTATGAGGTGATTTCATAATGTGTTGTATATTTAATTGCATTCTTTAGTTGTATGAAAACAATGTTGGTGATGTTGACAAATTAACATCGAATTATTTCCGTGTTGTGATACAAATTTACTTTTTATTGACGAAATTATTGAAACTGTTAGTAGCTGTTTCGGTTAAACGATGTTTCGGTTAACGGAGGTTTTACTGTATATACCTAATAATTGTTTTATATATTCTTAATATGGCACCTCTTGATATGGATTTATTTCTTAATAACCTATTTAATTCAAAAACACACTTGTTCGCTTTCATTAGTATATTTTGGATTTCTTCTTCTAATCTTGGTTTTCGTGTTATAATTGTTCCTAGATATTCGAAAGTACCTATATGAACAAAAATATACTTATAAATATGTATCAAATAAACAGCCAGTCATAACCTTGTTAATGTTTATCATCAAGCATGAACTAAAAAAACTAGCATATTCCTCACACAACCCACATTTAATAAGTCTATAAGTCTACTGATTACAATCATTGCAATGACAATTATGTAGATGAGCTATACAAATAAAATATTCCTTAGAATTCATGTAATTAAAGTAGTTTGTAGCAATTATTAATGATTAAGAAAAAAGTACTTACAGGATCTGTAAACATAGTTTTTAGATGTGATGTTATTGCTAAAAATGCACATAATTGGAATATAACCATATGAACAATACTGTAAATGGGATAAGGGCTTGGAATGAGTATAACAGACATAACAACAAACTCTGCATATAATATCAATAACCATGTTAAAATTGCACATATGATTCCGCAAATATCTCTAATGCACCAAAACATTCCGCCGCAACATTTGTTGTGAAAATCTGATTCTTTTCTGAAAGAACCGTACTCATATTCCATCATGACGCCCTGAATTGTACAAATTCAGTTTTATTGAACTACTTTTAATTGAATCCTTTTACTCCACATTTACTGATATATGCTTCATAAGCTCTAATGGAGGATACATGCGAGCAAATTTCAAATTATATCGTAACTCCAAATGAAATTTTCTAAAAAACATGATTTTTCTATCTCTGATTTGTAAAAGATTACAAATTACATTTTCATTTTCATTTTCATTTCAACTTGACTGTGACTTGACTGACATTTGTCAACATGTCAACATCGGTGTGTTTGCTTGCAGTGTGCAGTGTTGCTGATGTCACGATATAAAATTATTCTCAGATTTTGTCAAAAATATGATAAAATTTTTGGAAAATTATGTTAAAATTTTTTATCTTGGCAGTAGGTGCAAAATTTGCTTGCCATGCTTTTTAAATGTATTAATTTTTTTCGAACCCTGAGAAAACTAATTAATATTTTTGAAAAATTTAAACACAAGAATGATAAAGATCTTCATTGTTGTTCTGAAGCTATTTTTGTGGCATTTTTGTAATTATCTTTTCTAAATGGGGAATAAACCACAATTTCCCTATTTAGAATAGTTAATTAAGATCATTATTACCGAGGGCCGAAAGTCCCTGAAAACCCTGAAATGTTTATTTGAATAAGTTACAGGATACAGGGGTAAAAAAGAGAAAATTGAGTGTAATTCTTAATTTCAAATATGTACCTTATTCAAATAAAACCTTTTGTTTGTTCTAAGGGACTTTGGGGTTGCGAAAGTAGATAATCTTTCAATCTGTGTTTTTATAAATTTTTCAAAAATATTCATTAGTTTTTTCAGGATTCGAAAAAAAAGTGAATGCATTTAAAAAACATTCCAAACAAATTCTTCGCCTATGCTCTTAAGAAAAAGTTATTTTATTCAACTTAAAAACTTCTTAATTAAAATAAGAATGTGTGTGTAATTTGTACGCGCACGTAAGAAGTTATACATCTATTATATGATTTCAACGAAATAAATATACTTTAACCAGTTTTTTTTTAATTTTATTTAAATACAAAATTAATTTTAATGCTTACCACTTTCCAAAAATAAAAAAAAAAAGAATGTGTGTGTACTTTGTACGCACGTAAGAAGTTGATTAATTATTTATATGGGAAATAAGCCACAATTAAAATGAAAAAAATAATTTTATTAACGTTTCGACGCCCAAATCGGGTGCCGTTGTCAAAATACAAAATACTACTAATGGAAACAAAAATGTTGTTGCTTAGTAAAAAAAATTCTTCTAATAATTTATTTAATTTGACTCATTTATATCGGCAATTCAGATACATATGATACATTTTAAAGTAGAAGACTTTAAAATGATATTGCCAATATTTATGAGTTGCGTTCCTGGGACGACTTTACTGAAAGATAGTTCATTCGATTACATGAAATCAACCCCAACTCAAGAATATCCGTCACAAAAAAAAAATCATAGCATGTGATCTGTCTTTAAAAAGACAACCACATGCAACGGTGACATTAAAATTCTAGTGTTAGAGATCTCATAGTAAATCACGAGGGAAAACCAGGAAAAACCTCGTGATACTATCCCGACATCGTAAGTATTTGGTCTTACATTTAAATTACTCTCAAAATTAATACCAAATTCTGACTTTACTATAATTTTGTTTAAATTATAAATAATATCAATAATATATGGATATATAAGTAATACTAAAATATAAAATATGTACTAACTCGACTATTGACTTATTAATTGTGGTATTTTCTTTCTATTGACTTCCTCTTTCAGTATGGGTATCCACATCCTACTGCATTCCACCGAGGAATTTGCGACACAATTGGTTTCGTTTAGCATAATTAGAGCCGCTTCTTTGATTTTTCTCTTTTTACTATCTGTTTCTTTCAGGACTATACTTGAATCTCTCCACTGAACTCTATGTTCATTATCCCATGCGTGTTGACATATTTGAGATCTATCAAACTCTCTATTTTTAATATAAGATTGATGTTCACTTATTCTAACGTTTAATGGTCTTGATGTTTCACCTATATAAAACTGTTCGCATTCACAAGTGGAGTTTAAAAACATAGAGTTCAGTGGAGAGATTCAAGTATAGTCCTGAAAGAAACAGATAGTAAAAAGAGAAAAATCAAAGAAGCGGCTCTAATTATGCTAAACGAAACCAATTGTGTCGCAAATTCCTCGGTGGAATGCAGTAGGATGTGGATACCCATACTGAAAGAGGAAGTCAATAGAAAGAAAATACCACAATTAATAAGTCAATAGTCGAGTTAGTACATATTTTATATTTTAGTATTACTTATATATCCATATATTATTGATATTATTTATAATTTAAACAAAATTATAGTAAAGTCAGAATTTGGTATTAATTTTGAGAGTAATTTAAATGTAAGACCAAATACTTACGATGTCGGGATAGTATCACGAGGTTTTTCCTGGTTTTCCCTCGTGATTTACTATGAGATCTCTAACACTAGAATTTTAATGTCACCGTTGCATGTGGTTGTCTTTTTAAAGACAGATCACATGCTATGATTTTTTTTTGTGACGGATATTCTTGAGTTGGGGTTGATTTCATGTAATCGAATGAACTATCTTTCAGTAAAGTCGTCCCAGGAACGCAACTCATAAATATTGGCAATATCATTTTAAAGTCTTCTACTTTAAAATGTATCATATGTATCTGAATTGCCGATATAAATGAGTCAAATTAAATAAATTATTAGAAGAATTTTTTTTACTAAGCAACAACATTTTTGTTTCCATTAGTAGTATTTTGTATTTTGACAACGGCACCCGATTTGGGCGTCGAAACGTTAATAAAATTATTTTTTTCATTTTAATTGTGGCTTATTTCCCATATAAATAATTAATCATAAAAATGCCACAAGGAAATAGCTTCAGAACAACGTAAGAAGTTATACTTCTACTACATATTATGTGATTTTTAAGACAATACCAAAAATTTTAAAAAATAAAAGAATAAAACGCACACAAACACATTGAAAAATGCCACAAAGAAAAAATTATTTCTAAACGATAATAATTGTTGGCAAAAATTTTAAATACGCATTTTCTGAAAAAAAAAATTATATAACAAATATACTTACAATCATAAAATGCATAAAAAAATAAAAAAATAAAAACTTGCATCGGGAATCGAACCCGTGAATTTCGAGGCGCTTTGATTCGCAATCGAAGCCTAGACTCACTCGTCCAATTCCACATTATTTGTCATGTGGAAAAATAGGGTAACTGAACGTTTTACTGTTTGACAGTTGTTTTGAATATAATTAAATTATCTAGTTTAAATTTTGTGGAAGAAAATATTAAAATATAACAAAACAGTAAGAAAACAATATATTAGCAGGTGAAGATTGGTAGAACTTTTGTTGGTAATCAAATTAAGTATGTAAATCAAAGCATTACATACCTACTAGATAAATAAATCTACGCCAAAAAATCATAATTTAAAAATAAAAATCGGACCTAATTTGGGATTTCTCTCTAAAATCCCCATTATTGAGAAAATAAATGTATGTATTCCAACCTAATCCAAATGTATAATTACAATATGATTATAATAAAAACTAGTTACCAAATTAGAATGAGTTTTCTTTGTCCAAAATAGTCCAAAAGTCCAAAAATATAGGTATATGAAAACTATTTAAAAAGGCAGTATTACTATTAACCAACTTTGTTTCTTTTCCCACAAATTTCAAAACGCAACAACCATAAATAATCAAACTACGTACAGCTGTGCCACAGCCGCCATATTGAATAATTTTTGACATGTCATTTGAACATCCAATCAGAACAAATGCGCATGCGCCGGGATCATAGGTTTTAACATATAATTCACCCTCATATCGCCGGTAAAGAAGTATAACTTCAAAAAGAATAGGAATGGTCGGGATTTGAACTCAAGACCTCTCGATCTCTAGCCGAATGCTATACCAATCACGCGACGAGGTCTGTGTTTGTATCGTCTCGGATATAATGACAATTCACGGTAACAAACAGATGAAAGTGAAGTATAATAAATATAAATGTTTTAATATAATATCTACTTTTACTCCTGAGGAAGACAAATCCAAAGACACAAAAATTATAATAAATACTATTAATTTACTAAAAACACTATAATATATTCTTTTCACACCTTTTTTTGCACTGACATATTTATACATAACTTGAAAGATTTAGCAACTAAACGCCATACTGTCTGTGTGCGCATGCGCGCAGAATAATGAAAATTCACTCCCAACCGCTCCTAAAGAAGTATAACTTCAAAAACATGTAATAACAAAATAAATAATATGTATACAGTATGGTGCAAATGAAAGGTATAAATTCGTTATATCGTAAGCTGGTGACTTTAAAGAAAAATTCTGAAACAGGAAGATGTTTATTTTTAAATTGTGATTTTTGGCATATATATCATACTATTAGTGACGTTATCCATCTGGGCGTGATATTGTTTTCCCTTAAATTAAATGTTCGAACTTCTAAAGGCCGCGTCTCACCATCAAATAATTTGATCAAACAGTTTGAGCAAACTCCGGAAGTACGTCAAAGTGACGTCACAATTACAGTTTTTTTAAAATTCTAAAAATCTCTGCTCTCACTATCAGTCTAGTTTAATCAAATTTTTTATATTGAGTTGTTTAACTTGTTTGTACTTTATTTAAAATTAAAATTTTTCATTATTATCCACAATGAACACTCAGGATGTGACGTCACTAACTGTCACTTTCAGTTTGCTCAAACCAGTTTGATCAAATTATTTGATGGTGGGACGCGGCCTTAAGAGGTAGAGGTGGCTGCGGAGCTGGCTTGGGCATTGAATGTACGAAAAGCAATATTTATTTTTCAAATAAACATTTTTTTTTATTTTCTGACAGTAGTAAAATGTATGTTGAATTAAATAAATTACATACATTCTTCTTTTTTTTTGTCAATTAGTTTAATTAAAAAAAATTTTTGATCACCCTGTATAAATAATGATGTTAATGTATTTTTATATTATATTGAATAGAGAATTGGATATACTTTCAAATAAGCTAGCACACGATCCCTATTCTCAGTTAAAAAAATCATCGATTATGCCATCACGCCCAGATGGATGACGTCACTCGTATGATATATATGTAAAAAGCCAAAATATATTTTTCTTAAAGTGACCGGTTTACGGAATAACCAAATTATTCCTTTCATTTGCACCATAGTTTATGTACCTAATATCAAATACTATAATAAAACTACACGTATAAAACTGTTGTTCTGAAGCTATTTTCTTGTGGCATTTTTGTAATATAACTAGTTTTGATAGGAAATAAGCCACAATTTTACTAAGAAAATGATTTTATTAACGTTTCTACGTCCAGATCCGATTTGGACGTCGAAATGTTAATAAAATCATTTTTTATAAGATTGTGGCTTATTTCCCATCAAAACTAGTTAATTACGTATAAAATTATCTTAAAATTATCAATTATTATTATATTAAATAGTTATTTAATGATATGTGTTAAAAGTACACGTTTAAGGCACGCATGCGAAAGTTTGCAGAATGAGCGAAAGCGAGTTCTGCAATTCACATGAGTGCCTTAAAAATGTACTTTTTAACACGCATATCATACAATATTTTTTCTACAAACGTAATTACAGGACAATATCTATGATACAAAAACTTTTACTTGAACTTGACTGACATTCCAATTTTATATTTTTTTGACATTACATTAAAATTGCATATACGGTCAATAGGGCTTTTCATTCACAGTCATTTGTTTCGAGCTTCTGTCATGTGTCACATAATATTAATATATCTACGTCATACGTTATTGGTATATACCAATGATACAAACCAAAGACGTATGGCGTAGATATATCAATATTGTGTGACATATGACAGGAGCTCGAAACAAATGACAGTCGATGAAAAGCCCTATACGAACTGCAGTGCCTTAAAATTTTTTTAAAGCACTAGTGTTTTAAAGTAGCATTTTTAACGCTCGTATGGAGTGCTAAAAATTGCATTTTTAACAAGGTTGTAGAAAATTAGTTATTTTCCTAACAAGTGCAGAAAGTCATTCTTTTCCGCACGCGACTGCAGTTTGCCGAACGACGCGAAGCGGGAGTTCGGCAAGCAGTCGAGTGCGGAAAAGAGACTTTCTGCAAGAGTTAGGGACAATATTTTTTCTAAGGCCGCGTCCCACCATCAAATAATTTGATCAAACTGGTTTGAGCAAACTGAAAGTGACAGTTCGTGACGTCACATCCTGAGTGTTCATTGTGGATAATAATGAAAAATTTTAATTTTAAATAAAGTACAAACAAGTTAGACAACTCAATACAAAAAATTTGATAAAACTAGACTGATAGTGAGAGGACAGATTTTTAGAATTAAAAAAAATGCAATTGTGACGTCACTTTGGCGTACTTCCGGAGTTTGCTCAAACTGTTTGATCAAATTATTTGATGGTGAGACGCGGCCTTAAAGGCCCCGTCTCACCATCAAATAATTGACAGTTAATTTGATCAAACTTGACAGTTAGTGACACAAAGTGACAGTTAGTATGTATAGTTTGTGTCACTAGTCAAGTTTGACTGTCAAGTTTGATCAAATAACTGTCAATTATTTGATGGTGAGACGGGGCCTTAAGAGTTTTTAAAAAATTACCAAATCAATTAATTTAATTAATATGAAAATACATACACAAATGAATTCTTTGACAAGGTTGTAAAAACCAAACTTTCAATATAATTAGTTAGCATGACGACGATCTTGGTTTCCATGACGATGATTCAAAACGACTGTTATTGTCTACCGATTTGACTTTCGAATATTATGTCAAAATACCCAGGCAACCAAGTGACGTCAACAACGTCGAGGAAACGTCAGTATTTGGTGGAATATATACACGTGGTTGAACATTACGTCATATCGACGTCTTTTGTAGGTGATTTTAAATACGTAAGATTAATGACGTTAAAATACGTTTAAAAGACGTTTTCATTTCAGCCAGCCTGTCTGACATCACGAAATTGGGAGGAGCTTGGAGCTTAAAAGTTACAAAACTAAGGTTATGTTTTATGTTTGTATCGTCGTTGTCGTTTGTTTGTCCTAGAATTTTATCCAATTTTGGATTCATTTGGATTTTGTTGGCTGTTTTGTGTGTATTTTTTAAAACTTTTGTTTGTCATTTGTAAATTTTATAAATTTACCACAATGCAAAGTGACTATTTAAGGAAATTATTATTGGAAACTCCGCAGATGTTTTAGAAAGGTAGGCAAAACAATTTTTATTTACTATTCATTTTTCCCTGATATTTATCAATAATGATGAATTTTGCAAGCAATAACATTATTTCTTTTATTGTTTTAGATATTCATTGAAGCTGAAAATAATTGGAGATTTAGATCCATATACAATTCAGTCATCAGAATTGGATTTTACAGTGCATTCCATCAATTACTGTTATAATGCTATTATAGATAGACTGGTATTAGAGTCTCACAGTTACTACTTTAAGCAGCAAATGAAAGCATACAAAAGCCTTCAGACACATAAAAGCCTTCACAACTGGATTTGTTTTGAAACATTTGATGTTTTGATGATTTCTATATTATTGTTGGAAAGGTAAGTCTTTATTTTATTTATTCACCATTAAAAAATATATGGATAACAGTATTATGCCTGGTTGCACCAACAGATCTTAAGCTCCTTAGCTAAGCTGTACTTATAGATAGGGCCTCCTCGAGTATCACTTACGTTGCACCATAATTTTCGATTCTTACCTCATTATCAATTATATCTATTACTATATTATGATATTTTTATTATAATTATATTATTTTAATTCTTATGTTATTCTCGTCTTAAGCTTAAGATATGTTGGTGCAACCGGGCATTAGTGTCTTTCGGATAAATGGGTTTTAAATATTAGATTTATTTACGTTTATATATCTGTATGAAACCAGACATATTGTCGTCCTAATTTGTAAATTGTGTAACTCCATATTTCTCTGAAACTGAGTTATTACTGCCATTTATTTGAAAAAATCCCTACTCGTTTAAAAAAGGATGCACATGCCTATTTTTACCAGAAGAGTAAATAGTGACATCTTCGTATACACCGATCTCCCTTGCAGCAAATTTAGTACGAAAAATATGTAACTCCCCAGTTTGTCATAGCACACGATTGACCTCACTGTTTAGAAAGTGATATTTTCAAGAAAGAGTTGGTGGTAAATAATATTAATACACTCATTAAACAATATAGGTACAAATGTTAGTACCTATCTATAAAATATTCCATTTTAGCATTCTATCTTTTAAAATGGGATATACGTAGTATTCGCATTAGTAATATTTAGAGAAATAATTTTTTGTGCCTCTGTAAAATTTGGATAAATGGAGTTACACAGTTTACAGATTAGGTCGACGACATGTAATTGCTATGATAGAAAAGAGAATAATAAACAGTCATGATCGTTTGTTCTAAAATTATATTATATGAATGTCTGATTTTAAAATATTCTCAATCATTGTAAAGAACGCAAATACTCTAATGAAAATAAATTTTTGTAGTTGAAGCATTCCCACAAAGATAAAATATTTTTTTTAGGTGAAGAATTCCCAAAAAGCTAATGCTAAACCACTAGATGCTTGGGTGATAGCCAGTTCCAATGGCATAGCAAATGCACATTGTTTGTGTATTGCCGGTAATAGTGAAGTTTGCAGCCATATTGCAGCAATCTTATTTGCAGCTGAGTATGCCCACAGCAAGACAGAAGAAGAAGAACCCAGTGCATGTACAGATGTTACAGCTATGTATATTCTCTGGTGAAAAACTAATGAGTTTTCAAGCTGTTCGGTCAGAGTGCTTGTTGCGCTCTCTCAACGAATTGAAATATAAGACGGCTTTGGCTTCATGTTGCAGCGATATGAAAATGGTTAGTCATTTTTAATTATAATGTACAGCTGGTTCCAAAAAAAACTGATACGACTCTTAAAGCGTATTTTGTAGAAAATTGAGCAGTGTACTTTCTTCTTCTTCTTTTTGTTTGTGGTCTCGGTACAAGGCAATAACCAGCACGATTTATTGGCGATCTTGATGTAGTCTGGCTCTAACCCATATTAAAATCGCTGACGATGTTCGTGTAATAAGCTTTTGATGAGGTGTGATATAATGAATATGAGTTTAATTATATTTAATTTATTATATTTTGAAGGATAAATACCTATTATTTACATACTGTCACTGTCACTGCCAAATCTTAAAATTTTTCAGATAACTTCAACCTCAAAAAATGGTTGTTTGTTTGAGTATTTCATTATTTGTCTGTCATAATAAATATAATTTAATGTCATACCAATCATACACTGCTCAAAATGATCAAATCTTACTAAGAGTCGTATCAGTTTTTTTAGGAACCAGCTGTACTTCTTCATCATGAGTATTTATGTATAGGGCTTTTCATTCACAGTCATTTGTTTCGAGCTTCTGTCATGTGTCACATAATATTAATATTATATCTATGTCATACGTTATTGGTATATACCAATGATACACACCAAAGACATATGGCGTAGATATATTAATATTATGTGACACATGACAGATGCTCGAAACAAATGACAGTCGATAAAAAGCCCTATTAGTCTTTTAAGTGTGTATTATCAGATATCACATGTAAATTGTTTTTATCATTTTAATTTGGTCATTACAGTCCCCTAATCAAAAAATATATTTTTCAGGTGTCTGTGGATCTTTTTGTATGCAAAAATTTGTAATAATTATTTGAAATCATTTTGAGGATTATAAGAGTATGGAAATATATGTGAGAGCACAGACTATTATAGTTTTGTCCTATTTTGTATCATTCAATCGTCTTCTTTAAAATTTATAAATATAAAGCAGATAGTTTTCATTGAAATTCAATATATTGGGTCTTATTTGTATGTATTCATTTTTGACTAAAGGTACGATTCCGATAACGACTGCAGACAGCAACTGCAAACATCAGTTGCAGTTCTCGGCGTTATGGACGTTACTATTTTGCACTATTTATCTGTATGAGACTGATTCCGACATCTGACTGCAACTGCTGTCTGGCAGAACATCAGTTGCTAATAATTATGCAAATTATTAGTGCAAAATAATGACGTCTGTCATGGTGACAACTGTAATTGCCATCTGCAGTCGTTGTCGGAATCGTACCTTTAAAGTGTGTGGTATAATTATAATAATTATATATATTATATAACTTAAATGGTTTAAACTTAAGTTTGTTATTACATTGTGACTTAAATGTTTAATTTGTTAATAAATTATTTATTAGTTTATATGTTGTTTCACTTTTGACACAGTAAATACTTATAATATAAAAAGTGAAAATTCTATGTATGTTATATATGTTGCATTGAGGATATTGTAATTCTATGCATTTTAACAAGCCTTCCATTTGGTTTTACTTAATTAATTGCAATACTAACAATGCCCATACGAATAATTGAATGGGCCTGCCGAATAACGTTGTAAATGCCACATGGTTGTTTTTGAGAAGTCAAAGAAAAAGTTGTAATATTGTGATGATGGTGAGTTTATACATTTTAAGGGTAGTAATACAGTTTTTAAATACAAAATACAAACTGTATTACTCACCTTTAAAATGTATAACCTCACCATTATCACAATATAAAACTTTTTCTTTGACTTCTCAAAAACAAACCATGTGGTGGACCCATTCAATTACTGTGTATTTCTAAAACCATAAAATGAAAATTAAATCTAAAAAACGACGCAAAATCGACGTAAAAACTACGTTTTTCATATTACGTATTTAAAACGTGATAAAAATGACGTGACTTATGGTGGGACATATTCACGTGATCTTCGACGTCGAAAAAACGTGATAAACTGACGTCGTTTGGTGATAATTATGACGTTTTTTCAACGTTTTATAAACGTTATTTGGTTGCCTGGGTAATTTTATTTCATCGAATGGTCGCGTTAATTTCATTAAAACAGGAACACAATAAGATATATTTGAAATAAATTAGTAAATAATATCTAAATATTAGTTTATCATGTATTATAATTAAGTATATTCAAATGGGAAATAAGCCACAATTTTACCTAAAAATGTTTTTATTAACGTTTCGGCGCCCAAGTCGGGTGTCGTTGTCAAAATACAAAAATACTAAATAAACAAAAATGGTGTTGCTTAGTAAAAAATTCTTCTAATAATTTATTTAATCTGACTCATTTATATCGGCAATTCAGACACGTATTATACATTTTAAAGTAGACGACTTTAAAATGATATTGCCAATATTGATGAGTTTATAATTACTTTAAGGCCATATTAACATATCTAAATTAACACGCGTGCGGAAAAGTGAAACTTTCTAAACTAAAATGCGTGCGCGAAAGTATAGACATTTTTGCACGCTCGTTGAAAAAAATATCAGAATGCCATAAAAATTCTGTTAAAATCGGATAATTATGTTCAAATCGGCAACAGCGCCTTAATGTCAGTTTACATTGTGGCCAATCTAATAGAAGAAAAGTACCTGATATTTTAAAATTGAACCAATCGTAGAGCGATTGTATTCTTTTCTAACCAATGAAATTAGTTGTCAAAGTTGTCAATGTCAAAATAGTTTCTTGAGCGATGCACTATTTTAACGGCCAAAACATTCAAAACATTCTCCTGTTAGATCGTGCCAATATACAGATTATATTTATATACGTGCCAATATATTTTACATTTTTATTATTTGTTATACAAAATATCACACATTTATTGTAAAGAACGTCTGGATGAAATGGTGAAAAAAAGAGATGTTAAGCCTCTCCCGAGAAGAGCATCTTTTTCGGCGAAGAAAGGAGCTGTACTCAACCAAACCATAACAAAAGTACTGTCTTGTCCTGCCTCAACAACTTCCATAAAATCAAATTCATCAGCAAACATAAAAGTAGTCGTAAGAGTGCGTCCGCAGAATACCAGAGAAGAAGAAGGAAATAACAGGTAAATGAATGAAATTTTAATTAGAAACAGTTTTCTTTATTGACATTTTGAACATAAAATTTGATAAGGCTGTACCACTTGTTTATATCAATTTCACTCATCAAATTTCATTATATTTAAACTTAAAAAAGGAGATAATATGTACTGTCAAAAAATTAGATGGACCTGTTCATTCCTGTCTATGGTATTCTTTATGAATATGAATAACCTTTATATGTTTTAACAGTACACCAGTGTTCCAAAACTTACCCAAAAATCTGTAGATCTACTGGATTTGAACTTTTTTTTAAAAACTACCGAATTTTATATTCAGGTAGAAATTTTTATTCATTTTACTCTTATTTCAATGTTTCATTTAGTGTGAGAATATATTATATTACAGGGGTGGCCAAGATCCTTGATAATCCGAGCCATTTTTCAAAATTTAAATTTTTTCAGGAGCCGCAATTAAACGATTATTTAAAAACTGTAAAAAAGGTATTAAATTTTTTTCTGTGTTTGGATTTTAAGAATTTTAAAGTGAAATAAAATGGATCACATCCTTGTTTCAAATATGCAAATAATTCTACAAGCAGCCTTTAATAATTCAGGATACTTTGATTTTTTATTATCCTTCCATCTTTTTCTGGGACGGCCTACTGTCTTTAACGCTCTGTATTCCTCTGATAATACCACATAACCTGCCCATCTTATCTTAGCTTTTATGTCTGATGATGTTTTCAGTACCATACACATTCAGTTGCGGCGCCTTTTCCACTCTCCTGTGAATTCATCTCTTTGATGGACAAATATCATTCTGAGAACTATCCTTTAAAGTACCAGCAGTTTATTTTATCTCTGATGTAAAGATCATGTTTCACTTCCATGATATGTAACAATTGGGCGAATAATTGGCATGCACAGTATTAATTTAGATTAGCATCTTAGATCTTAATAATTATGATAGGGAGTATAATGGTCTATTCCATGCAACTATCCATGCTGAGACCTCTTTTTATATGTGGTTGTCATCTGTGATTATCACCCCTAGATATTTAAACTCTTTTACTACTTCGAAGTTTATTTATTTATTTATTGACTGGCTAAACCCTTTTTCAGTTTTTGTACAATATGTATAAAATACAGTAAGATACATAAGCTAGCTACAACAGTTTTTTAACATGTTTTTTAAATGATGCAGTTGAAGTATTAAATACTGTAGAACCCCGTAAATCCGAACCCCGCGAATCCGAACTTTCGGCAAATCCGAACCAACGGAAAGTGAAAAAAATTTAAAAATTCAAGACAAAAACTTAAAAACATGTTTATTATACAGAGTAAAGCCAGAAAATTGGACAATGTAGGATTACTAGGACTTTGACATTTAAAATTTCTTAAAAATAAATATTATACTTTAATATATAGGTTCATAAAGTATTTATAAAGGTTAAACACAAACTTACTTTGGTTCTCCCTTAGTCAACTTGAGTCCAAAAATATTGTCCACATTCTTGCGAGAACGCTTGGCTACTCAAAATCACAATGAAAACCTTGAACTACTAGTTAAGGCTAACTTTCGGATAATCCGAACTTTTTGGAATCCGAACAGGCTGTCCCCCCAATTAGTTCGGATTTGCGGGGTTCTACTGTAATTGTAAATCTGTTGGTAATTGTTCGCCATACGTAACATCCTAGAAATAACTTCATTAAGTCCATAATTAAGTAGAATGGAAATCTACAAAAAACAGGTCAGAATTACGGGTTCTTCGCATAGGTATATTAAATAAGATTAAACCCAAAATTTCAGGGCAATTAATAGGCATTTAGAAGCTTATGTAAAAAATATAATTCGAATTCAGCTCTTCTTATCTCTAATTTGTTCATTTTAAGTTGATTAAGAATATAACTGTAATTATAATCACGTCTTAAACCCATTTTATAACCACATATCCTTAAAAATCTGTTTTGAACTTTTTCTAATTGAGTTTTCTGGGTATTATAAAAAGGACACCATATAATACAGCAGTATTCTATAATAATTGATCGCACTAGCGAACAGTATAATATTTTAAATGTAAAAACTGAAAAGTCCTTTGAATTTCTCTGGATAAATACTAACATTTTAAGGGCACGTGAAGTTATGTCATTAATATGATCATTAAAGTTCAGTTTTCTATCCAGTGTTATACCCAAATTCCGTACCTGATGTATCTCTTTTGCAGAACAGTACCATTAAGTGTGTAATTATTATTAAAAGAAGCCTGCGTTTTACTAAACGTGATTTTAAAACATTTTTTAGATTTAAGTTTAAAACATTTACTTCACACCAACATGAAAAATTTTTTAAGGACAACTGCAAACATTCACAATCAGAGAGGCAAGCAATAGATCTAAAGATTTTTATGTCATCAGCGAATAAGAGAAATTGGTAGGAATTAATCACTGGTTGTAAATCGTTAACAAATATATTAAAAAGCAGTGGACCCAAATGAGAACCTTGTGGAACACCTGATGTTATATGAATTGGTTTTGACAAAAAACTACCATATCGATGGCTTAGTGTGAAAACCTCGTATCTCATTAAATGACAATTTTACAGGAGAGGCAAAAAACTGATTTTCAGCATAATATAACATAAAAACAAAAATTACGTTACATATTTTTAAGTCGAGCATATTGAGACAAATATCTGATATTGGCCCAGAGCTAAAAGTGTCAAATATCGCTATTAAATTGGAAATACAAATATTAACTATGAAAAACACGTAAATATCCTTGCAGTATATAGAGCCTTTGCCCAAGTAACTATGATAACCTCGTATATCTTGATATACGTGTTTTTCATCTCAAATGAGGTTGTGTTTATTATTATTTACGAGGTTTTCATTTTTCATAGCTTATTGCACACCTCCAATTACTAGGTCGATACAATACAAATCTTTTGATTTAAGGTTCATAAAATGTTTCTACATGCCGGACTACATTTTGTTGTTCACAAAAAACACTTCTCCAAGTAGAATCTCTCAAACAAACACTTCAAATTAAGTACCAAATTCTTGGTTTTATATACGTGGTATTCACACTAAATCAAGAGAGCAATTGATATACGTGGTTTCTTTTTTCGGCTGTAGAAAATAGTCTACTGTATTTGGATTTTTTCTAACAGTTGTAAATGGTGGGATACAAGGTTTTCAAACAAAAACCACCAAAATGTCATTTTCGAAAAAAAATTGAGATACGAGGTTTTCACACTAAGTCATCGATATTTAACCATTTGAGAACATTTGTGGTCATTAATAGTTATGTTCTGCCTAACTCTTGGTCTTGGATTTTTGCTTACCATACATTTCGTCTTCTCTTCATTTCTTCGAAGGCCCAGACTACATACATGCTTCTTCCTTGAGTTGTGAAAACACCTCTCTCATGTCTTTTGTAGAATGAATAACTGAACCTATATCATCAGCAAAGGCCAACAATAGTTTGTTTTGATCCTTGATTCAGAAATTCCGTGTCAGCTCAGATCATATTTGAAGAGCACAGGGGAAAAACAGGGAATGTCACGTTTTGTACATACTGAGATAAACACCAATAAAGGTTTAATTCTTATGATATCTAAAAACTACTTAAGAGATTCTTAACATAATTCTAGTAATTCTTATTCTATAATATTAATACAATATTAATCTGTATTAACTTATTAATTTATAGGCTATTGATTATGTACTATAGAAAGGAACTACAACGTTAACGGGGTTTTATTATTTCATATGGTCAATGAATCTCTATATATGAAAAAACCGCGGAGTGCTACCATTTAAAGGGGTGCGTTTTTGAGAAATGGGTGAATTAGTCCCTGGGCACAGGTTACATTAGGGTGAGTTCTATGCACTTTTGGTACAAACACGTCTACATAAAAATTGTTCCTGGTTAAATTTCCTATCTAAATATAACTTTTTAAAGTCAAAGATACTTTTTTTTACAAAAATATATTCAAAAGAAAAAGCACAAAGAAACCCAAAAGAAAGAAGTTTTGTTTCTTGTCCCATAACTTTTGCCCACGGGTATATAGGTATAGACATTGCTTCACAGAAAAAAAACTTACATATTTTCTCTTTAAAATGATGTTTGGTAGAGGTCATTAGGATTTATAGTTTTCGAAATATGATTTTTCAAATTTCGCCACTCACAGCAATTTTGGGAAATTTTCCTTGTTATTTCGCAAATATTGTTCTGTAACTTTTTTATACGTAACTTTAGGCATATTCAATGGTCCACGTAAGAGGAATAGAAATCAATTACCTTTAAAATGTTCTACTGTATAATGTTGTACGACTTCTTTTAAAGAGGTTATCTTTTTCAAGATTTTATACTTTTAATGAGTTTTTATATTTTTTACGATTATTTTTTAAATTTTCCATTATAACTTTTTTTTCTACATTTAGGTATATATTATATAATAAAAAGAAAGCTTATTTTGGTTTCTTTAAAATGGTGTATTATAAAAAATTCTAGGATTATTTTTGAATAAGATATTATGCTTTTTCAAAATGTAATAAGTACTTGCAACGATTTTTGATTTTAGGATTATTTTTTAAATTTCTCATTGTAATTTTTTTATGTGATTGTGTGTTATGATTGAATCTTATTTTTTATAGGTAATACTTTGGACTTGGGTAATACTTGACTCGGACTTGACTTGACTTGAAGCTCCTGCACCACAAGCTTTGCTTGAAAAAATAGCATGTAAATGTACCAAAGAATGTACAAAAAACTGCGGTTGTAGGAAGATAGGAATTAGTTGTTCAATATTCTGCAAAGGGTGCATGTGCATGGGTACTAATTGTGGGAACTCTAAGATAACTGAGGTGTCAGAGGAAGATATTGAATCTAATGCTAACGAAGAGATGGACTTTGATTCTAAAAATTTTTTAAATGTCAACGTTTAAATAATTTTAACTAAAGTGATGTTTTCTAAGACTAATGTTTTTGTAATTTTTGTAAATGAAATAATTTTAAATAATACAGGTAAAAGATGATACACCATTTTAAAGAACAGAAAGTAAGCCATCTTTATTGAGCAATATATAGTATATTCATGTACAAGAAAAAAAAGGTATAATGAGAAATTTAAAAAATAAACCTAAAATCAAAAATCGTTGCAAGTACGTAATACATTTTGAAAAATATTATCTTATTCAAAAATAATCCTAGAATTTTTTGTAATACACCATTTTAAAGTAAACAAAATAAGCTTTTTTTTTATATAATATAATATATAACTAAATGTAGAAGAAAAAGGTTATGAGAAATTTCAAAAATAATCGTAAAAAATAATAGATATGTTTTTTATATTAGGTATTATAATATAATATATAATATATAATATATAATATATAATATATAATATATAATATATAATATATAATATATAATATATAATATATAATATAATATTATTATTTTATTTTTATATTATATTATAAAAAATCGTTAAAAGTATAAAACATTTAAAAACCATAATCTCTTTAAAAAAAAGTCGTACAACATTATACAGTAGACCATCTTAAAGGTAATTGATTTCTATTCCTATTACGTGTACCATTGCATATACCTAAAGTTACGTAGAAAAAAGTTACAGAACAATATTTGCGAAATAACAAGGAAAATTGCCCAAAATTGCTGTGAGTGGCGAAATTTGAAAAATCATATCTCGAAAACTATAAATCCTAATTACCTCTACTAAACAACATTTTAAAGAAAAAATATGTAGATTTTTTTTCTGTAAAGCAATGTCTATACCTATATCCTAGTGGACAAAAGTTATGGGACAAAAAACAAAATTTCTTTCTTTTGGGTTATTTTGTGCTTTTTCTTTTAAATATATTTTTGTAAAAAAAAGTATCATTGACTTTAAATAGTGATATTTAGATACGAAATTTAACCAGGAACAATTTTTATGTAGATATGTTTGTACCAAAAGTGCCTAGAACTCACCCTAATGTAACCTGTGCCCAGAGACTAATTCACCCATTTCTCAAAAACGCACCACTTTAAATGGTAGCACTCCGCGGTTTTTTCATATATAGATGTCCATTGACTATATGAAATAATAAAACCCCGTTAACGTTGTAGTTCCTTTTATCTATCTTATTTTGAATATAATCAATAGCCTATTAATAATGCACCAAAAAACTGCTGACATTCCTTATTTTTGTTCAGTGGCGTGCGGACAATCCTGGTTCTTCGCCTGGATACAAATTCTTAGAAAATTTATATAAACTGATCTTTCTGGTTATTTATTGTCCTAAATCGATAGGCTAGTCGATATTACTCATTGTTTACTACCACATGGCGAGAAAAACCAAAATTCATGAAAAAGTGACATTCCTTGTTTTTCCCCTGTACTCTTCATTTTATTTATTATTATATTCTAAGGCCAAATTGAAGAGCTACGGTGCTAAGGGGTCTCCTTGTCTAAGTCCTAATGTTACGCTTAGTTTTTTATATATGTTGTCAGTAATTTAAGACATTTTGAAACACAAATATTAAAAGTAAATCAGGTACATTTATTGTGGCCACCAGTTTGGCCACCCCTGTTATATTACTTTTACTAGTGTGAAATGAACATGACAAATAAAATTTTCCTCTTTTCTTTGCTGTCCTTTATTTATGCTCTCTGCTGGGAGGGTTGGCATAATTTGTAAGCTGTCCACCAGGTGCGACAAATTCAGTTAATTTTTTCACTATATTTTCTCACCTTGATATTCAAATCCACCTCTTCTTTTCAACCAGATCCTTTGGAACCACAAAGAATCTACATATCCCTCTTTCATTATAGTGTTTACAGTCCAGAGCAAAGCACATTGCCATTTTTATTATACAAAATACAATGGTGCACTAAAGTTCCTAACGTTTGCTTGGGGATTATCACTAAAAAACTATTAGTCCATGTGGTGAGACCGCTCCCGTTTTAGAAAAATTTCTGATTTGGTTTCTTTGTGGATTCCTATTTAAAAATCTCTCCTTTAATCAAATCTGAAGGGTGCCGGGTTGAATTTTTGGGCAGAAATTGTTTAAACAATTTTTTTAAACAAATACAAAAAATAACGTTTTTTGCTCCGGACCATATATTTTTAAGTTTTGTGGGTCATTCTAAACAAGAAAAGTATCTTGTAAATTTTCTCAAAAATTGATAGTTTTCGAGTTATAAGCGATTTAAAATCTGAAAAATGTGAAAATACGCATTTTCGAGGCCTAAAAACTCATATTTAAATTAGTATTTTTGAGGTTGCCATATTATACTTAAATTGAAGATTAAACATTCAGCTTCAAGATTCTGAAGAGTGCTCGCGTCTAACCTTAATTCATACCGTTGTTTTTTTAATTGTTAAATATGAGTGTTTATCCGATTTTTTTGCCGGTGCGGCAAGCTCTATTTCAAAAATCTCCAATTTTCCTCCGAAAAATATTTTTTCTAGATTCTTTGGGATATTCTAAATAAAATAAGTTTCTTGACATTTTTCTCAAAAGTTAATAGTTTTAAAGTTATAAGCGATTTAAAATCCAAAAATGCGTTTTTGGCATTTTTCGGATTTTAAATCGCTTATAACTTTAAAACTATTAACTTTTGAGAAAAATGTCAAGAAACTTATTTTATTTAGAATATCCCAAAGAATCCAGAAAACATATTTTTCGGAGGAAAATAGGAGATTTTTGAAATAGAGCTCGGCGGACCGGCAAAAAAATCGGATAAACACGCATATTTAACAATTAAAAAACAACGGTATAAATTAAGGTTGGACGCGATCACTCTTCAGAATCTTGAAGCTGAATGTTCAATCTTCAATTTAAGTATCTGGCAACCTCAAAAATACTAATTTAAATATGAGTTTATTAAGCCTCAAAAATGCGTATTTTCGCATTTTTCAGATTTTAAATCGCCTATAACTCGAAAACTATCAATTTTTAAGAAAAATTACAAGATACCTTTCTTGATGTTGTTCTGAAGCTATTTTCTTGTGGCATTTTTAAAATCAAGTATATTCAAATGGGAAATAAGCCACAATTTTACCTAAAAATGATTTTATTAACGTTTCGACGCCCAAGTCGGGTGTCGTTGTCAAAATACAAAATAATGATTATTATTTTGTAATTATTAATTATTTTGTATTATATTATTATATTATTAATTATTTTGTATTTTGACAACGACACCCGACTTGGGCGTCGAAACGTTAATAAAATCATTTTTAGGTAAAATTGTGGCTTATTTCCCATTGGAATATACTTGATACCTTTCTTGTTTAAAATAACCCAAAAAACCTATAAATATATGTTACAAAGCAAAAAACGTGATTTTTTGTATTTGTTTAAAAAAATTATTTAAACAATTTCTGCCCAAAAATTCCGCCCGGCACCCTTCAGATTTGTTTAAAGGGGACATTTTTGAATATGAATCCACAAAGAAATCGAATCAGAAATTTTTTCAGACGGGAGCGGTCTCACCACATGGACTGTATATTTCTTAGAAATTTAAGACCGAATTATGGTGCTATTATCTTAAAAAATACTATATTAAGCAGAAAAGCAGTAGAGAAAAAAATATTATTTTTGTAAACATCAAGTACCTAAATTCAAGCTCAAAGTTTCTTCTAACAGGTCCCAATAAGAATTTTTGCCATGTTATATTCTAAAATATAGTTTATTAATTCTTAATCACTAAGGTTTCTTATGGGAAGACAGGCATCAACAACTAAAAAACTTCTTCTTCTTCTTGTAATAGGACTATGTCCTGTTTCTTCTGTTACAGTCTTTGCTGCGATCCGGAGCTCCAACTCTCGTACCATCGTTTTTTGGGTCTTCCTATGGGTCGCTTGGTGTTGGGTTTCTGTGTTTTCGCCCAATGCGCCATACGTTCAGGATCCATCCGATCTACGTGGTCTCTCCACATGCGTCGTCGCGCTCTTGTCCATCTCACTACGTCTTGAACGCCTAGCTCTCTCAATGTGTCTTCGTTTCGTATTCTATCTCTGAGTGTGTTACCTCTTATGGATCTTAGGGTTTTCATCTCTGTTGTTCTCATTATTTGTTTGGTCTTTGTTGTCTCGGCCCTTGTCTCAGCTGCGTATGTCAGTACGGGTCTAACACATGTCTTATAAATGCGGACTTTGCTTTCGGTGCTCATATATTTATTCCGCCCAGATTATATCCCTCAGGAAACCAGATATTCTCGCTGCTTTCGTTGCCTGCTGTTTTGATTCTTGCCACAGATGCCTGTCGCTAGATATTTCCACACCTAAGTATCTACAATCCATTACCTGTTCGATTATATGGTCTTCCACTACTAATTTACATCTAATTGGGTTCCTGGATATTACCATCGATTGGGTTTTCTCTTTGGATAGTTTCAGGTTATACTTTTCGGCGGTTATTTTGAATTTTTGTAGTAGGCAAAGTATTCTCATGGTTCGGTTACCCATTTTGTATCCCTGATTCATTATGTTAACACTACCTATAACTTCATCCATTATTAAATTAAATAGGCATGGACTGAGGCTGTCCCCTTGTCTAATGCCTGCATTGATTTTGATTTCTTCCGTGAGCCCGTGTGTGGTTTTAATTCGTGTTTTGTTGGATCTATTGAGCTCTTTGATTATGTTTCTATATCTCTGACCTATGTTTTTCTTTTCAAGGATAGTGAGCACGTCCTTTAATCGTACTCTGTAGAATGCTTGTTTCAGATCTACAAAGCATGTGAACATGGGCTTGTCGAATTCTATTGATTTCTCAACTAATTGTCGCATTATGAAAATAGCGTCTCTTGTGGATCTGTTTGGTCGAAAACCCTGTTGTTCTTCCGATACACCGGCTTTCTTATATATTTTTTGGGATAGCATTTTTGTCAATAGTTTTGATGTAGAATTGAGTAGTATAATTCCTCGGTAGTTCGTAGGATCTGTCTTTACGCCTTTCTTGTAGATGGGTATTGTTATACTCTCTCTCCATTCCTCTGGTACTGTCATGTTATTTGCAATTTTTTGGAATAATGTTGTTATCTCTTCTATTATTTTTGTACCTTCGTATTTAATTAGTTCATTTGGTATATTATCCGGACCTGGTGATTTTCTATTTTTTGATCTTTTGATTGCTTCGTTTATTTCTTCTTGGGTGATGTTGTCATTCTCTGTTTCTTCTTGGTGAATGTTTTGTAGGTCATTTCTTTGTACTTCATTATTATCGTCGTTATCGTCTTTGTATAGAAACAATGTTTCAAAATGAAAGAAGTCCAAAAAACTGTTAGAATAAGGTTTGAACTTGAATTTAGATACTTCGTAATTTCAAAAATGATATTTCTTACTTATCTTTTTGAACCTTGAAACTCATCATATTTCAGTTTTAAATTGTTTCTAACTCGAAAACGATGAACTTAAGAGAAAAATTACAACAGGCCTTTTTTGTTTAGAATGGTCCAAAAAATCTAAAATAATCTCTGCCTGGGTTGAAAATTTTTTTTTAATTTATAAAAAAGTCATTTTTTAATTACACTGTATTAATTAATTATAATCAGAACAAAACTAGATTGGATATCCTTTGTTTTTTGTAATTATTAATATACTAAATTACATATCTAATAATTTCTATCCATTAAACAATTCGGCCCAATCAACTTTATATCTTAGACCAGTGCTTCCCAAACTGTGCGTCGCGGCGCACTGGGGCGCCGCGAAAGTTTTCTTCCAATATTAGACATAATCACATAATTACCTTCAAGTATTAAACATTAAACTAAAGTTGTTATGACAACTTTTTAACTTTTAAAATATACCTATATAAAAATGTTTCCCATGATAAACGAGTTCAGTTATTAGTAATTTTATTTGATGCCGACAATATATCCTGATATTTTAAATTCCACGAAACAATTCTCTTACTACTGTAAATTGACTTCGGACCGACAGGCCATAAATCACTGCCGGTCGGCAAATACAATCGTCTCTTTGCACGTGCACATTTTAAAACTATGAATTTTTACTTATCTAAATTTTAGTTAGTTGAATTTGTAGTTTCATACTGTTCGCATCGTTTCATTTATCAGTGTGAATATAAACAGGGTTGTTTCACCTACTTGTGTACAAAAGTTGCTGTAAAAATGGAAAAGTTTTTGAATTTAAATAAACAAGGTGGTTCTAAAAATAAAGTGGATGCACCACAAACTAGTGGTAGAGTCGTGAAGAAACTAAAATACCGTAAATATGATGACAGCTATTTGGATTTTGGCTTTACATCAACAAACGTCAATGATGAAGAGAGACCACAATGTGTATTGTGCCTGAAACTTTTGGCTCCAGAATGCATGCTTCCAAGTAAGTTAAAACGCGATCCAAACTTTGCTGACAAACCTCGTAGCTTTTTTACCAGGAAGTTAAATGATTTGAAGCAACAAAAAGGTAACTTTTCCAAGCATTTGTCGATACCTAAAAATGCTTTGCTGGCATCATACAAGGTTGCGTATAAAGTTGCAAAGTGTAAAAAGCCCCACACAATCGCAGAACAATTAATTCTACCGGCTGCTGTAGATTTGGTAAACATTATGATCGGAGAATCTGCGGGAAAACTTCTTTCAGCGGTGCCTTTATCTAACAAAACCATCAGTCGCAGAATTCAGCGTATGGCGGAGGATCTTAATGATCAAATAATTGAAAAAATAAAAGAAAGTGAATTTGCGTTACAGTTGGATGAGGCAACAGATTCTAGTAAAGATGCACACTTGATTTGTTACATAAGGTTCTTGGATGATAATACCATTGTGGAGGATCTTCTGTTTTGTAAAAAAATCACTGCAAGTACAAAGGCGCAAGACTTGTTCGAGATCCTGAATACATTTGTGGTTGAAAACAATTTGGAGTGGACAAAGTGCGTTGGTGTTTGCTCTGATGGTGGTCGTTCAATGTCTGGCCGTTATGGAGGATTACAGGCGCTTGTTCGAAACAAAGCTCCGGATTCAGTATGGACCCATTGCATCATTCATAGAGAAGCGCTTGCATCAAAGAATCTGAGTCCTTCACTAAATTTGGTCTTAGAACGTGTGGTAACTGTGGTAAATTATATAAAAACTAGGCCGGTGAAAGCAAGGTTTTTCAAAAAAATATGTGAGGATATGGGTGCAGAACACACGTCTCTGTTATACTACTGCGACTCACGATGGCTCTCTCGTGGTAATGTTTTGTCTCGTACGTTCCAATTACGGCAAGAAATGTACATTTTTATTGAAGAAGAAAAACACCAGTATGCCAAGTACTTTGTAGAAACGGATTGTTTGATTCAACTAGCATACTTATGTGATATCTTTGAAAAGTTAAATGCGTTGAATATCTCCCTGCAAGGCCGCAACACGCACATTTTAAAATTGGCGGAGAAGATTTCAGCTTTCAGCAAAAATTAGAAGTATGGAAGAGAAAAATTAATGATAATAATATCAATGATTGTTGTCCCTTGTTGCAGGAGTTTATTATCTCCAATGAAGTTAATATCTCTTGCAATATTAAATCTATTTTTGCGGATCACTTATCAGAGCTTATCAAATGGTTCGAAAAATACTTTCAAGCTGATAATATCGACCAGTTTGCATGGATTCAAGATCCATTTAGAGCGGAAGCTCCTCCTGAATTTACTTCTTTAGAAGAAGAAAATCTCATTGATTTGGCTTGCGACAATACGTTGAAGACAAAGTTTGGCTGCACGGAACTAACTGATTTTTGGATATCAGTAAAAGATGAATATCCGCTGCTGAGTGGTAAAGCTCTGCGCATCTTAATTCCATTTGCAACATCCTATTTGTGCGAAGCTGGGTTTTCGGCGGTCGCTGTAATAAAAAGTAAATACCGCGCGAAAATTAACGTGGAACAAGAAATGAGGGTAGCTGTGTCCAGTTTGATTCCGAGATTTGAAAAGTTGTGTAATGAACAAGAACAAGCTCATTTATCCCATTAATTACTGTAATTATTTTTTCAATAAATTGTTTGTGAATTTAAAGTATGTTTCATTATTATTAAATTAACCTAACCATATCAACTGCAACAGAAACCGTATTAACTACAGTTAAAGTTAGACGTTAAATCAATATTTTGACTCCGCGGAAAAATTCTAGTTTATTAAGTGAGCCGCGAACTAAAAAACTTTGGGAACCACTGTCTTAGACAATACAAAAGAATTTTACTGATTTTATTTTTTCCATTTGGGAACACTGCAATACACATTGTATGTGTACTTCTTCTCTAAAAAACTTCTCTAAGTAACACATACTTGTTTACGTATTCTCTAGTATTTTGTAGGGAAGTGTTTTATGTCTTTATTTAAAATTTATTTCTTTTCTTGTTTTTAGATCTGTAGTGCAGGTTGTGAATGATGATTTTCTTATATTTGATCCAGAAGAAGACACTCAAGGATTCTTTTTCCATGGAGTACAACAAAAAGGTCGTGACTTACTTAAGAAAGTCAAGAAAAACATGAAATTTTTCTTTGACAAAATATTCGCAACAGATGCAACCAATTCAGATATTTTCAAAGGCAGCACCTATCCCCTTATCAGCTCTGTTATGGATGGCTACAACTGTTCGGTTTTTGCATATGGAGCAACAGGAGCTGGGAAGACATTTACAATGACAGGGACAGCAGACAATCCAGGAATTACCTTTTTAACCATGACTGAACTGTTCAAACAGCAAGAAGAGCTTAGCACAGATTGGGATTTTGACCTTGGTAATCATTATGTATACATGGTTTCCACAAACTCTCCTGCTGAACCAAGACTGGAGCTTCCTCAGATAATTCTGAAACAATTTAATACAATTTACCCAGTCCGAAAATGCTTCCTATGAGAGCTAGAGCTCTTTGAAGATGGCGCCTTGTAATTATACTAAATTTACAATCAAGATGCAGTAGAAATAAACAAACCAAGACATGTTAAATGCTACGAGGTGCACTCCCGAATCATAATTTACAATGTATGTACATTGTAAATCCAAAATAATGATTTCCAAAGTTTATACATTGTAAATTATGATTCGGGGGTGCTCCTATTGTTTGTTTTTTAACCAAGAGGAGTGATTCAAATTTACCGCGCCGTAATGCTTGTTTCTAATTGGTCCAACCGCAGGCAAGTTTACTCCACTGTTATTAAATTTTGACACTAATGACATTTATGCAATTTTGGCACTTCTGTAATTTTATAGGTTAATTAAGTATATCGACGATTTTTTGTGTTTTCTGCATTATTCCTTTAATTTTTAGATTTTTAGTCTAATTTTATATAAAAACAGTTGTTTTTAGAACTCTTTAGCGATGTGTTAGTATAATATAATATGTATGGATTATCATCGAAAGGTGATATGATCAACGAAAAAAAAAAAAAAGATGAATTTGGTGACTTTTCTAGTAACTTTCTTGGGTGTGAATCTGTCTTTTTAGTTTACTCCTCTTGGTTAAAAAATCAACTACAGTAGCATTTAATGTGTCTTGGTTTGTTTATTTCTACTGCATCTTAATTGTAAATTTAGTATAGTTTTTTTTTTTAAATACCTTCAAATTGCTTCTATTTAGAAAAACGAAAACTGTTAGTTACACCGATTTATCTACCACCGATGAATCGATTCCATTAAGTGCGAATTTCTTGTACCGGTCATAGGTGCCCGTTTTCTACTAAAGTAGGGCTACCTTTTAGTACTAGAATACCTCATAATTTAATAATCCAGTGTCAAAAATGCTTAAAAGTTAAAGACAGAAAAGTTATACTATAAAATAACAGTTGCCCTACCCATAACGGACGTCTATGACCAGTACAAAAAATTCGCAATTGATGGATTCGATCGATCTCTGGAAGATAAATAGGCATACCAGGTACTAGGTATTTAAAAAAACTAATTACAAGACGCCATCTTCAAAGAGCTCTAGCTCCTTTTGGCAAGCATTTTCGGAATAGGTGAGTTGGATTAAATTGTTTTAAAATTATCAGTAGTAATTGCACAAGAGCTTTAAAATTCTATATTAATTTTAGAGATCGAGTGCAATTTGTTGCGATTATTTCATGAATAAAACTGTTCAAAACCAAAATTTTATTGTAATTTATTTATGTAAGTACAAATTAGTACAATTTTAAACACACAGTTGTTATAAATATTTGACGGTTGAATGTCATCAGTTTTATAATTTTTAAAACATTAATTGTCATTAATGTCACTGAATGTATTTTTTCATAGCAACGAAGGGCATCTGACGTAATATACTTGACGACGGGAAATTATCAAAAATTATCAGTTTAATTTTTATTTCTGTAGCTTTCTATTGGTCACAATCTCCTATGAATGAAATAATCTGAGCAATTTCCACTCTTCGTTTGTCAGGAGAATTTCTGGAAACCCTGTATATTTTATTTAGAATACTTCAAGTTGTATCAATTTTTGTTCTTGAGATAAAGAAGATATATTTTTTTAGATAAGAAGAACCAAAGTACCAGAGGTGTAAGACAGGGGAAAGTCATTGGTTGAAGAAACTTCCCGAATTCTACTCCACTGGTGGAATTGCTATTTTAGTGCAATTTTTCGATTCTCCTATACTTTTTGTGTAAAAATAATATACTCTTCATTCGTTAAAGTCATCAGTTTTCGAGATATCTGAAGTTAAAAATGAAACGGCACAGTTATTTTGATTAATGTGTTATGCCCCTTCGTTTTTAAGTTTAAATATCCCTAAAACTAATGATTTCATCATTACAAATGAAGAGTATATTATTTACATAGAAAGTATTGGAGGATCTAAAAATTATGCTAAAATAGCAGTTCTGTCAGTGGAGTAGAATTTGGTAAGGGTCAACCATTCACTATCCTGTGTCGTACGCCTCTGGTAGTAGCCAGAAACGATTATTTAACATAATTTAGTAGGGTGTACAGTACCTACACTTTCTGCCAAGTATGATAAGGATATGTCTAATGTTTTAAATTATCAGGTACATAATATAAGAGGTACATAAGAGGAAGTCCAAACGGCAAACCACATACAAAAAAGCCATAAAGCACCGGGAATAGATAAAATACCGGCAGAACTACTCAAGCAAGGAGAAAGGAATTTGACACAACAGATGTATCAGCTAATACGAGAGATATGGATAGAAGAAGAAATCCCCCAACAATGGAAGAAAAGTATAATCTGCCCTATTCATAAAAAAGGAGACAAACTGTTGTGTCAGAATTATAGAGGCATCTCTTTACTTTGTTCGGGATACAAAATATTCACAAACATCCTTAATCGAAGACTTCAACCTCTCACGGAAAAAATCATCGGGGAATATCAAGCAGGGTTTAGGCAAAATAGATCTACCATTGACCAACTATTTACAGTTAAACAAATACTAGCCAAAGCATGGGAATATGACATGGACGTTTACAATCTCTTTGTAGATTTTAAACAAGCCTATAATTCAGTAGATAGAACAATTCTACCTAATATATTGGAAGAATTTGGCATACCATCAAAATTAATACGACTAGTGCAAATGACAATGACAGAAACAGAAGCACAAGTATGTATTCAAGGACAGATCACTGATGCGTTTACGATAACGCAAGGACTGAAACAAGGCGACGGACTGGCTCCAACGCTTTTTAATCTTGTTCTTGAATATGTAATTAGATGGTTGACGGTAAGCGGAAATAACATACTTACAAACAAATCTACCCAATTAGCAGCATACGCGGATGATATAAACATAATGAGCAGAACAATGAATGCAGCGGAAGAAACCTACGTTGAGTTGAAACAGAGTGCAGAAGCAGTAGGGCTAGCAATAAACACAAATAAAACAAAACTACTCATATAAACCAGATCAAATAGACCGGCGCAACAACACTTTATTGACGATATAGAACATGTGAATAGATTCACGTACCTAGGAATGGATCTGGTTGCAAGCAATGAAGAAGATAAATAGAAGGCTTGTGCTGGCAAATAAAGCCTATTTCGCGATGGGCCACATATTCAAATCGCGAGACGTACACCGGAAAACAAAACTCCGGGTATATAAAACAATAATCAGGCCCATAGTAAGATATGGCTGCGAAACATGGAAATCTGCCAATGCATTAGATGTGTTTGAAAGAAAAGTATTACGTAGGATACTGGGCCCAATAAGTGAAAATAACAACTGGCGAATTAGGTATAATAGAGAAATATACGAGCAATATAGCGAACCAACTCTAGCACAACACACTAAACTGCAGAGATTACGGTGGGCAGGGCACGTGGTCCGCATGCATGAGAATAGAATCCCCAGAAAATTGCTGAATGCAAGAATGCAGGGAAGAAGACCTGTTGGAAGACCTAAAAAGAGATGGGAAGACGAAGTCGATGAGGATGCCAGGAACTTCCTGGGAACGCGTTCATGGAAAAGAACAGCGGTAAATCGAAATGATTGGAGAAGCTTATTGAAGGAGGCCAAGGCTCGATTTGGGCTGTAGTGCCATTGGATGGATGGAGGTACATAATATAGTTCTTAAAGTTTTAAACAAACAATAAATTATTAAAAAAAATAATACTTTAAAACTATTTGAGATCTTCTTCTTAGGGTGTCGAGACCGCTTGTCGATCGTTGGCTCTCATGTTGTCCAGCATATTAACATGCATCATGTTATTTATAGCCTCACGAAATAGTTCAGTGCTAGTTTTCCCAAACCATTGGCGTAGGCTGTTAAGCCAAGAAGTTGTACAGCGGCCCACACTTATTTTTCCCATTATTTTACCTTGTATGACAAGGTGAAGAATGTCATATTTTTCTGAATGGCGCATTATATGACCAAAGTAATTTAAGCCCTTTAACCATGTTCATTACTTCACAACTTTTATTCAAACGTTGCAAAATCCCTTCGTTTGTGACTGACTCTTTCTACCCAACTGATCTTCAGAATACAGCGGTAGACCCACATCTCAAATGCTTTTAGGTTCTTCAGGTTCTGTCAGGGTCCATGCTTCAACCCCGTAAAGTAGTACTGGGAATATATAACATCAAACCATTCTTATGCGAAGTTCCAAGTTGAGATCATGACTGCAAAGGATTTTCTTAAATTTTATTAAACTTGTTATTGCTTTGGTAATTGACATATCCGTGTCATGTTTGGCAGAAAGTGTAGGTACTGTACACCCGCTAAATTATGTAAAATAATCTTTTCAGGCTACTACCAAAGGTGTATGGCAGGGAAAAGTCAATGGTTGACCCTTCCCAAATTCTATATCACTGAAGAAACTACTATTTTAGCATAATTTTTATATTTTCCAATACTTTCTATGTAAGTAATATACTCTTTATTCGTAACGATAAAATCATGAGTTTTAGACATATTTGAAGTTAAAACGAAGGCGCATAATACATTAATCAAAATAACTGAGCCGTTTCATTTTTAACTTCAAATATCTCGAAAACTAATGACTTTATCGTTACGAATGAAGAGTATTGCATAGAAAGTGTTGGAAAATCCAAAAATTGCACTAAAATAGCAATTCTGCCAACGGCGTAGAATTTGAGAAGGGTCAACCATATCCCCCATCGTATTCCTATGCTAGTGGCCAGAAACGTTTGCTTAACATAATTTAGTAGGCTGTACAGTACCTACATATGCTGCCAAGTATGACAAGGATATGTCAAATGGTATTAAAGTACATTGGGTACAAATAGTTTTTAAATTTTTAAACAAAACACTCTTTAACTCAGTAAGGTGTCACATTTTATTGTAAGTGATTTGGGTTAAATCTTAATATTTTGAGCCCAAGAATCTACAGTTAAAGTATGTATTTCCATTTATTAAAGAAACACCCTGTATACCAAAATATCAAATTGTATGTGTTTAAAAGTAATTATGCTGCCAAAGTGTTTGCACCTTGCCTTAAATATATCTAAGTGTATAATTAATTTCAGGCATCACTTATTTGGAAGTGTATAATGAATTAGTCAAAGATTTATTAAATCCTGGACCTCCACTAAATCTAAGGGAAGATTCAAATTATGGAGTGATTGTGGCTGGAATAAAGGTGTTCAAAATCAGTAATGCAGATGAGTTATTTCATCTACTAGAACAAGGAAATCGAAACAGAACACAGCATCCTACTGATGCTAATGCTGAAAGTTCTAGATCACATGCAGTTTTCCAAGTTTACATTAAAATGATGAGGAAGACTACTAAGCAGGTAGGATTATAACTTTACACTGTATTATCAGAAGTAAGACAACAATAGTTATAATATCATCGGTTTGGTGCAAAAAAATTTACTAAGTTAAAATTTGTCTCACTCACAAATTATTGTAATCACTGAATACATAGATAGTGAAAAAATAATCAGTAGTAATTGCGCACAAGAGCTCTGAAATTATTGAATTTTTCCCGAGTGACACTTTAACAGTTTTAATTTCACGAGCCGAAGGCGAGTGAAATTATGTCAAAGTGTCACGAGAGCAAAAATTCTATATTAATTTCAGAGGTCGAGTGCAATTTGTTGCGATGATTTCATGAATAAAACTGTTCAAAACCAAAATTTTATTGTAATTTATTTATGTAAGTACCATTAAACACACAGTTTTTATAAATATTTGACGATTGAAAGTCATCACATTTATAATTTTTAAAACATTAATTGTCATTAATGTCACTGAATGTATTTTTTCGTAGCAACGAAGGGCATCTGACGTAATATACTTAACGACGGGAGATTATCAAAAATTATCGATTTAATTCAGATTTCTGTAGCTTTCTATTGGTCAGAATCTCCTATGAATGAAATAATCATATTAATTAAATTAATGAATAATTTACACGATTATATAAGTAACTGTTATTACTCTGGGCTAATTGGCAAAATACAAGGAAAAGTTATTTACCAGCAATTTTATTGCTGGAATCGAATCTTATGATTGTATATATTAATAATATAGGTATTCAAAGTCCGCAGATAGTGTGCTACTTTTTTTATAAACAAAATGGCGCCCGAAAATCGTGTTTTTTTCAATTTTTGCTCTATAACTCCAAAGATTTTAACTTTACACCAAAAACACCCAAATAAAAATTTATCGTAATTAAACTCTGCATAGAGACGTGTTTTCCCGATTTACTTCGACGAAAATTTTCCCCGGAGATTGCGCGTTTTTCCAACAAAATCTTTAATTTTCAACTAACATTTTAGATAAGTAATTGTTTATCAATAATTAAATAACTTGGTAATATAAAAGATCTTTTCGTATAGATAATAATTCAAGAAGCTGATGGAAATTAAATAAACAGTTTAGCAACAATTGAATTGTTAATTAAAAATTTACGGTCGCTATAATAACCACAATAATTGTGATACATAAGAATAACTATTATTTTTGTATAAAAAGACACCGTAACTATCTAATGTACTTTACAGAATTGAAATCGGACTATTTATGCGGCCTCAGGAATATTTTAAAATTTTAACAATTTTTTTGCTTATAAACAATTAGAATATCTCAGGAAATATTTAATTAAATTAAATCATGAAAACGGTATTGGAAAAAAAGCGGCACGACAATTCTTTTAAAAGAGAAAACGTTTAATTTTGATGAGTGGTTCTAAAGATACAACCGGTCAAAGTTGACCGGCATTTACGGCAAAGATATAAACAATAGGATCATAATTTTCGAACCATCACCTTTTTAGTTTTGTCGTCTTTCTCGACACCAATTTTCATATCTTTAAAATACTCATAACATATATTATTATAATAAAAACTATCGATATTACGAGTGAAAATTGCCAAAAATAGCAAAATTTCAATCAAAAATTAGGTTAGAGAAAATATAATCTCAAAGTTCAAAATCTGTATACGTTAAAAAAATGCATTTTCTCGGCTTCCCATAGAGCAATTTTCTTCATTCTTTTTTTGTTCCCTATTCGAAATTATTGAAAATTATGGTATAAAATTGGTTCGAAAATTATGATCCTATTGTTTATATCTTTGCCGTAAATGACGGTCAACTTTGACTGGTTATATATCAGGAACCACTCATCACAATTAAACGTTTTTTCTTTTAAAAGAAGCATCCTGTCGCTTTTTTTCTAATACCGTTTTCATGATTTAATTGAATGTAATATTTAATTTGTTTATAAGCCAAAAAATTGTTTATCATTTTAAAATATTCCTGAGGCCGTTTAAATAGTCCAATTTCAATTCTGTAAAGTACATTAGATAGGAACAGTGTCTTTTTATAAAAAAATCATAGTTATTCTTATGTATCATAATTATTGTGGGTATTATAGCGACCGTAAATTTTTAATTGACAATTCAATTGTTGCTAAACTGTTCATTCAGTTTCCATCGGCTTCTGGAATTATAATCTATACGAATAGAGCTTTTATATTGCCAAGTTATTTAATTATTGATAAACAATTACTTATCTAAAACTTTAGTTGAAAATTAAAGATTTTGTTAGAAAAACCCGCATTTTCCGGGGAAAATTTTCGTCGAAGTAAATCGGGAAAAACACGTCTCTATGCAGAATTTAATTACGGTGAATTTTTATTTGAGTGTCTTTGGTGTAAAGTCAAAATCTTTGGAGTTATAGAGCAAAAATTGAAAAAAACACGATTTTCGGGCGCCATTTTGTTTATAAAAAAAATAGCACACTATCTGCGGACTTTACATACCTATATTATTAATATATACAATCATAAGATTCGATTCCAGCAATAAAATTGCTGGTAAATAACTTTTCCCAAAAATGCCCTATTCTCCGATAATCAGCCCAGAATATATCCAAAAATATTCAAAAACTGAACAAAATAGTCATCTCTATGTTGCTGATGACGACATCGCTGTCAACTAATGTTTACATCTCCTGCGTAGTTCTTGTGAATAAACTTTAGCTGTTTCTCAAATGTTTCTATTTTTTTCTTTTTAGGTTCGAACTGCAAAGTTGAGTATGATTGATCTAGCAGGTAGCGAAAGAGGCTCAGTTACAGGTTATGGTGGAGCCCGTTTCACAGAAGGAGCAAACATAAATAAGTCATTGCTTGCATTAGGAAATTGTATAAACAGCTTAGCAGATGGCCAGCGTCACGTTCCGTACCGTGACTCTAAATTGACAAGATTACTCAAAGACAGTCTTGGAGGCAACTGCAAGACAGTGATGATAGCAAATGTTTCACCATCTTCTCTCAGTTTTGAGGATACTTATAACACATTAAAATATGCAACCAGAGCTAAGAAGATTAAATCTAACATACACATGAATGTGGCAAAGGTAGATTTAAATATAATACATTATGTTAAAATGATTGAGGACTTGACAACTGAGAACAAAACATTAAAACAGCAATTGAAAGAAGAAGTGGACAAAAGAGAAATTTTGGAAGTCGAATGTCAAAGGTTTGTATTTATTTTAAATTTAGATGAATAAATTCTTTGTTTAGTATTCAGACACTAATTAGATCATTCAAACGGAGTATTCTCAAAGGAAAAGGTTATTGGGACCGTGCAAGTTCGGAAAAGTGACACCTGGTTTCTTCGCTCTGCACTATTATTCGCACTTTTAATTATATTGGCCAATCATATGGTCCTGGTTACTGGATAATTGTCAAGGCCATAGTCCAAAAAAAAATAAAAAGAATGTGTGTGTACTTTGTACGCACGTAAGAAGTTATACTTCTATTATATGATTTAAACGAAATTAATATACTTTTTATTATTATTTTATTTAAATATTAAACTAATTTATACTTACTACTTCTCAAACATTTTTATTAAAACAGTGCCAAAAATTAAAATAATATAAGAATAAAACACACACAAACACATTAAAAATGCCACAAATGTTTTCTGAACATTAATTGTCGGAAAATTTTTTAACTAAATACGTATTTTCTGAAAATAAAATTATATAATAAATATACTTACAATCATAAAATGTATTAAAAAAAAACAAAAAAGAAAGTTTCTATTGGGACTCGAACCAGCGCTGATAAGCACGGTTGGTATTGGAATTCATTCGCCTTCAACGCTTAGCCACAGACACTATGTGTCATTATTTACGAAGATCGACTAACTAAACGGATTAAACTTGTGGTATTTTGATATTTTGAAAATTGATCAAATTATTTTAATTTTGAATTGAAATGATTTAGAATTGAAAAAATACAACAAAACATAGAGTAAGAAAACAATATATTAGGTGAATATTGATAGAAATTTTGATGGTAATCAAAAGTAAGTTTTGATGGTAAAAGTATTACATACTATGTATTTTGGCAGATCAAATAGGTAGGTTTATACTCATGATACATTAACAATTATTATTTACCTGTTGCTTTTAAAAACTATTTAAAAGTCACTACAATATTATAAACTTTTTTGTTTCTGTCCTCACAACAATAAAACTAATATATTATACATTTGTTTACCTTTACCTTTACCTCCAAACCACAGCTGTCCTCTGTCCTACAGCTGCCATATCGGATAATTTTTGACATGTCATTTGAACATCCAATTAGAACAAAGTTATAATGCGCATGCGCCGGGCTGATAGGTTTTAACATATAAAAATTCACCCTCTATCGCCGGTAAAGAAGTATAACTTCAATAAGAAGAAAAAATAAGATTAAGGTTATGTTAGTAAAACGTAAACTATTGTATGTAGTAAATAAAATTAGTTATTAAAATGCAGTACTGGAAGCAAAATACAATTAATTAAATTTACCTTTATATAATAATTGCATATCATATCAATATTGTGAAGCAATATATAATTTTTCTTCTTAAATGACAATAGGTATGAAATGTACGTCAATTTGACAATTTCAATTGACAATATGAATTATTTAAGAAAGTTGCAATATTTCTTCGCTATTCGCGCACGATCGTTTCGCGTATCCCTTCCGAGTACTTGCACACCGCGAATAGAATGGGAAACAAAGAAGTAAAAAATACTCTGCTACGCAGACGACGCAATATTGATAGCCCAAGATGAAGATAGTCTGCAAAGATTAGTCTACAGATTTAACATAACAGCAAAAGAATTCAATATGACAATTTGATCTCAGAAAACTAAAACAATAGTAATCAGTAAAGAACCAATCAGATGTAAAATAGAAGTTGATGGTATCAGTAATGAACAAGTCATCATCATCATCAACCCGTACTCGTCCACTGCTGAGCATAGGTCTCCCTCAGCTCTTTCCATATTTCTCTGTTTTGTGCGGCTTGCATCCAGTTGCCGACAATACGCTTCAGATCGTCAGCCTATCTGGTTGGCGGTCGTCCTCTGCCCCGTAGTGCTTCTTTTCGTGGCCTCCACTCGACAATACGTATTGTCCATCGGCCATCTGGCGACGTGCTCTGCCTAATTCCACTTGGGCGACGCGATTCTTTCGACGCAACGGACGCCGTCGAATGAACAAGTAATGGGAGTAAAATACCTTGTAATTACATTGTTATGGAGACCTGGACAAAAAAGTGAGAAATCAAGTACAAAAAGCAAATAGACTGGCAGGATGCCTTGGTAACACTATATGACGAAACCGACATATTAACACTGAGATGAAATCAAGAATTTATAAAGCCAGTTTAAGGCCAATAATATGCATCAGAAACAAGACCCGATACAGTCACAACACAAAGACTACTGGAACGGTAGAGATGAGAGTACTGAGAAGAATTACAGGACATACGCTGAGATATCGAAAGAGGAGTGAAGACGTTAGAAGACAATGTAACGTACAGTGTATAAACGAATGGACACGAAATAAAAAAAAGAATGGAATAACCACATAACCAGGATGGGGGAGACATATGTGCTCAAAATAGCAAGAGATAAATCACCAATCGGTAGAAGTATCGGCCGGCCGTGCAAAAGATAGAGTGACAACCTTCCATAGAGGTGTCAATCCGCCAATGAATAAGCAGAATTGCTTATAAGAGGAAGAAGAACAGGAAACGGAGTCTTAAAAAACAATAAAAAATTTAGATACGAATAGATATAGCCAGATATTTGGTATGGTACCCCATGTACGTCGGGGCAGAGCCCACTTGTGTGCCCTTCAGACACTTAGACCTTCTTTGGTGGGTCCATTGTATCACCCCTATCATACGGACTAGGTCCATAAGAACCTGGTCCTCGGCGTTTCTGTGGCCCATGTTTAACCAAGTTCCCATGTCTTGTTAGAATCAGCAAGGGCTGTAAATCTCCTGCTGTCCCGAACGTCTAATCGTTCAGCTATCTTATGGCCTCACAGAAAGCCACAAGTCTCTGCAAGAGAAACTCCCTCACCTGGCTCGGCTGCATAAAGGCTGAACACGGGATCTGCCACCTCCGATAGGCTCATTTTGGGCACTTCCAGAGGACATGTGAGGAAGTTTCCTCCTCCTCATCACATAGACGGCACCATGGGCCTTCCGACAATCCAAGCGCATGGTGCACCCGGAGACTACAGTGGCTGGTGGCCATACTGACCACCAAAGAGCATCTTCTACGGTCTAGAAGTTGGGCTGTAAGACTTTTGGATGGCCCCACAGCAAATAGATTGGCAGGATGCCTTAATAACACTAAGCAAAACCGACATATTAACACTGAGATGAAGTCAAAAATTTATAAAACCAGTGTAAAACCGCGTTCTCACTGGTAAATTTTTCGTTCGTATTGAATTAGTGGTCCGTCGGAAGAATTTGCGTCGCAAATTTTTACCAGTGAGGACGCGGTGCTCAAATCATTTGATCTTCGCTCGAAAACCGACAACCGATGGAGCGTGTGCATTGTGTGCGTCGCAAATCCTAGCGTCCGATTTATGCGACGAACACGTCCACATTAGCACAATTTATCTCGAGCACGCAAATATTTGCGACGAACAGCTAGTTCGACGCAAATTATTACCAGTCAGGACGCGGAATAAGACCAATAATGACATATGCATCAGAAACAAGACCCGATACAGCCACAACACAAAGAATACTAATGCGTATTTCGAATATGCTATTCACTCTATAAGGATATCCCCATGCGAACTAAATAAGAATTTTCTGACAACGTTGCCGCTCTTCACGACAAAGGCCGTGAAAGGTAGTATTAGACAGGTACTTGTAGAGGATTATCGCTGTTAACTGCTGTGGAATACTAACGGTGCTTGGCTGCTACTAAACCTGCTTGAAATATACAACCATAGTGATTCTAAAGTTTGAAACAGAATAGAAACGGCAGAAATGAGAGTACAGAGAGGAATTACAGGAAATATGCTGAGAGATCGAAAGAGGAGTGAAGACATTAGAAGAAAATGTAACATATAGTCTATAAACGAATGGACACTAAATAGAAAAAAGAATGGAATAACCCCATGAACAGAATGAGGGAGACACGTGGGGTCAAAATATCAAGAGACAAATCACCGATCGGCATAAACATCGGCCGACTGCGCAAAAGATCTTACATAGAGCTATCTATCCGCCAATGAACAATCAAAATTGCTTATAAAGAGGAGGGGGAAGAAGAAGAGTGTATTATTTGTTTAGTGTTAGCAATATGTGTTCGTTATTTTCTGCGGTTGTAAGTTATGTTCAGCTCCCGGAATGAACCATGGCCGGTGACAAACGCCGTCGTCGGTCGTACACCCACCAAATCTTTACGCAGACGGGGTTTCTCTCACCGGCAAATATGTATGAGAAATGTAAAAAATGTATAAATTACTGAACACAATGAGCACAAATAACGTGAGGTGAAGTTGATTAACCAATCTTTAGAATAAAGCATGATTTTGTGTAATAAGTTGTCTTTTATTTTGTTTTAGGTTAAAATCTGAAGTGGAAATAGCAGGCTTTTGTGCAGATGTTAATGATGAAGCGTTCGGTAAAATTAAAGTATTAATGCACCAACAAAAAGAGATTTTAGAAAGGCAGTTTAAATTAGAACAAAATCACGATTTCGCATTATTAAGAAGGTAAAAAATCTTGATTGGAAGTGGCATTAAATTTTTATTACTATAAACTATTACATAGCACCAAACAGTTTTTCTGAAGACTGTTTCCATTAAAGTCACTTGCGTGGATAAATAACTTTTATCTAAGCTGTTCTATATTTTCTATCAATGCGCCAGTAAAATTCTTGTATTCTATACCTCCCTCAAACCCTCGCAAACGGAATTCTCCTCTACGCATCTTAATTTGCCTATTCTTCTTCTCCTAGTGCCGTCTCCACTAATGAAGGTTGGCTATAACCATTGCCGTTGGCTCTATGGTTTAAAACAGACGAACCGCTCTGCAGTGCTACTCTGTGGATCCACAAAGTAGCTTCCGATGATTACCCGTAAATTCTTAAGTAAATTAAACGTGTCATTCCATACGAGGAACAGTGGCTGGCCACGGTCGCCGATCCTCGCCACTGTGGCGTCCATTACAAAATCATTGGGGCTACAAAATCGCCTGTTTCAGCCACTTTGTTGATCCACAGAGATGCAGATCTTCTGCATTTCTGAAAAGCGTCTGAGTGTTTAACCCAGTCTAGCCCCGAATGTTTCTCAGCCAGGATATTTGTCGTCTACCAGATTTGCTTCTAGGATTATTTTATATTGATCAAGCTGTTGCATTATTCAGTGATGAGTGCGCTAAATACTCGCAAATTAAGTAAAAGACGGAAAACATAAAACCTACGTTGTAAAATAAAAAGGGATGAAACCTGTAGAGCTGGGAAATTATCAATAGAAACCTATAAAATTTACATCATATTGATAGTTTCCTTACCTTGAGATGTATCGGAGGAGTTTGACAACTGCCACTGTGATAGGAGGAATTTTATAAAATTCTCCTGTGACAGTTTGACTCCAATACTGCCGTGCTAGGCCCAAAGGCGGTAACTAACATTTGAGAAAATGGTGGCAAAATTGATTTCAAAATTGAATGCTAAAATTTTGGCCCGTTAGGGAGTTATGGACTAGATAATAGTTTTTATGCATGGATTTATGTCTCAGTTTATTAAAACAGCCATTAATTAAATTTTAAAACAAAGTTTTATAGAAAAAAAGGTAGATACCGCTAAAACGTTTTATCAAAAATTACTATAAAACTTAGCCTATTAGAGGTATGTGTTAGTTGTCGTTATTTCTGTTTTCTTTCAAGAGTCAATAAATACATATTGGTTCATTAATAATAATGTTCTATTTGTGATAAAATATAGACAATTAAATAGACAACCAAACAACATACCTTGTGTCTGGTACATACAAAAAACCTATTTAGTATTTCAATGGTATTACCTCATAATTAACATTTTTATAAAATCTTTTATAGTGCGTCTAATAATTTTGCCAAAAACTGTATACTACGAAAAAACAGAATCTGTTCAGATTGTTATTAGATGTTAAAAATATTATGATGTTAAGCGTTTTAAAGAATTCTTCAACTCATTTTTATCTTTGTTTTATAATATAGCTTTATAATTTTACACCATATTTTTCGGCCAACTTTTGTGAATACTTTTCACTTTCTCAGCTATTATATTTTTATTTTGTTTCTTAGCGACAAAGGTTTCCTATTTTACGACATATTATTATAGAGCTTTAAAAACTTTATGATCGCAGACACCGACCCATCGACCGATATGCAGGTTATTTTTAATCTCATTTTAGATAAATACGATAAGTAATAAAATAGTATTGAGTATTTCGCAATATTTTATTCGGTAAAATACCATTAATTACAGTAATTAGGGCAAAATTTAACATTTCATTTGTTGTATTGTACAAACTACTTATATGTTATGATTAAAATATGATCACATTGTCTTTCAGATCGAAAGATACCTAATTATGGGATATATCAGATTTTTAAAATATTCAAACTGCTCTACTAAAAAGTTGCTTAAAATGACATAGTGTTGTTTACTTCCGAGGTCCAGAAATATTATCAACAAAACTCTGATTTAAAAACAAATTTAATCGAATTGATTCATACTTTTGAATACATCATTAATTATTTATGAACACATTTTTGTATCATTAACCAGGTACCTGACGCATTCTTAGAAAATTTATAAAGGAATAAAACCAGCATTTTTGTATAAAACTTAGGCAAAAGATTCTTTTCTTGCTAGGAATGCACAAACGTAATAAACAATTAATTATTATTTTTTGTTCAAACAAAATCAATTTTTGACTCGTCAAAACAAACCAAACCGACATTCTGCGAAAATCTTTTTTAACTAACACGATAATATAACCATAACCATGTAAAGTTAGGCCGAATTTACTTTGTAATACTAATAGACAAGGCGAAAACGGCGGGTTCGAAGGGAAAAATATTCCCATGAGATTTTTTTGCATAATCACATTCGTGAGACATCCCAGAATAAGGTTGAAGAAGTCGCCCACGCGAAAAGTGGGCCAATTTTTTTAACCAAATTGCAAGAATCAATATTTTTGGCCCGAACCATTTTTTCTTTAATTTTTTGGACCATTCTGGACAAAAAAGATCTCTTATAATTTTTCTCTGAAGTTGATCGTTTTCGACTTATAAGCAATTTAAAATTAAAAAAACGAAAAATGGCGATTTTCAAGGCTTAATAACTAGTTTAAAAGTTATTATTATGAAAGTCAATATATGACTAAATCAAAGTTTAAAGCCCCCCCTACAAGATCCTGAAGAAATTTTTGTCATTATTTTATTACTAAGCTGTTATTTTTAAGTAATAATAATAAGCGCCATGCACGTGTGCGGCATCTGTAAATGCTGAGTGCGAGAGAGAAGCCATTCCAGCAGTCCAATTGTGCATCTTACTCGCACTCACATTTACAACCGCGTCAATACGATCTAACCGCTCATTGTTATTAATTAAAAACAACAGCTTAGTAGTAAATTAATGACACAGATTTCTTCAGGATCATGTAGCGGAGACTTTAAACTTTGATTTAGTCACTTTCTGACTTTCATAATAATTTTTAACCGAGTTATTAAGTCTTAAAAATGGCCATTTTCGCGTTTTTCAAATTTTAAATTGCTTGTAACTCGAAAAAGATCAACTTTAGAGAAAAATTACAAGAGACCTTTTTTGTCCATAATGGTCCAAAAAAACCTAAAAAAAATTAGTCCGGGCCAAAAATATTGATTTTTACAATTTGATTAAAAAAAAAATTAAAAAAAAATGGCCCACTTTTCACGTGGGCGACTTCTTGAACCTTATTCTGGGATGTCTCACGAATGTGATTATGCAAAAATATCTCATGGGAATATTTTTCCCAACGAACCCGCCGTTTCCGCCTTGTCTATAAGGCGATTTGGCGGTTTCGAACTGTAGGCGTGGCATTCGTGAAAGTCTATTAGCGGTAAGTGCAATATACTAAGGTATATGGGCGGCAACTGTAGCAGATACCGTCAAAACGCCATAGTATTTAACATTTGCCGCCAAATGGCTTAGTATTTTAATTAAAAAGTGTAGATACCGCTAACAAAATTGCAATTTTATTTAAAATATAATGCTTCTACAATTTCAAAGACTTTGTAAATATATTCTAAATACTCTGTTCTACCTAGAAATTACAATTGTCATTTTACCATATGATCTTGTAAAAATATTGTCACAATCGATTACTTTTGTGTCAAATTATCGTTATCCGCATCATTGATTGGTTACTGATTTAGAGTATTGTAATCGCCAATCAATTATACATCTATAAGTATAAGTCGTTTTAATATGCAAATACCCGTCAAGGAATACATAATTTTCTAAGTTCAATGTATAATAATCTCAGAGGTACGTTTTTTTCTGTCACTTCCAACTGTACTGCGTTAGAGTGAATTCGATAATCTGTGACGAACTGAAAAAAGGGTTTGGGACAATCTATATAATATATAATGTAAATTTATAGGTTTCTATTTATTATTTCCCACCTCTACTATTTTCATCTCTTTTTATTTTACAACGTATTATGTTTTCGGTTTTTTGCGTTATTTCGCCGGTTCTTAGTACACTGATCACTGTATTTGAGTCAACCTCGGAACAAAATACTTGCTCTGGTTACTCCGGGGCTCCCATATTCATTTGAGCTTCTCTTTCAGGATGTCAGTTATATATCTGCACATTTCTAACTTCGCCATATTTCGAGAATTCCTGTAGATTAGGTTGAAACTGTACAATTAGATGTACGTCAACTTCATGTATTTTTGTATCAAATAACTTTAACATTACTACTTTTTGTTTTCACTTATTCTACAACATCAAAATGTGAAAACCTTGAAGAGAAATAGCAAAATCGCATAACGTTTATTTATTTAACCGCTTTATAGAATTTGACTTAATTTGCGACCGAATGCAAAATTTGCATATGAAAGCTGTACTCTTCACCCACAAATCGGATTTTGATTTTTCTCGATAGGACACTCTGATCAAAAGATATCGAATAAGAAATTAATTTCGCGCGCGTAACTGACATTCAAAATCACCGGTCGCTTCAAGCGTTATTTCTGAGAGAACGGTTCATTCTACACAAAAATTGCTTGATAAACATTTTTGTTCAAAATTATCTCAGCTGCATTTCTCGTTTGAAACATTTTTTTGCGGCTTACAGATTCTTGGTAAATAGATGTTTTAGGAGGAAGCCCGGGGGTAGGAGTGGTAAACTTTTATGAGTGGTATCTTTTTTGAAATCTAAAAATTGACATTCTCATCAAAATTCAGTGTATTCGTATGATTTTTATAGGTTCAGCGGCATTTTCATCTTTGACGACTGAACTAAAGTTTAAATTTTCTTTGAGTGTGGAGTCCTCCAACAGTCTGAAGTAATTCACTTTCATTTCCTAATCAGAAATAGTTGTTATATATATTGCAATATATATTTGCTACATTGCTACACAAAATGAACTAAAACTTTTATTTTAAAAACAAAACATACTTTAAATTAAATGAAATATGTATTAACACTACATTAAGTGGGTAAGAGCAAAATTTGCTTGCAATGTTTTTTAAATGCATTCATTTTTTTTTCTAATCCTGAGAAAACTAATTAGTATTTTTGAAAAATTTAAATGCAGAATAAAAATTACATTATTACCGAGGGCCGAAAGTCCCTGAAAATCTCTATAATGTTTATTTGAATACGTTACAGGGTTAGGGTTAAGAAATAAGAGAAAAATGAGTGTAATTTTTAATTTTAAATATCCTATTCAAAAGAAACTTTTCGTTTATAGTCCAAGTAATGAAGCTTAAAATAGGGCAAAACCTCGCAATTTTTACAGAACGGATCGATTTGCTTGAAAATTTGAGAATAAGTAGTGAATAGTCCAAGGATCAAAATCTATATGATGCTGAAAGGGGCTTTTACCATGGGGGTGGTTGTCACCCCATCTCGGGGGTGGAAATTTTTTATTATATTTTGACCGCAAAAGTTAGTAAAAACATTCATTCTAAGCAAGAAACGTTCTATACATTTTTTTGATAAAATTAATAGTTTTCGATTTACTCGCTATCGAAAGTGTTAGCTTTATATCGAAAAAATCAAAGTTGTGAATAAGTTTTCGGCTAATAACTCCAAAAGTTTTCGTTTTATCAAAACAACTTTACTTAACAAAAATGTACCTTTAGAAACAATAAACAAAACCGTTTCTTTTAGTTTTTTTTAAGGCCAATAGTAATCGAGCTATACATTATTAAATGTTAGCTCTTCTTCGTCAAATGCTAAATACTGTATTTTCAAAGTCAAAAGACGGGAAAACTATGCATTTTTCGAGGATAACTTGTTCAAACTAATTTAAAGCATTCTAAAATATCTATCTCCAGAAATAAAAACAAAGTCTTTAGCTCAAAAATTAAGTGACGTATATTGAAAAGAATGTTAGTCCCTACTTTTTTTAGCGAAGTAGTGATCCAAAGCAACCTCTTAATCACCACCCTAATAAAAATTAGTCATTAACCTTATTTGGACTTCTTTATTTTTATATTATTAATAAGTTCTAGAAGTTTGACCGGCTTAGAAAGATTAGTTTTTAAAAAAATGGAGTTGGAAGCGAATAACGAATTTTTGTAGTTTGGAAAAAAATGGCTTTTTCTTCAGAATAGAAAGATTAGCATCAGAGATACGAAAAAATGTTTAAATACGAAATTGTAGCTTATTTAATTGTCAAGAAACTGGTTTTTACTGGAAAATTTTTACTACAGCAAAAATTGAGTGAGCTATTGATAATTAAACCTTGTAATAACATGCAAAAACCACCTTTACCAACCCTTTCAAAGTCACCTCTATTTGCGACTGAGGATTTTAAAAACAACTAATATTAATAGTCTTATAGACCTTATAAAAGCCTACAAAATTCTTTTTTGCCGAACTTTCCAAGACAAAAAATAGAAAAGTTACGGTTAAAAAATCAATATATTTTTTGAAAAAAAAAAAAGGAGAAATCCAATTGGAAGCATAATAATGTAAGTTAGCAAGGTTTTTAGTCATTGGCCTTATTCATTCTTCTTTATTTATGTATTATTAATAGATTCTAGAAGTTTGACTGGCTTAGAAAGATTAGTTTTTAAAAAACTGGAGTTAAAAGCGAATAACGAATTTTTGTAGTTTGGTAAAAAATGGGTTTTTCTTCAGAATAAAAAGATTAGCATCAGATACGAATAAATGTTTAAATATGAAATTGTAGGTTATTTAATTCCTAAGAAATTGGTTTGAGAAAATTTTTTCTACGGCAAAAATTGAGTGAATCGTAAATTAGTAAATTATTGAAAAACACTTATTTTTTCGATATAAAACTAACACTTTCGATAGCGAATAAATCGAAAACTATTCATTTTATCAAAAAAATGTATAGAACATTTTTTGCTTAGAATGAATGTTTTTATCAACTTTTGAGGTCAAAATATAATAAAAAATTTCCACCCCCGGAATGGGGTGACAACCACCCTCATGGTAAAAGCGCCTTTCGGCATCATATAGATTTTAATCCTTGGACTATCCACTACTTGTTCTTTAATTTTCAAGCAAATCGATCCATTCTGTAAAAATTGCGAGGTGAAAAGCTTCAGTTCCTGGACTATTATTCTAAGGGACATTCGGTCCTTGGTAATAATGTAATGTAATAATGTAATGTTTTGTAAATTTTTTTAAAAAATTTATTAGTTTTTTCATGATTCGAAAAAAAGTGAATGGATTTAAAAAGTATTGCAAATAAATTTTGCGCCTAGGCTCTTAAGTAACATTTACAAAAAATATAATTTACCCTTCTGACTTTAATTTTGGCAAACTGGTCAATCAGAGTGGTGTAGTCTAGTGGGGATAGATAAGTATAGCAGCTAGTGAGAATTCTATTGAAATAAGTGCTAAATTTTTTAGTTTTGTTGGTATTATGGAGCTTCGGAAATAGTTTTTAATTCTGAAAAACGTCTTTCCCAATTAGCTACAGAGACAGGGACTGTTCATCAAATTCTTAGTTTACAACTACATTTGGGTATAAAGAAATTAGGTAATTTTGGCACAAATAGTTCAAAACCTTTAAAAGTTTCATGGAGTATGGTATCATTTGAAATATATCACTCAATTTTAGATCATTATATCATCAGATTTTTTCTTTTTCTGTTGAAAGTATTGAATGAAGATTCATACAATATTTTTCTAGTGTTTCATCATCTATTTCCCTCAATTTAAAAATATCATATAAAAATTTAAAATTTTTATTATGAGTTTCTAGAAGCGAAAATCGATCAATCAAATAATTAACGGCAATGTCTAAAATATAGATGGAGAAAAATTTATTTTAAATTTAGCCTCATCTGTTAAGAGCTCGTCCACAGATTTTATTTTTCGTAGTCAAATAGAAGCTTTTTCTCCTGGCTCGAATTTCATTTTCAGCTGGAAATTCGGAATTTATATAAAATTTTTCTGCAATTTCATTAAATTTCCATTTGGTCATTGGCCATATTTTCTCTAACTTTTCATTTTTCCTATAGTTTTCTGACAACATTTTTACACAATCTGACAATTTTTTTTATTTTACTGATTATGCCGCCCCCTTGTGATGCCGCCTGATGCGACCGCCTCGCCGCATCATAGCACGGCACGGCCCTGTCGCTGCTCTCAAATCATACCGACCTATCGGCAAAAGTAGCATTTTCCGCTGAAGCGATTTTAAGTTTCGAAGCTGACATTAAATACCAGTGCAATTCCATCTTATAGTTAATCCTCTTAGTTCCGTTCGGAACATAGGGCTTCTACGGTCCTCTTCCACTTGTTTCTATCTTTTGCATCTATTTTTATTTCTGTCCATGTTTTATTTATGTTTTCTTATTCTTTCTCTGTACTTCTCTTCCACGTTTCTGATGGTCTTCCAGTTCTGTTCACTGTCTGCTTATATTCAAGTTATGTCTTTTTCTTTTCTTAGTGTATGGCACTTCAACTTCCTTCTTTTAATTGTCAAACTAACTGGTTCTTGTTTCGTCCTCCACAATTCCTTATTGGATATTATATTTGGTCAATATATTCCTTCTATTTTCCTTATAGCCCAATAAATGACCGTTTTGTAGTGTAATTTCCAGGGGCAACTCCGAATTGCATAAAAATTTGGATTTAGGTTCTACTTACCCTCCACTTCAAAGTTGAATTGGTACCGTTGGTTGCTTTTACTTGGGGGTGACATTTACCCCTTCTCGGGGGGTGAAAAACGCGTGTTTGGAATAAGGCCGGAAATGGATAAATTGACTTATTTTAAGCACCTTTTGTTCTATAAAGTTTTTCACGTAAGTCAATACTTTTCGAGTTATTCGCGATTTAAAATGTTGATTTTTCGACAAAAAAACTACGTTTTCAGACCGTTTTTCCCAAATAACTCAAAAAGTAAATATTTTATCGAAAAAAATGTTTTTAGTAAAAGTGTAGCCTATAAAAAACTAAAAAAAATGGTGTACCAGTAAAGTCTACAAATTGAGTAGAAGCAAAGTTGTAGCTCATGAAAAATACGTACTTATTCGTCTAATTCCAAATCGAATAATTCATCGCGAAATCACCGAAGAAAGAAGCGTTTTTCGGGAGAACCTTATTAACATTTTTAAAGTTTTTAAAAAAAGCTTATTATTTGTTTTTTACAAAAGTTTACAGCATTAAAAATAGACGAGTTACACTAAAAAAAAAGTTTGCCCCTTTTTTTTTGGTAAAAAAAATCGTGAAAACCTCCCTTTATTTAGCACCCTAAATGAAATTAATCGTTTGGCTTTACCATTTATTTTAACTGTATGTGTATTGTTTATATAATCTGTAAGTTTGATTAGTTTGAAGTGCTTATTTTTGAAAACATTTGGTTTTATAGTAAAAAAAAATTAAAAATTTTTGAAAAATTTCATTTTTGCAAAATAACTTAAAAAGTATTAGTGATAAGAAAAATCTTAAAGAGTAAAAAAGTGTAGGTTTTGCTATTATAAATATGTTAGTTTCATTTTGTTTCTCCGTAAGACAAAAATTGGTTCAAAATTTGCATACACTCGTGATTAGTGACCCATTCAAGCTTTCTCAATTATAACCCTTTCAAAAATAAACACTTTAAACCGGCGAGACTGACAGATCATATAAAAAATAGATAGGTAAGTAAATTGTTTGTAAAGCAGTAGCGATTAATTTCATTTGGGGAGCTAAACACGGCGAGATTTTCATGATTTTTTACAAAAAAAAAAAGAGGGCCAACTTTATTTTGAGCGTAACTCACTTATTTTTAATGCTAAAACTTTTGTTAACAATTAAAACAAAAGTGCTTAATTTTTCGGTGATCTCACCTTGAAATATTCGATTTGGAATTAGACGAATAAGAACGTATTTTTCATGAGCTACAACTTTGTTTTTATTTGATTGATAGACTTTACTGATACACCATTTTTTTTGGGTTTTTTATAAGCTACACTTTTGCTAAGGATATTTTTTTCGATAAAATATTTACTTTTTGGGTTATTTGCGAAAAACCGTCTGAAAACGTAGTTTTTTTTTTGTCGAAAAATCAACATTTTCAATGGCAAATAACTCGAAAAGTATTGACTTACGTAAAAAACTCTATAGAACAAAAGTTGCTTAAAATCAGTCATTTTATCCATTTCCGGTCTTATCTTGAACGTATGTTTTTTCACCCCCGAGAAGGGGTGACTGTCACCCCCCAAGTAAAAGCAAAAAACGGCACAATTTCAACTTCGAAGTGGAGGGTAAGTAGAACTTAAATCCAAATTTTCATGCAATTCGGAATTGCCCCTGAAAATTACACGGTATCGCCGAATTTCCCGTTCATTTACTGGGCTATTAGGCATTTGTTAATAAATACCTGAACCTTATTCAAGTTACTTTTGGCAATGCCATCTGGCAAGGTTTTATTCAACTTGAAGATAAATCAGTATGACATAAAAAAAACGTAATTGTTGAAAATAAGTCGGTATGATTTGAAAGCAGCGATACTGTGGCTATTTTTTGTATTGTAGCAACATTAACATAGCATTTATGTGGCATTTCACAATTATTCTAATTATCTTAAAAATATTTAGTTGTTTAAGATCAACGAAGCAGAAAACAGACGCAGAATTTTGTTACCTCACACCGATCAAAAATCGAATCAGAGATGGCCTAAAGTCAGATTTACCGATATTACCAAGTAAAGAAAATAATTTAGAACATGTACATAAAGATGAGGCGTTGATAGTAAATATAGATAAACAGGTAGACGACATACTAAGTGTACATCCCCAACATAAACAATACGTTAAAATGGAAAGAATGAAATTGAGTTTGTTAAAAGCAAAACATGTGGTAAGTTTTTATGTAGGTGATTCTGATTGTGTAATTCTTCTAAATAATTTTTTCTGTTTATAATGAATTATATTTTTCGTTTTCTACACCCCCCGGCACAAAATTCCGCCACTAAATATTTTTGATTAAGTTTGACAATTTATAACTTTCTTATTTGTATTCTGATTTTCAAGATTCTTGCATCACTTTGTAGGTACATGTATTGACATCGTTTGTTATTATTCAGGTAATAAACAGTTTTTGCTTAGATGGCATTATACGGGGGTGAATGGAAGCGTTTTATTTTCTCCTAACTTTAACAAATCTGTGGAAAAATTGAAGAGTTTATTTTGTTTCATAGTCCCTTCGTATTATCCTGGAGGCATGCCTAAGATTTTGTATTTTGAATTATCCGAATATCTTTTATTGTAAGAGCTGCAAAATTTTTTGTAAATAAAAACACTGATTGACTTATAAACATAAATATCTTAAATAAAGGTTGGATTGATAAAATTGGAACGGCCCTCATCTAGCCCTTATCTCAATATTATACAGCATTTATTGGATGAATTGAAAATAATAAAAAAATATAAAAAAAAAAATATTTTTAGGAAACGCTTTTATTTAGTTACGAGTGACTAAAATTAAAAATATTATAAAAAAAATCAACTAAAAAGCAAAAAATAAAAAAAAATTCAAACACATTCGTCAAAGAAAAGCGTGGGGCGAAAACCGTTTATTCGATGAAGATGCGCCCCACGCTTTTCTTTAACGAATGTGTTTGAATTTTTTTTATTTTTTGCTTTTTAGTTGATTTTTTTTATAATATTTTTAATTTTAGTCACTCGTAACTAAATAAAAGCGTTTCCTAAAAATGTTTTTTTATATTTTTTTATTTTTTACTTTTTAGTCTAAAGGCCGCGTCCCACCATCAAATAATTTGATCAAACTGGTTTGAGCAAACTGAAAGTGACAGTTAGTGACGTCACATCCTGAGTGTTCATTGTGGATAATAATGAAAAATTTTAATTTTAAATAAAGTACAAACAAGTTAGACAACTCAATACAAAAAATTTGATCAAACTAGACTGATAGTGAGAGCACAGATTTTTAGAATTTCAAAAAAACTGCAATTGTGACGTCACTTTGACGTACTTCCCGAGTTTGCTCAAACTGTTTGATCAAATTATTTGATGGTGAGACGCGGCCTTAACAGTTTTCAAACATTAAAATATATCATGTTTATTAAAATATATGTATAAAACATAACATGATTAACAAACATGAAAATTAGTCGGAATCGGCAAAAAAATTTAATCTCTATTGTTTATTTATGAAGCATAATGTAAACAATTAACGTAAAAAGCGAAATTATGTATAGTTCATATAACTAGCTACAATCTCTAAAACTTTCAAGTTTCTTCATTGTAAAAAACAAGGGAATTTAAGCATTTTCCATTAAAATCGTGTTTTTTCTTTAAACAATTTTTTATTTAAACATAAAATTTTTTTTATTGACTATTCGTGTATTGTTCCTGCGAATGCATATGTCTGCAAATTTTCATTCATTTTCATTGAAGAAAAGGCAGTCAAATTAACGTCTAAATATTTGACACAAACGATTGAACTAGAGAAAAGTGTTTAATAATAAATTACATACATTCTTTTTTGTCAAATAATTTAATTAAAAAATTATTTTTGGACACCCTGTACAACTAATTATATAAATTTTTATATTACTGAATAAAGAATTGAAATGACCTTTCAAATGAGCTATCGCATATCCCCTATTCTCATTAAAAAAAATCATCGATTACGTCATCGCGCCCAGATGGATGACGTCACTAGTATGACATATATGCCAAAATATCATAATTTAAAAATAAAAATCTACTTGTTTCGGGATTCTTCCTTAAAGTCACCGGTTTAAGAAATAAAGAATTTATTCCTTTCATTTGCATCGTACTGTATAAACAAATATACTATGAGTGTTCAAAATTTAAAACTTTATTGTTTATTTATGACGCATAACGTAAACAATTAACGTAAAAATTGAAATTATGTATAGGTGATCTCATTAGCTACAATCCGTAAAAGTTTCAAGTTTCTGCATTGTAAAAAACAAGTGAATTTAGGCCTTTTTCCATTAAAATCGTTTTTTTTTTATTTAAACAATTAATAAACATAAACAAAAATTTTTTGTTGTCTATTCGTGTATTGTTCCCGCGACTGCATATGTCTGCAAATTTTCATTCATTTGCATGGAAGAAAAGGTAGTCAAATTAACATCCAAAGATTTGACGCAATCTATTGAACTAAATAAAAGCGTTTAACAATCTTAAGATAACATGCTAAGAATTTATTTTGTATACAAAAATATTTTATTATATTATTATTCACAAGTTTATTTTCATATTTTCTATACCCACTACTGCAAATTGGTGTAACTTACAAACAAGGTTGGGGTACAAGTGTACCCCAGGTAGCATTCCAGGGTTCAAGTCTCCTTTTTACGAAATAACGAATTTATTTCTTTCACTTGCATCGTACTGTATAAACAAATATATGAGTGTTCAAAATTTAAAACTTTATTGTTTATTTATGACGCATAACGTAAACAATTAACGTAAAAAGTGAAATTATGTATAGGTTATATCATTAGCTACCATCCGTAAAAGTTTCAAGTTTCTACATTGTAAAAAACAAGAGAATTTAGGCCTTTTTCCATTAAAATCGTTTTTTTTTATTTAAACAATTAATAAACATAAACAAAAATTTTTTGTTGTCTATTCGTGTATTGTCACCGCGAATGCATATGTCTGCAAATTTTCATTCATTTGCATGGAAGAAAAGGTAGTCAAATTAACATCCAAAGATTTGACGCAATCTATTGAACTAAATAAAAGCGTTTAAAAATTTGGCACATTAGTTAAGGTGGCGCTGGTAGAGGAACATCGGGCTATTCCTCAGGAAAGGATAACACATCTTATTCATTCGATGCCAGATTGCGAGCAGTCATTGCTGCATGAGGTGGATATATCCGCTATTGTTGGGTTTTGTTTTACTGTTCACTTTGTTTTGTGTTGTTAGTTTTAGTGTTTGATATTTTTAATTAAATAAACCTTCAAAGCAGTGTTTTTATTTACAGCTTTTATAAGAAACGAAATATTCGAAAAATTCAAAAAAACAAAATCTTAGGGTAAGAACATAACAAGTGGGTCTCGGTGGAGGTGGATGTGGAGGTCGCGGTCGATGTCGACATCCATGTAAAACAAACACATTTTACTGAATGAAAGAGAACAGAGAAAGTAAGTCGCGGTGGAGGTTTAGCGCGATGCCATCTAGGAGGTTTACATCGAAGCTTTTGAAAATAAAATGAGTTTGTTTTACATGGATGTCTGCTGCGCGGCCTACAAGGATGCTTTTTTGTGATTGGTCGTTCGAAGCCAAGTTGTCATTAACTGCGCTATCTGAGTTGATACTTTTTATAATATAATCCCTTTTTTGTATACAGTTTATTTTTGAATTTCTAAAGTAATTAAATTCAGTAAATTTTTGAAATATGAAGGAGGATCTGATTATTTACAGCTGACATTTCATCACTATCATCACTTGACTGACACAGCATCGCAAAAGCACAGTCTTTTTGTCATTCAAATTTCATTAAACTACTTCACTTGATAGTGGTTCTAGCTCGACCGACAGCGCAGGTGACCTCCTTGCTATGTGTTGTCGACATCGACCGCGACTTAACTAGTGGCATCTACCGCGACCTACACTCCACCCTTAAGGTAGAATTCCGCACCAAGCGACCGAGACAGGAGACCGCGACAGGCGACAGATAGGCGAGGTCTCCCCACCACTGCTCTCAATGCAATTATATCAGGGTAGTTCTACAGCCCGCGACCGAGACCAGCGACCAACTATCGTCTATCGCGACCTATCTGTCGCCTGCCGCGGTCTCCTGTCTCGGTCGCTTGGTGCGGAATTCTACCTTTACTTGTTATGTTCTTACCCTTAGGTGTCTATGCCTCCGATATAATACAACAGGACTATAAAACAAAATCAGCCCTTCAATTTTTCCACAGGTTTTTTTAAAGTTAGGAGAAAATACAACTCTTCCATTCACCTCCGTATAATCTGATCTAAGCAAAAAAATTTTGTTACCGGAATAAAAACAAACGATGTCAATACATGTATACCTTACAAACTGATGCAAGAATCTTGAAAATCGGAGTACAAATAATAAAGTTATAAATTGTCAAACTTAATGAAAAATTTTTAGTGGTGGAATTTTGTGTCGGGGAGTGTAATAATTTGTTTATATTTATCAATTATCATATATTATGAGTATTTTTCGATACCAACATGACTTAAGGGGAGATATGGTTTTAAATTTTTATTATTTTTTATTATTTTAAATGAAAGTGCACAACTTCAAGAAGATTTTCTGAAAATTTTAAATTGATCGGAGTAAAATTACCAGAGATACAGCAGGTTGAATATCCCTACCTTCGACTCGCTTTGCCGCGGTTTTGCGCCAGCACGCTCGAGCGTAGTGAGAAACGTTTAACAACTGTTCCCCTTCTCTTTTGTAGATCGCTCCACGATTCAAAAACATATTCCGATGTGCATCACTTAATTTTTCTCAAAACTGCTTTTTCAAAGGTGATGGACAGTGTAACTCAAAAAGTACTCTACAGGTCCACCTGAAAGTTTGCATAGATTTTCTTTAGACATCGTGAGGTAACGCTGTCGAGATATATTTGTTTTTCTGCTTATTTTTTGTTTTGTTAATAACAAATATGTTGATGTTCTTGTTACAAAGAATTTCGTTTTTTGACTTCCGAGTGATACCAAGAATTAAAAAATCGTTAAAAATAAAAAAATTAACAGCGTTACTTCGAGAAACTCACAATCATAAGCTAATCTTTTTGAATTGTTTGTTTCACATAATCCAGTGACGAGTTTTGATGTCCACTCCAAAATCCATGCTTTTTGGAGGTGTCTGTAAAAATTTGCCACCGTTAGCTTATTTATCAATATTTTTCTTTGATTATTTTTTAATGATTTTAATTTCCAATCGAGGTTAGCAACCTACCTATCGTAAAATGAAGCAATGCTCAAAGAACCAACGGGATGCCTCGGAACAGGACGGATACACAGATGACGAAAACGGCGAGAATCAGGACAAAGAATAGGAAAAATATACTCAGAATTGCGACATGGAATATAATCATTGAACAACAGAGACCAGGAGTTAGAAAAGGAACTGAGAAAAAATAAGATAGAGATATGCGCGATCCAGGAAACAAAAAAGAAAGGGAAAGGGCAGATGTGACTTGGGGAATACTTCTTGATCTATAGTGGTGTACCAAAAAAAAAAACTAGAGCCAAAGAAGGCGTGGCTTTGATGATACACAAAAAATGGTCAGATAACATATATGAATGTCAATACATATCAGAAAGAATCGTAGTTACTAAGATCAAATTAGAGAAGCAAAAAATAAATATTATAGGAGTTTATAGCCCAGAAAACTGCAAACCTGAAGTCGACAGACTCCACTTTTATAACGAGCTGCAACAAACAGTCGAAGAAATACCAGCCAATGAGATAATATACATTTTAGGAGACATGAACGCAAGAGTCGGTAACATAATTATACCAGGAATAAAGCAACGATTCAATGAAGACAACAAAAATGAAAATGGAGAACTACTTATTAACTTTTGCTCTCAGAACGAATTTCGAATAAACAATACGTTCTTCAGACACAAAGATCAACAAAAATATTGTAGCGTGTATTAGTGTAATTACTTCTAATTACAATAAAACTAGCGGTTCGTAATTTATATACGACTTTATTTTTTTTATTTATACAAGTTTACTTTACAAACTTTAGCTTAAGACTAACTCTATTTACAAATATGTCCTATTTATATATGCGATACAGATATTCCAGAAATATCTATATATCTCCAGCTATGTCCATGTGACCGCTTGCACGTCATCGTCGCTGCATCGGCGTATCTCGAAACATCGATAGTGTTCTGTCTGTCCGGAGACGGGAGCTGGTATACGAGGGTAGGTCAATAATTATTTTGTTACACTGCTCCCCTCTTAAGATCTGAGCGTCCCGATCAGCAACTCTAGATGGCCCAGGATGGCGGAATCTACAGGATTCTCCAGCTCTGCATACACCCCTAGAAAAGAAGTAACAGTCTACTGTCTTTGAAGGGTATGACATCTTCGGGTTCATGCAACACACAGTAATCCGTACGCCAGTTTCTCTGAAGATCACTTCCAGCATGCTTCTCACAATCTTCCAATCCAGATTTTCTACTGCATGGCCAATTTTTGGTAAAGCCAAATCTTTGATGTCATAATTACAGACCATTTTCTTCAAATTAGTTAGAGCACGCCATATGTTCTCGTAGCTTGGCGTGTCCGTATAAGACTTCCTGGTCACTATATACAGCAAAGATCGAGGACCATCTTCCAATCGCAATACTCTTCCAATTTTAGGTTGTTGATTCCTTAACTCGTCCAGGCGGCCGAACTTTCTATTGAATACGGACGAGATTCCTTTAGTCATCTCGAGGTCTTGTGCAACACAGTGGGCTAGAGAGACGTTTTCTGGAACACCAAACAGATCTTGCTGAACTTCTGTGGTCACGCCGAATCTAGCACTCTTTCTTTCTGCGTAATTTGACATAAATTGATTAAAACTTGGCTGTGCGACATCTTTCGTCTCCTGTTGGAGGACTCGTGCTTCTTCTGTTTCATTTGAGCCAGCATATGGTGCAAGACGATTTATGTGAATAACTTTTGGTTTACCGTTTGGCAACTTCTTAATTCTATATATTACGTCATTTATTTTCTTCTTAACTTCATACGGACCTTCCCATTGTCTTTGCAGTTTAGGACACAAGCCTCGACGACGTTGCGGATTATAAAGCCAGACAAGATCACCTACTTCGAAGCTTTCATTCTTGCATCGAGAATCATATTGATCTTTCATTCTGTCACTGGCTATCTGGATGTGTTGTCGGGCAAGTTCATGAATGTTGTTCATTCGTAATTTCAGGCGGTCAACGTAGTCTTCGCCTGCAACATGTTCCTCGGAAGGTCCGCAGCCAAACTCTAGGTCGCAGGGCAACCGAACTTCACGACCCAACATCAGGCAGGTTGGTGTTTGACCTGTAGTTTCATTTACGGCCGAGCGGTAGGCCATCAGGAATAAATGAATGTGTTGGTCCCAATCTCGCTGATGTTCAGATACAACTTTGGACAAGTGTTTACCCATCGTTCGGTTCATCCTCTCGACCATCCCATCTGATTGAGGATGCAGGGGTGTTGTTCTGGTCTTATTGGCACCAATCAATTTACAAACGTTTTGGAAAAGAGCTGACTCAAAGTTTCGCCCTTGGTCGGAGTGGATCTCCAAGGGAACACCAAATCGGCTAAAGAATTCTTTAACAAGTACCTCTGCAACGGTAGCAGCTTCTTGATTTGGTAATGCATAGGCCTCAGTCCATTTTGTAAAATAATCCATGGCTACCAGGATGTATTTATTTCCAGCATCGGTTTCTGGAAATTGACCTGCAATGTCGATAGCTACTCTTTCCATAGGACTTCCAACATTGTACTGTCTCATGGGTGCTCTCTTTTTACCAACCGGACCATTACCGGATGCACACGGTTCACATTTTCGGCACCATCTTCTTACATCATCTTTACAGTTCACCCAATAGAACCGTTCTCGAACCTTTTGCAGAGTCTTCGTAATACCAAAGTGTCCACCTGATGTACCGTCATGCAACTGACGCAATACTTCTGACACTTTACTTTTAGGTACAATTAACTGAAGCTTAGATTCTGTACCATCATCGTTCTCAAAGGTTCTGTACAGAAGATCATCTTTTAGTACCAGGCAATTCCATTGGCTCCAGTAGGCCTTGACTTCTGGACTACATGCACTAATGTTCTGCCAACTAGGTCTCTCACCTCGCGGCATCCAATCCAATACTCTTTTTATACATGGATCATCTTCTTGGGCGTCTTGTAACTGTTGGGGCTGCCATTGCTCATTAATTACGGTGGTTCGTCTCACGGGGCAAAATCGTTCCTCTAATTTGGCACAGTGATTACAATTCGCACTGCATGGTCGTCTCGAAAGGGCATCAGCATTTGAGTGAACTCTTCCGGCCCTGTGTTCTATCTCGTAATCATATTCTTGTAATCGTTCTAACCATCTTGCCATCTGGCCCTCTGGATTACGGAATTGTATGAGCCATTTTAGAGCAGCGTGATCGGTGCGAAGAAGGAACTTTCTGCCATACAAGTATTTATGGAAATGTTCGCAAGCCTTCACTACACCCAGCAGTTCTCTTCTGGTAACGCAATAGTTTCTTTCCGGTTTCGACAGGACTTTGCTGAAATAAGCGATGACTTTTTCCTGTCCGTCCTGGATTTGGGAGAGAACAGCTCCTATAGCACTGTTGCTAGCATCGGTATCCAAAACAAATTTTCCTGCCTGTCCCGGGTAGCTTAATATCGGTGCACTGATCAGAGCCATTTGTAGTTGTTCGAAAGCTTTTTGGCACTCTTCACTCCATGTATATTCTTTGCCCTCCTCCGTCAACTTTGTTAGGGGCTTGGAGATATTGGCAAATCCTTTGACAAATCGTCGGTAATATGTACATAGGCCAAGGAAACTTCTAATTTCATGTTTATCTTTTGGTACTGGCCAATCTTTAATTGCTTCAATCTTTTCGGGATCAGCTGTTACACCATTACTCGATACAATATGTCCCAAATACTTAACTTCTCGTCGAAACATGTGACATTTCTTCGGACTTAACTTCAAGTTCGCTGCCCTCAATCGTTGAAAGACTTCTATTAGATTCTTGGCATGTTCATCAAAGGACCTTCCAACCACAATTACATCATCCAAGTAAACCAGGCATGTTTTCCATGTTAGACCTCTTAAAACTGCCTCCATTAATCTTTCAAATGTGGCAGGGGCATTACATAAACCAAACGGCATAGCCGTAAACTGCCAAAGCCCTGATCCTATCGAAAATGCGGTTTTCTCCCGATCGGCTGGCTCCATGTCTACTTGCCAATATCCACTTTTTAAATCGAGTGTGGAAAACCAACGAGAACCGGAGAGAGTATCCAATGTATCGTCTATTCTGGGCAAAGGATAACTATCTTTTTTTGTTACCGCATTGAGCTGGCGGTAGTCGATACAAAAACGCGTTGAACCATCTTTCTTCTTTACCAGAACTACTGGTGATGTCCATGGACTGTTCGATGGTTCAATTACCCCTTGTTTGTCCATATCCTTGATAATCTCTTCGGCTTCATCTCTTTTCGCAAATGGAAGTCGTCTAGGCCGTTGTCTGATTGGCTGAGCGTCTCCGGTATTTATTTTATGCGTTACTATGCTTGTTTTGCCCTTATCCTTCTTATCAATAGCAAAAACATCTTGATACTCTATCAGCATAGACCTTACTTTTTCCGTTCGTTCATAGTCAAGGTCTTGGCATCTTTCAATGATCATCTCGACAAGGTCTTTTGGATACTTTGACTTTGATGATTTCTCATTGGTATTCATAGAGCAAATTGAAGCCACGGGAACACACTGTCCGATCAAAGCTCCTCTACTTAACTTAATAGCAGTTTCCCTTAAATTCATAACTCTTACAGGGATGACATCTCGAACTTTTACCAAAGTTTTCGCCGTTAGGAACTCGACATTTTCTACATCTTCGACCATCCTTAAACTTCCCTCTCGGCAGTGTCCATCAAGCATGGTCATCAGAATTTTCTCACTATTACCGGGTATGGTTACGTCGCATGTAGTTAGTAAGCGGATGACATCTTCTTTGTCGTCGTGAAAGGGCAACTCTTCACCGTTGATCCTGAGAACTCCATTTTGAACATCCAATATTGCCCCCACTTTTCGTAGTACGTCCATCCCCAATATGAACTCGTCGGAGATCTCGGCAATTAATACTTGATGTTCAACTGTGGTCTGGCCAATGGATACTGACATATTAGCCTCGCCATATGTATTAATTAGCTCACCAGTCGCTGTTCTAAGCTTTACTGTTGCAGGTGATAATTTATTATGGTCTCGTACTACATCTGGACGTGCGATAGTTCTCGTTGCACCTGTATCCACCAAAAATGATCTACATCTATTACTGATACGACCTACGATGTATAAGTTGTGGATTCCACCGGAGGACGTAAGGTTGACAGTTACTATGGGGGCTCTAGTTCTCGAGGTCGGCAGTTGCCCCTTGGTGTCGACCCGCTCTAGTTTTCCGACGGCTGTACGATCTTCTTACAATTACGACGAATGTGGCCTACGTCTCCACAATTCCAACATCTAGGCTCGCGTCTCTTTGGCATCTGATTACTTAATACTCTCCGTATCATTTCCTCCAGACGTTCATCGTTGTGTTCGTCACTTTCTTCAATGGTTCTTACTCTATGGCCTCGTGAAGTTTGACTAGCCGTTTCGTGTTCCAATGCAATAGCAAGTGCTTCATCTAAAACTTTCGGTCTTGCTAGTCGTAAAGCTTTCTGTAGTTCATTATCTTTCAGCCCATTGACGAAGGTATCTACTGCAATTTCTTCTAAAACGCTGTCTGGCACCTCTGGATAAGCCAACCGCACCACACGAGCCACATCTGCTTCAAATTCTTGCAGATTCTCACTTGCTCGTTGACTTCTACTTCGCAGTTGTGCTTTGTATACTTGTTGTAGATGGGCATCTCCATAGCGTTTTTCTAGACGAGTGAACAAGGTCTGGTAACAATTTTCTTGACCCTTGGGAATTGACCTTAATATATCTGCAGCATCACCTCGTAAAGCAGCAGTCAAGGAAACAGCCTTTTCTTGTTCGGTCCAATGATTGGCGGTCGCAATAGCTTCAAACTGTCTAAGATATATGGACCAAGAGGACTTTCCATCAAATGGTGGTAATTTGAATCTCATATTATGCGACGTTTCGTCTCTCGGTAGTTCATCTTTCACTAAAGGATCTAACGCTGCTGCATTAACTGATGGTTGTACTTTTGTATCGGTTATCCTGCTCTCTAGCTGTTTGATCTTTTCTTCTACGGTCTCTACACTTTTCTGCATCTTATCGAATGTTCTAGAAACTTCTTCAAATTTCTCGTCATTCTGTCTACAAACGTCTTTAATTATTTGAGAAACACTTTCAAATTTCTCGTTGTTCTGTCTACAAACGTCTTTAATTACTTGAGAAACACTTTCAAATTTCTCGTTGTTCTGTCTACAAACGTCTTTAATTACTTGAGAAACACTTTCAAATTTCTCGTCGCTCTGTCTACTAACTTCCTCAAGTTTCTCGTTGTTCTGTCTACTAACTTCTTCAAGTTTTTCGTTGTTCTTTCTAGAAGTTTCATCGATCGTTTCAGAAACAGTTTTTAATTTCGATAAGATTACTTGCTCTGCTGACTGGAAGTGGAACGTCTCTGGGTCATCTCCGTTCTTCGTGAGGACATCCTTGAGTCGTGCTTGTAGGACTATCTTGCACCCACTGCTGTCTAATTCGTACTCTTCTAATTGTTCACGGAGCTGTTTTATGGTCAGTTCTTGTAGCAACATCTTTGGTCGGCACACACGTACTTTTCAAAATGTCTAAGTCTTTCCGAATACCGAACAATCAACGCACTTCAATTATTAACGACGAATAAAGTTCAAAAGTCTTTTAAAAGTCTTTCCGAATACCGAACAATTAACGCACTCCGATTATTCTCGACGAATAAAGTTCAAAAGTCTTTTTTTTCACTTTTCATTTATTTACACTCCACACCGTTAACACCACTGTAGCGTGTATTAGTGTAATTACTTCTAATTACAATAAAACTAGCGGTTCGTAATTTATATACGACTTTATTTTTTTTATTTATACAAGTTTACTTTACAAACTTTAGCTTAAGACTAACTCTATTTACAAATATGTCCTATTTATATATGCGATACAGATATTCCAGAAATATCTATATATCTCCAGCTATGTCCATGTGACCGCTTGCACGTCATCGTCGCTGCATCGGCGTATCTCGAAACATCGATAGTGTTCTGTCTGTCCGGAGACGGGAGCTGGTATACGAGGGTAGGTCAATAATTATTTTGTTACAATATACATTCCAAAATACAAGAGGACACAGATTCGTTATTGATTATATATTGACACACAGAAACATCCACCACTCTCAAGTACTAGACACACGATGTTTAAGTGCAGCTAATATTGGAAGCGATCACAACCTAGTACTTGGAAAAATCAGAATAGAGCTACAAAGAAACAGGAAAGAAGACCCTGTTGAATGTGAGACAAGAATAAAAGTAGAACAGCTACGAGACTTGTCAACACGAGATATATACCAGAGAAGACTGCAAAAAGTACTTAATGAAAACTACATTACACCGGATGAAGACATAGAAGAAAGTTGGAGGAAGATCAGAGATAATATCAAAATGGCAGCAACGGAAGCACTTGGAGAACGTAAGATAAGTAAACATATACGAAAGAAAAGGAGAACTCCATGGTTCTGTGAAGAAATAATAATAAAATGCCAAGAAAAAAAGAAAATCTACCTAGAATACAAGTCCAAAAGAACGAGACAAACATATGAAGAATATAAAAGAGTACGAAATGAATTAAACTCAATAGTAAGAAGGACGAAAACAGAACATTGGGAAGCATTTTCAAAAGAGATGGAGCACGACTTTAATGGGATGCAAAAGGAAATGTGGAAAATGATAAGATGTCAAAGAGCAGAGATGAAGGAATTGATAGAAGTAAAACATATTGATACAAATACATGGACAACTTACCTAAAAAACCTCTATCAAACAGCTAATCACAAAGAACTGGAAACACCAGGATTAGAATCGGATGAGAAAACAGAAATTAGAGGAAGATATAAAGAACGCCTTAAAAAAGATGAAAAATCGAAAAGCTCCTGGGAAAGATAGAATAGCTAATGAACTTTTAAAATACGGAGGAGATAGACTAGAACTGAATATCCTTATAAGTAAAATAATAAATACAGGAAGAATTCCAGAAAAAACTATTTTAAATTGACTAAAGGTTCTCTAAACCAAGGCCAGAAAACAAAAAAAATATATAAATTTTAAATTTGTACTTCTGTTATTATGAGGTTTTAAGGCGTGAAATTTTGGAAATCTTATTTTTAAAGGAAACTGAATATTATTATGCAATAAAAAATGTGCAAGTTCCCTATTAGGTTTGGCATTCGTTTTGACACTGACACTATTAAATGACATTTAAAATATTTCAAACGATCAAAAACACTTGTGAGGTTACATAACTGTATTTTCTACTGACGTTTATAATGTCTAATTTTAAATTTTTTTTACTTTTTTGGAAGAATGTAAACATAATTTAAACGAATGACGTCACGACGCGTTTTGGGCCACCTGTTTTAATTTGAATTTTTAATCATCTTTAGGGGCCAAACGAAAGCCAAACAAAACTTTTTAATATTTGATACATGTTTTAAATTATGTTCCCTATGTCACTGAATGTTTTTATACAATGACTTGAATTTTATATGTAAGTATTAAAAAATAATCTGTCGAATATCACACGATAGTAAGAATAAATAAAATAATCCTTCAAATTTTTTTCTTAAACTTGTTTTCCACTCGAGCCCTCAGGTTTTCGTGTCTATTGCCAGGCAACAAGTTTTCGAAAAATTATCACATTATTGTCAATTTATTCTCACTGTTGTGATATTAATAATGTTGAAATTTTTTTTGACTATTCTTTGAATTATACTTAATATGCTCATAAGATTCGGTCAATTTAACTGAAACCGCTTTTATGTAAGGAACGTGACGGGGTCCTTTGTATTATTTAAGATTCTTGTTGAAACTATTTATACAATAAAATCTGTTTTTTTAGATGTCGTTAGAAAGCAAGGAATCAGAAGCACTAATCGCCGAGCAAAAGGAGAAAAACGAACTCATTGAAAAAATGGCAGTCACGATGAAATATTTCTACCAGCTTTTACAAGGCCACGGTGTTGCCCCATCCAATGTTACAAAACAATACCAAGAAATTAGTCAGAGTATCTTAGGACGTAAACATATAACATGGGGACCACTTCCAGATTCTGGCATCAGTTCAGAAGCTAGTATAGCAGTATCAGATCTAGATGAAATGCATGAGAATAAAAGAAAAACTGAAGATGAAGGCAATCAAACATTTTCCATGCCTAGTAAACCCACGAAGACGCCTGATCTGTTTCGTATCAAAGGTGGGGTATATATAAATCCGTTTGGTGTAATTGCTTTCGAAATTCTGTTTAGTTTTCTATGCAATGCAATAAATAGCAAAAGACATGCAAAGTAGATGGTTTTTTATCATTATATTGTTTTCGTTATTGTACATATATAAAAATGCAGAATGTCAAATGATACGTGGATGGCACGGGCCGTAGAATATGGGCGATGGGCAACGGGGCCCTCGTCCCCGTTGTCGCCCGGTTCCGTTGTACCGTTGATTGATAAATATAGGGGTATATATTTATAAATATCAAACGCACTAAAATTAACAAAACAAAATTAACAACAAAACAATTCAATAGCGGGTATGTCCACCTCTTGCGTCAACGACTGCTGGTCGGCTAGAATAAAGATGTGTTATCCTTGCCTTGGGAATAGCCCGATATTCCTCTACTATAGTTTGTTTTTAAACCAAGAGGAGTGATTCAAATTTACCGCGCTGTAATACTTGTTTGTAATTGGTCCAACCGCAGGCAAGTTTACTCCACTGTTATAAAATTTTGACACTAATGACATTCTTCTTTTAACTATCTTTTTCTATCGTCTTTTAACGCAGATCTGGAAAAAATGTCCTGGGATAATATACTGTACGAAAATTTTATAGATAATAAAATTCTAATTTTCAATGATATGTTAATTTCGCTGTTTGACAAACATGCTCCCTATGTTGAATCAAGAATTACAAAACCACCTGCACCGTCTCTAACACCCACAATACAGAATATGATGAAAATTCGTAATGCTGCTTTAGCCAAATATAAGAAAACTAGAAACGTCTTAGACTATAGTTACTATAAATACCTTCGAAACGCAGTTACTAACGGAGTCCGTCTGGAGAAGAGTGGTTAATTATTGGTCTGCTTCTTCGAATAAAAAAGATCTTTGGAAAGCGATGAGGTTATTCAAAATTGTAAATAAACCAGTTATAGAGATCCCTCAGGAGCTTAAAGATCCTATCTCTATAAATAATTATTTTACATCTGTTTTTAGCCCTGTAAATTGTTGTGCTGAGACAACCCAATGGTATCAGTCAAATATTTTCAACCCATCTGCAACAATTATTTTGAATTTTTTGCAACCTTAGTTTCGTAACTTGATCTAAGCAAGGATAAAATACCAAGAGCCCATAATTAAGAATTGACATTACCATAGTTTCACAAAGTAACTTACGCAATTTAAAGTTTAAAATGCCTTTACTTCGATACGACGCATAACTAAATAGCACTTTTTTACTAAAAGGGTGACATGCTCTTGAAACAACCGTAGCGTACAGTCATATGACTCCTAAGTTCCTGTAACTATTAACATTTTTTAGAGGTTCATTTTTTATAATTAGTTTTAAGTTATCCTGAACAGTGGCTTTATAATTTTTTGATCAATATAACAAAGAATTACATTTTTTTGCATTTAGTTTAAGATTATGTCTAGTGGAAAATACAAATAGATTCCAAATCCTGATTTATTTTTTGTGAGGCTTGATTTACAGAGTTAGGTTCAAAAGAGAAATACAGTTGAGTGTCGTCTGCAAAAGAGTGCAATTTCAAATTATTTATACAGGTCAGAAATATATATTGAAAAAAGAAGAGGACCAATAACCGAACTTTGAGGCACCCCTGAAGTGACAGATGCAAATTCTGATGAATTATTATCGATTATAACCTTTTGATAACGATTTACCAAATAAAATTTGAAAAACTGTAAGGAGGTATCATCAAATCCAAAATATTTCAATTTAGCACACAGAAGAGCGTGATCAATAGTGTCGAAGGCTTTAGAAAAATCAAGCAAGATGACTGAGGTTGCTTTTCCTTCATAAACTCTTTTCTAAAGCCTGATTGTATATACGTGACTACATTATTTCTAAAAATATAATCGTATATCTGTTTATAAATAACCTTTTCTAAAATTTTTGACAGTTCCGGTTGAATGCTTATTGGGCGAAGATCATTAAGTGATTCAGGTTTATTTGATTTGGGTAGTGGTTTTACCAAAGCGTATTTCCAAATGTCCGGAAAATAACCTACCTCCAAACAACAATTTATAATGTGCGTAATATAAGGAGCAGTAATGGAAAGGGAGAGTTGTAGCATCTTTGCAGAAATATTATCACATCCAACAGCGCCCGATTTTAACCCTGATATTAGTAAAAGAAAAGAAAATAATCGTTTTCGTTTTGATTCAATTCGAGTCTCTTGCCATCCTCTGACACCGTGTTTCGGGTTCTACCCCTTTTCAAAGAGGCTATGCAAGCAGACTGAATTGAATCATAACGAAACTAAGAAGAACTGCATTAATTAAAATATTTGCAGCAGAGTGTGGTTAGACTGTCATCTAACGGGGAATGACGAAATGAGTAAAAACCGACCGAAACACGGTGTCAGAGGATGGCAAGAGACTCGAATTGAATCAAAACGAAAACGATTATTTTCTTTTCTTTTTCACCTTACTCGGTTTAGAGTACAAAATGACCACGTTTCGTTAAAGTAATCTGAGACGCATTGTTGGAGTGTTCTCCTAGCGGCGCCGCTTGGTACTATTGTATCTCGGTTAACAGAATACTGACTCGTGGTCGAAATTTATTTTTACTTATTTCCTAATATTAGTGATTTAATTTCATCAATAGTGGCCATTTTAAACGAGAAAATAATATATGGGTTGAAAATATTTGACTGATACCATTGGGTTGTCTCAGCACAACAATTTACAGGGCTAAAAACAGATGTAAAATAATTATTTATAGAGATAGGATCTTTAAGCTCCTGAGGGATCTCTATAACTGGTTTATTTACAATTTTGAATAACCTCATCGCTTTCCAAAGATCTTTTTTATTCGAAGAAGCAGACCAATAATTAACCACTCTTCTCCAGACGGACTGCGTTAGTAACTGCGTTTCGAAGGTATTTATAGTAACTATAGTCTAAGACGTTTCTAGTTTTCTTATATTTGGCTAAACAGCATTACGAATTTTCATCATATTCTGTATTGTGGGTGTTAGCCACGGTGCAGGTGGTTTTGTAATTCTTGATTCAACATAGGGAGCATGTTTGTCAAACAGCGAAATTAACATATCATTGAAAATTCGAATTTTATTATCTATAAAATTTTCGTACAGTATATTATCCCATGACATTTTTTCCAGATCTGCGTTAAAAGACGATAGAAAAAGATAGTTAAAAGAAGAATGTCATTAGTGTCAAAATTTTATAACAGTGGAGTAAACTTGCCTGCGGTTGGACCAATTACAAAAATGTAAAGCGGTAACGATTAATTTCATTTGGGGCGCTAAGTAGGGGGAGATTTTCACGATTTTTTTTACCAAAAAAAAGGAGTCGGCTTGATTTTGAGCATAACTCGCTTAGTTTTGATGCTAGAAACTTTTTTAAAACATAAAAATAAAGCTTTATTAAAAAAGTTTTAATTGGTTTTTCCCGAAAAGTGCTTCATTTCGTGGTTATTTCACGTTGAAATATTTGATTTGGAATTTGACGAATAAGAACGTATTTTTCATGGGCTACAACTTTGCTTTTGCTGGGTCTATATACTTTACGAGTTCACAATTTTTTTCATTTTTTATATTATGCTACATTTTTGCTAAGAATACTTTTTTCTATCAAATATTTTCTTTTTGAGTTATTTGTGAAAATCACCTGAAAACGTGATTTTCTGTCGAAAAATAAACATTTTCAATCGTAAATAACTCGAAAAGTATTAACTAAGTTAAAATTCTATAGAACTAAAATTGCTTAGAATTAGTCAATGTATCCATCTTCGGACTTATTTTAAACGTGCGGTTTTTCACCCAAAACTAGGGGTGACTGTCACCCCCCGACTAAAAGCAACCAACGGCACAAGCCGTCCAAATTTTCATGCAATTCGGAGTTGATCCTGAAAATTACACAGTATCGCCGTATTTCCCGTTCATTTACTGGACTACACTACATATAAGTAAATTATTTATTTTTTATTTAAATTATATTTTTCATTCGATGTTGCCGCTTTTAGGAGTGCCTTGATTTTATAACATAGTTGTAAAATTCACTCCAAGTCCTCCTGAAATTGGTTTTCGTGGGTGAAAATCGGGACATTTAGGCACAAATCGGTACGCATTCCCAGACCCCTCAAAATCGGGACGTCCCGCGCAAATCGGGACACCTGGTAACGCTAGATACAGATGACATTTCAAGATACAGAATTACAAGAAAGAAGAACGTCTGCAACAGGTTTTAATACAGTTATAATCTTATTTATAGTAACCTTTTTATGTTTTAGGTCGTAATAATATAACTTTTGCGCGGCCTGTGGTGAGAAGAACACCAGCAAAAAACACTAAGGATAAGGAGAATAAAGAGAATGGGTATAGAAAACCCTTTGATTCGACAAAGACCTCCGTTACGACAGCTAAATCTACAGCGAAATCCTTACTAAATTCTGGATTTAAAGGTGGGTATTATAATTATCATTATTTCCAGTTTTATTTTATTCTTCTTCATGTGCATTGTCCGTTCCGAACGTTGGCAATTAACATGGCTATTCTGACTTTGTTTACGGCAGATCTGAACAGTTCGGCAGATGACAGTCTGAACCATTACTGCCAGTTTTGGAGCCAAGAGTGTCTCCTCCTCCCTGGACCCCCTCTGCTGTCTATTTTCCCTTGGATGATTAGCTGTAGCACTCTATATTTGAAGGGTTAAGGGAAAAAACAAGGAATGTCACGTTATCTTTGTTTTGAGAAAATAGGAAATTTAATGTTTGTGACTACATGTCTTTAAACCATTGCACTGAAGAAATAGTATTTATTTTTATTTAGTAAACTTAAAGTACATTGTATTTAGTACACAAACACAATTTAACCAAATTTCTAAAGAACAGAGATAAAAAGAATTAAAAATTACCTAACTACAAATAAAAACTGAAAAAAACAAGGACTGTCCAAACGTCACCTTGTATTTTACATTACAATATTACTTTACGTTACAAACATTAGTTGCACCAGCTGATAGAAATAGAAAGACTGAAAACAAAATTACGGCAACAAAAATGGCAATAAAAATTATAACAAAAGGCAATGCAATATTTTTTTGGTAGTCTAATGCAAGGGCCGCCTAATTTTTTTGACTTTTTGCCAGCAGCCTTTTTAAAATTATAGAATGTCTGTTCCTTACGTTTGTGTAACTCATTTTTAATTGTTAATTTACGAATCTCTGCAGCAACCTTGTCATAATTTAATGATTTTAGATTTTAGTTTCGCATGGAATTCATCACATGCTGAACATGTGTGTCTGATCTTGGGTAACCAAATGACAAATTAAATTTCGTGTTAAAAATTTGCCGATATGTAACGTAAGAAACTTTAATAGTCGGATGTTTTTCTTTAAACAAGTTGAACATTTTTGTAATATGTATTCAAACTCTCTGGTAAATACTTTTTCTTAGATTCGTGTAAACTGAAATGGGATAATCTAGTTTTAAAAGACTTTGTGGTTATATATTGCTTCACGCGATTCTGGATGCAACTTTCTCTGCTGGGAACTATGCTTACCACGTTTGTCTTGTCCAGAAGTTCCTGTAGCTTTTAAATTTTTTTGTAGGTGTTCAATTTTGCCCTTAGTTACACCATGTATTGACATGGATGCTTTAAAACACACATTAATTTGTTGGGAAAACTCCATTACGCTTAACTCTAATTTCATTGGCCGTGTTCTAACACTTCAGTCTTTGGAGCTGTGGTTGTACAGAAGGATCCTGAAGATACCATGCACAAACAAAGTCACCAATGAAGAAGTACTACGGCTACGGAGGATGAACACAACCGCAGATTTGGTCAACATCGTGAAGAACAGTAAGCTGCAGTACTTGGGACATATAATGAGAAATCAAGGCAGATACGAGCTACTCCAATGCAGTTTACAAGGTAAAATTGAAGAAGGGCCCCAGGACGAAGAAGAATATCCTGCCTTGCTAACCTGAGAGCGTGGTATAGAAAGATCTCAACACAACTATTCCGTATAGCAACAAAGTCATCATCGCCAGAATGATCGTCAACGTTCGGACGGAACGGACAGGCACCCTAAGAAGAAGAAGAAGTTTCTAACAAACATAAAAGAAGGAAATTAAACGATTAAAATCGAAATAAAAACGTTAGTTTTTGTTTTTGTTCAAGTGGACTCTCCTTGTTTTTACCTTTCACGCGTGGACATTTCCAGTTTTTATCCTTCGCAGTACTATTTTAAATAGGCATATTTATCGGACTGTCCAAGTTATTATCTAGCAGTCTACTGTAAATAGTAAATACATAAAATATCTGTTAGATAGTGTCACTATCTCAATTTCTTATAAAGTGTGACATTCCCTGTTTTTTTCCTTCACCCTTCATTTATTGTATGTGCCTCATAACGTGACCCAAGTATTTCAACTTTCTTTTTAGACCAGGGCGCATCTGTAAAAATATTAGTACATTTGGACGTTGAGAGGTGACTCAAATTTTTTTGCAGAAATTGCTTGAAAATAACTCAAATAATAATATTTGAGTTGTCCTCCCTCTCAAAAAGGTCCGGAACATTGTTTAAATAATCAAAATGTCAAAAAATTAAGGAAAAATTCAATTTTTTTCTTGGTTTTTTGATTATAACTTTAAAAGTATTCATTTTCGAGAAAAGTTGTACTAACATAAAAGTTGCGTAATTAAATTTCCTACAATATAGAATTGGTTAAAAATTTAATAAATAGTCACCCTTGTTGCAAAATAGCAATAATTGTGAAAAAAACATACAAAAACAAGTATTGGCATTTTACGTTTTTCAACCATTTATGCTACACTTAGGACCTTTATATTTCACCCTGAAAAACTTTATGATACAGTAAAATAATGCTGTAAAGTTCATTAAGATCGGTTCAATAGATTTTGCAAAATAAATTTTGCAATCCAGCTTTCGTAAAAAAAATTCATTTTTTTAAAAATGTTACAGGACTGAAAATAAAGCAGATAGTAATTTGAATTTTTTTTTGCTTATAGAAGTGTACTGTACCTTTCAGTTGCAATTTTGCAAAATTAAAATTGATTAATATCACGGCGTCAGGAATTTTTTTAAATAAACATTAATTATTGGTGCTACGCGCAGGACAGCTGATAGTTTGCTCTGATTGGGCATTCCGATGACCTTTGATAATGATTGATACATTCTAATTTTTATTACATTTCGATATAAATAAATAAATTTGTTTATTGCAAAATAAAAACACATACTCTATCCTTTGAAATGACACTTTTATTAGCAAAAACTTTCTTTGTTCATATATTTTAACTTAAATAAAAGTTTATTATTTTTAAACATATGCAATTGTTTAAACAATATTTCACAAACAATAATAAAATTAGTTTGATTTTTGTGGAATTAAAATATTAAAATACAACAAAATATAGAGTAAGAAAATAATATATTAGATAAAGATTGGAAGAAATTTTGGTGGAAATCAACTTGTGTGAATCAAACACCGCTGTCCTGCGCGTAGCACCAAAAATTATTGTTTATTTCAAAAATTTTCTGACGCTGTGGTAATTAATCGATTTTAATTTTGAAAATTGCAAATGAAAGGTACAGTACACTTCTATAAGCAAAAAAAATTTTAACTTGCTATCTGCTTTATTTTCAGTCCTGTAACATTTTGAAGAAATGAATTTTTTTTGCGAAAGCTGGATTGCAAAATTTATTTTGCAAAATCTATTGAACCGATCTTAATCTTTACAGTATTGTTTTACTGTATCATAAAGTTTTTCTGAGTGAAATATGAAGGTCCTAAGTGTAGCATAAATGGTTGAAAAACGTAAAATGCAAATACTCGTTTTTGTATGTTTTTTTCGCAATTACTGCTATTTTGCAACTAGGGTGACTATTTTTTAAATTTTTAGCCAATTCTATATTGTAGGACATTTAATTGCGCAACTTTTATGTTAGTACAACTTTTCTCGGAAATGAATACTTTTAAAGTTATAATCAAAAAACGAAGAAAAAAATCGAATTTTTCCTTCAATTTTTGACATTTTGATTATTTAAACAATGTTCCGGACCTTTTTGAGAGGGAGGATAACTCAAGTATTATTATTTGATTTATTTTCAAGCAATTTCTGCAAAAAAATTTGAGTCACCTCTCAACGTCCATCTCAAAACAGATGCGCCCTGGACTATTTCTTTATAGTTATTCCTACCTTTCTCCGGCGTAGTATCTCCTCATTGGTCACGTGCTCGGTCCAGGATATACGTAATATATGTCGGTAAGCCCACATTTCGAAGACATCTCATCATCATAATCATACATCTCCAAGTGGAGCAAAGGGCACCTTGCGGTGTTTCAATTAGCAGTATGCGGTATGATGGTGAGGTTGCTAGTCCCACGCATCATCTGTTGAGTTCCGTCCAATTTTGTTTACTAGTTTTCTCCATTCCCTTCTGTTTTACTTTATCACGCAGTATGAGTATAATAGATAAAGTTATAGGATCGTGCAAAAAAATTTTTTTCAGATTTCACTCTTTTTCGACGTTTTGAGTCCCCTGAGTCTAAAAAGCAAATAAAAACGCTGGACGGAAGGGCCGCCCGAGAACTTTATCGTGCCGATCTATTATCGTTATGGTACTAGATATTGGCATTCTATAAAAATAACAAAGTTACTCGTTATTTTGATATTTTAGAAACACCTACTGTACTTAAAAGTATTTTATGGTTCTACGCATCATTAATTCCTGCATTTGAGAAAATGTTCGATGCCATATTTCGGGGACACACTATAGATGTGTAGATTATTGCATAAATCAATAGAATATTATAGTCATACTTTCATTTCAAATTAGTTCATTTTTCTGAGAAATTAATAGTTTACAATATTTGCATTTCATTCTATTTCGATTACGCCAGTCAATGCGCGAGATTAAGAACAAGATATTATCTCCAAATTCTATCCTACTGCATGGATTTTAATGAAATTTTGAGAGTAGCCCAATCTCCTAATTCAAAGTCTATCCTATATACTATGGCGCTTTTATCATGGGGGAAGTTCCCACCACTTCTCAGGGGTGAAATATTTTTATTTTCGAATTACATGGAGAAAAAGGAAGATTTTTAAGAAAATTTAAAAATTCATTCTATAATTTGATCACATTTTTTTAAAAAACCATTCATTTTAAACCCGTTTAACTTTTTGAAAGTAGAAATAACACTATATTAAAAGGTATTGAGAAGAAAAACAATGCATTTAAATTATGGTGGATGGGGGGAGTTAAATGTATATACTTTTCATTTTTCCTTAAAGTACATTAGTCATTATATTTTTTGCACCATATCTCGCTTAGTTTGTAAATAACCGACATTTAACGGTGCTCGTTTTAAAGGCCTTTTCAAACACTACAAAAGGTGTTGGTAGCATTATACACCTAAAACCTACCGTTCCTCTGTTATTTCAAGTTGAATACACCAATTTGAGCATGCACCAAAAAACAAACTATTTTCACCTACCATATCTCTTTTTGTATTATAAATAGAACATTTACGAAGGAACAAATCTCTTTATTATTTATAATCTAAAAAATGTTTTATATAGAGTTTTTAGTTCGATGCATAGTTTTTAAGGTATTCACAAAAAATCCGTCCGAAAAGGTGTCATTTTTCAATGAAAATGGCCAATTTTCAACTACGCATAACTCAAAAAGTATTGAGTTCTCAAAAAAAAGTATACACCAGTTTTTGCTTAGAAATAGGTTCTTCAGCCACTTCTGTGCTTATTTTGACCAACAAATTTTCCACCCCCTTGAAGAAGTGGGAACCGCCCCAAGATAAAAGCGCCATAGTATATAGGGTAGATTTTGTTTCTTGAGCTATTCCCTACTTACTGTGAAAATATCAAGTACATCAATGTAGTAGGATGGAATTCGGAGCCAAATACCCTCATTGACTGCTCTACAATAATGCTCTGCTATGAACGCGTGAGAGAGGACACACATAAGATTATAGCAAAATTTCTATTTACCGTAACTTTTCGAGTTTTTGAGCTACAGCAATAAATTTTATGTCATTGGAAAGGTAATTTTGCATTCTTTCAAAATGTGTTAAAATATACAGGGCGTATCAAAAAAATTAAGATTTTTTATTCATTTCCGGTTCAACCGGAAGCCATGTTTTTGGTAAAATTTATTGTGATAATAGATAATAAAATACCATATATGTCTGCAAAATTTCAAATTTTAGTTTCTATTAAGAAGGAAGTTACGGGCACTCGAATATTTTTTTATAAAAAATTCATAACTCCCCTCCTATGGGGAGTTAAGATAAATGACTAATGTCATTCAATTTACTGATAGGATATCAAAAATATATCAAAAAATAAATAAATTCCTTGGAGCCATTTTTGAGAAAATCTAGTTCAAATTTATGTCAAAATTTGACCCCTTAAATATAGGCAACCCGTAACTTTTTCTGAAAAACGATAACATCTTTCTTATAGCCCCATCTTTAGGCTATATAACGACTTTCTCAAATTAAACTTATCTTCAAAAACTTTTTAGATAGATAGGGAAATGTGTCGGGGGGGCGGTCGGCCATGTTGGCCGCCATTTTGAATTTGGAAATGTCAAATTACGTACTTTTATTTACCTATCGATGAGCTTACTTTGAGTTGAATTTCATTTATTTCTGTCAAAATTTGCAAAAATGGGCCCTAAATAACCCCCCTATTTCGGCCCCCCTTTGAGAGATTTTTTTTAAAAGCTTAGTTTCTCGACAAAATTCTCTTAAACTTACTCATACCGAATTTCATCAAAATCGGTCCAGTAGTTTTTGCTGGGCGGTGGCGACATACGTACGTACATACGTACGTACGTACGTACATACTTCCGACATGTTTTTTTTATTTGCTTTTTAGACTCAGGGGGACTCAAAACGTCGAAAAAAAGTGAAATCTGAAAAAATTTTTTTTGCACGATCCTATAACTTTATCTATTATACTATACTACGTATATAGTACGATAAAGTAAAAAACATGTCGGAAGTATGTACGTACGTACGTATGTCGCCACCGCCCAGCAAAAACTACTGGACCGATTTCGATGAAATTCGGTATGAGTAAGTTTAAGAGAATTTTGTCGAGAAACTAAGCTTTTGAAAAAAACCTCTCAAAGGGGGGCCGAAATAGGGGGGTTATTTGGGGCCCATTTTTGCAAATTTTGACCGAAACGAATGAAATTTAACTTAAAGTTAGCTCATCGATAGGTAAATAGAAATACGGAATTTGACATTTCCAAATCCAAAATGGCGGCCAGCATGGCCGACCGCCCACCCGATACATTTCCCTACCAATCTAAAAACTTGTTTAAGATAAATTTAATTTGAAAAAACATTTATATAGCCTAAAAATGGGGCTATAACAAGAATATTATCGTTTTTCAGAAAAAGTTATGGGTTGCCTATATTTAAGGGGTCAAAATTTGACAAATTTGAACTAGATTTTCTCAAAAATGACTCCAAGGAATTTGTTTATTTTTTGATATATTTTTGATATCCTATCGGTAAATTGAATAACATTGGTCAGATTTCTTAACTCATCATAGGAGGGGAGTTATGAATTTTTTATAAAAAAATATTCGAGTGCCCGTAACTACCTCTGTAATAGAAACTAAAATTTGAAATTTGGCAGACATATATAGTACTTTGTTATCTATTAGCACAATAAATTTTACCCACAATATGGCTTCCGGTTTAACCGGAAATGAAAAAAAATCTTAATTTTTTACATACGCCCTGTATATTTTTACATATTTTGAAAGAATGTAAAATTATCTTTCCAATGACATAAAACTCGTGGCTGTAACTCAAAAACTCGAAAAGTTACAGAAAATTGAAATTTTGCTAGAATCTTGTGTGTGTCCCCTCTCACGCGATCAGAGCAGAGCATTATTATAGGGCAGTCAATGTAGTCCTGTCGCCAGGGGGGGTACAACGGCCTCCTTAATTCAGATGGACTCACCCAAGTTTTTTTTATATATTTTGACCCGTAGAATACGAATTTTTTGGGTAACAGTTGATCCGGATGTCGATAAGATTGTTATAGACAAAGAACTTGAGGAATTACATAACAGTGATTTCTCGCAAAACAAAACATATTTTTGTATTTTTTGGGTCATTTTAAGCAAAAAATATTCCTACAAGTTTTTTCGTAGAATGCATAGTTTTCGAGATAATCGCGGTTGAACTTTCAAAAAATCGAAAAATTGCAATTTTTGAACCCGAATAACTTTTGATTAAAAAATAAAGTAGCAATTCTGCTTACCGCATTTGAAAGTTTAAGTCAAATTATATCGGTTTTGATTATTTGCATTGCTAAAAATTAATTTTTTTATTGTTAGTAAGTAGTGAGAATATCCACTGAGAAGTTGTAAGTGTGATTTTATCAGTTCTGCGGGAATTCCATCAACACCAGCCGCTTTGTCATTTTTAAAAGGTTTATAGCATACCTTATTTCGTTCTTCGTAAATTCATCTTTTCTAATGATTAATGTTTCGTCTCTCTCTCTGTTTCTTCCATCTCTATTTGTGTTGTTCTGAAGCTATTTCCTTGTGGCATTTTTATAAATAAGTATTTTCGATGGGAAATAAGCCACAATTTTACCAAAAAAGTGAATTTATTAACGTTTCAACGCCCAAGTCGGGTGTCGTTGTCAAAATACAAAATAATACTAAATAAACAAAAATGTTGTTGCTTAGTCAAAAATTCTTCTAATAATTTATTTAATCTAACTCATTTATATTTATTAGTAAGTCATTAACATATCGAGTTAGTACATATTTTATATTTTAATATTATTTATATAATATCTATGTATTATTAATATTATTTATAATTTAAAATAGCATATATACATTAAAGTCAGAATTTGGTATTAGTTTTGAGAGTAAACTAAATGTAAGCCTAAATACTTACGATGTCGGGATAGTATCACGAGGTTTTTTCCTGGTTTTCCCTCGTGATTTACTATGGAATCTCTAGCGCGAGAATTTGACTGCCATCGTTGCATTTGGTTGTCTTTTTAAAGACAGATGATTTTTGTGGCGGATATTCTTGAGTTGGGGTTGATTTCATGTAATCGAATGAACTATATTTTAGTAAAGTCGTCCCAGGAACGCAGCTCATCAATATTGGCAATATCATTTTAAAGTCTTCTACTTTAAAATGTATCATATGTATCTGAATTGCCGATATAAATGAGTAAAATTAAATAAATTATTAGACGAATTTTTTTACTAAGCAACAACATTTTTGTTTATGTTAGTATTATTTTGTATTTTGACAACGACACCCGACTTGGGCGTCGAAACGTTAATAAATTCATTTTTTTGGTAAAATTGTGGCTTATTTCCCATCGAAAATACTTAATCTCTATTTGTGATTCAATTCCTTCTTCATAGACTTCTGCGAAGAATTGTGGCCATCTTTGTGCGATTTCTTTTTGAGTTATGAGTGTTTCTCCTTCTTTTTCTATTAGTTTCGTTCTTTGCTTGTTTTTACCCCCTTTAATTTCTTTTGTTATTGAGTAAAGTGTCATTGTGTGATGTATTCTCGCTGCTTCCTCTTCCATTTGGTCCAAATACAGCATTTTATCTGTTCTGGCTTGTTTTTTACCTTCTTTATTTTTTTCTGTGTATTTTCCCTGTATTTCTTTTCGTTTTATTGGGTTTGTTGTTCTGATCAATTCGGTTTTGATTGCTCTTCTTTCCTTGATTTTTGTTTGAGTGTACATCGTTATCCATGGTTGATCAGCTTTCCACTTGTACCCTAATATCTCTTTCTACTTTTTTCATTAATGTAGCGATCATTGTCCACGCCTCCATTCCATATAACAAAACCGGGAATACATAACATTTCAGAAGTCGGAATTTGAGTTGGTTAACCGTTGGTTTTTTTAACTGGCCATTGTCAACTAAGCAAACAACTGGGGCTAGCAGACACATCTCTATGCAGGAAGTGTTAACGAGATGACGGAACTGTGGAGCATGTCCTATGTGAATGTCCCGAGTTAGGCCCGGCGCAAATTGAACCTAACCGAGACACAACCTGCGCCGGCGGGACGGGTGACCCGTTCATTTATTTTTCTAGCGGAACGCATATTGAACACAACCTAACCACAGTATAAAGAGGGACAGTGGAACCACTCTCCGAAAAATTGGAAGTAAAATCTTTAGTAGCGCATGGCGACCGCGCAATGTGCTTAGTCGCTTGTGCCCCACTCTCGCATTGCTAGTCGCATAGAAACGTACGGATTTTAACAGGGAAAACCCGCATCCACCACTGGTGAACTACCAATTGCGTACTGCCGGTATTACTTCTTGAGATCAAAGCGCCGACAGAGGAGTGGTTTTACTGTGGAACCTCTATATACTGTGACCTAACCCAAGCGTTGGCTGTCGGTGTTGGAAATAGAGACGGGCAAAATAAGTGCGGACGTGTAACGGTTAATTTTGAAACTGGTTCTCAGTGGTACTGAGTACAAATACTGATTACAAAATAATGATGTATCTGATCCTTGTACTGAATTGAGTAGGCAACTTTAAATCGGTATTTCCGTACTTGTAACTCGTAACGTTTTAAATATCTTACACGTCCCTAATACTAGCGGCATGACTTTCGAAAACATCGAATTTGATCATAAGCGGGTGCATAAAAAGATATCTTACACTAAGTATTTTATTTCTGCACATAATACCTACCTACATATTTAAAATAATCTCAGACTTATTTAATAATCCCTCCGCTACTGATCGGTCATAAAAAATAACACTATCTGCATATTTCCTTTTTAATTTTTAAGCATAAACAAAAATGTAATATGCCGACAAGTTGAATTTGAGGGTAATACGATATTTTTATTGATCACGGTTTTAAGTGACATGAATCATTTTTCATTGATAATCTGTAGATTTAAGGAATTATATAAACTTTTTATACCTATAGAAAGGGGATTACGCCATCATTCTTTGTGCCATCCTATTTAATTTTAAAGAAACCTTATTTTTCTAAAATTTAATGTGTTATTGTAAAGGCATAACTTTAATTATTAATTTCGTATCGCCGTTTATTTAGACTACTACTACTAGTAATAAAGTTATCATAATTTAATGACAAAGACAAAGCAGTTTTCACTCGGGGTTTTGACTATGCTAATATTTTTATTTATCACAATAAATTGTACTCAGGTACCATCCGTATTCATTTCATTTCCTATTTTCTCCCATACGTCGTGTTTCCACGGGTATATCCCGAACGAATTCAATTATTAGCTTCGATACGTCCATCTCGCAAGTAAAAACAAGTAAAAATAAACATCTGGCGGTGAGTCACGCGTCCCACGACCCAAAAAAACTGTACGCCGATGACAAACGTTCCCAAGCGAGACCTGCGAACGCATGCACTGATCGTAAGATGGGTTCAGTTTGCGGGCTCTTGCTTATAAGCGTGCTTCACAAAACTGTCCACGCAGTTCGCCGGTGCAGGTTGTGTCTCGCTTAGGATCAATTTGCGCCGGGGCTTATCGTCAATACGAGAGTATGCGTTCGGCGAGCCTTGGCCGACATAGGGGAGATGTCCCCTGGCGATTTGTCCACATTCCTGTAAATGGCAGGATGGGCAATGAGCTAACAACGACAACCCCTGGGAGGATGCACAATGAGTCAATTGTGACCTAAGTGCTATTAGACATGACTTTACTACTCTACAGATAGGTATTTTCAATACCTTTCAAACGAGATACCACTTGCCATAAGGTCCCATTTTAATATATGACTATTACTTCACCTGTTATGAGTAGTTAAGAAGCTTACGTCAGTTTATTCCCTCCCTCCAAATTTCAGTATTATAAGTATAACCGTTCAAAAGATACGAGATGGGGTTTATTTTTTAACCAGAATTTTAGATGGTTTATTTTTTAACCAGGAGGAGTAAACTAAAAAGACATATTCACAGTCAAGAAAGTCACTATGGTTTGTTTTTTAACCAAGAGGAGTGATTCAAATTTACCGCGCCGTAATGCTTGTTTCTAATTGGTCCAACCAGAGGCAAGTTTACTGCACTGTTATTAAATTTTGACACTAATGACATTTATGAAATTTTGGCACTTATGTCAGTTTATAGGTTAATTAAGTATATCGGCGATTTCTTGTGTTTTCTGCATTATTCCTATAATTTTTAGATATTTAGTCTACTTTTATATAAAAACAGTTGTTTTTAGAACTCTTTAGCGATGTGTTAGTATAATATAATATGTATGGATGATCATCGAAAGCTGATATGATCAACGAAAAAAGAAGATGAATTTGGTGACTTTTCTAGTAACTTTCTTGGGTGTGAATCTGTCTTTTTAGTTTACTCCTCTTGGTTAAAAAATCAACTATAGAAAAATAACCAAATACATCTTCTTTTTTGGTTGATCATGTCGGCCCTCAACGGTAATCCATAAATATTATATTATATTAATACGTCGCTGAAGAATTCTAAAAACAACTGCTTTTTGTATCAAATCAGATTAAAAAAGAATGTGTGTGTGTACATTGTACGCACGTAAGAAATTATACTTCTATTATATGATTTAAACGAAATTAATATACTTTTTATTTATATTTTATTTAAATATTAAACTAATTTATACTTACTACTTCTCAAACATTTTTATTAAAACAGTGCCAAAAATTAAAATAATAAAAGAATAAAACACACACAAACACATTAAAAATGCCACAAATGATTTCTGAACATTAATTGTCGGAAAATGTTTTAACTAAATACTTATTTTCTGAAAATAAAATTATATAATAAATATACTTACAATCATAAAGTGTACAAAAAAAATAAAAAAATAAAAGTTTTTATTGGTATTCGAACCAGCTATCAGCGCGGTTGGTATATTGGGATTCATTCGCCTTAAACGCTTCGCCACGGAGGCAATGTGCCATTATGTGCGAAGATCGACTAACTACACGGATTAAGCTTTTGACATTTTTGAATTAAATTAAATTATTTTGATTTTGAATTGAAATGATTTAGAATTGAAAAAATACAACAAAACATAGAGTAAGAAAACAATATATTAGGTGAACATTGATAGAATTTTTGATGGTAATCAAATTACAGTAAAACCTCGATATAACGGACTAATTGGGGGGACGAGGTGTCCGTTAAAGCCGAAAGTCCGTTATATAAAAATCCGTCCGTATTATAAAATAAATCAGACTATTTAGAAATGTGTCCTCATTATGCTATAATAAAAAGTTTGTTGAAATTATTTGTAAAATACAGCGTTTGGGGTCCACGGGGACCCCGTTCTTGTGCAATGTTTTTTGATATGGGTAGGGTTAAGTATGTACAATATTAACAGGACGTTTTTAATTTTTTTACATTTGACTGGATTTTTTGTCCGTTATATCCGAAGTCCGTTAAATAGAGGTCCGTTGTATCGAGGTTTTACTGTATGTAAATAAAAGTATTACATACTATGTATTTTGGTAGGTTCAAATAGGTAGGTACCTATGATACATTTACAATTATTACATACCTGTTGCTTTTAAAAACTATTTAAATGTCACTACAATTATAAACTTTTTTGTTTCTGTCCTCACAACAATAAAACTAATATATTATACATTTGTTTACCTTCATATTGAACAATTATTTATTATTGACAGATCATTTCAACACCCAATCAGAGCCCGTATAACGACTAATACCATACTGTCGGTGTGCGCATGCGCGCAGATCAATATAAATTCACCCTCAATCTCAATCGCGCCTAAAGAAGTATAACTTCAAAAATCTAAAAATTAAAGAAATAACACAGAAAACACAAAAAATCGCCGATATAACTGAATTAACCTATGAAATGCCAAAAGTGTCAAAACTTGATAAATGTCATTAGTGTCAAAATTTTATAACAGTGGAGTAAACTTGCCTGCGGTTGGACCAATTACAAACAAGCATTACAGCGCGGTAAATTTGAATCACTCCTCTTGGTTTAAAAACATATAGCACTGTATAATACAGCTTGTTTATTGTGACTATCTGTTGCGTTTATCTAAGAATACTAAAAAATTTCACTGTATAAAGGTTGTAAATTCGTATACAATAAAAAAATAGTTAATTTAAATGTAGATAGTTATAACATTTAGTAGTTTAGTATTTTTTTGTTACTCAAATTTCTGAAATGTGAAATTTTTTAGGTACCGTAAGTTCGCGAGCCAAGACTATAATTAACCCTCCCAGGTTTAAAAGGTATAGTATTTTTGTTTGTAGTAATTCGGTATAGGAGGTTTGTCCTTTTAGTTTTGCATATAGCCGCTTAGAGAGCGCCACCAATAAAACTTCCGACATAATAAATATAACCTCAATCCTTTGTTGACATAAATTCATGCATGTGCAAAGATACAATGGAAGAATTATATCTGAGTATAGGGACCAAGATTTCGTTTAATTTTGCCTTGATAAATAAACAGGCAGTAAAGTGCAATTTTTAGATTTCCCGTGTCTTCATTCATTCATTGATCGCTTGGTTTGTAACTAAATAAAAACCACAAATACAGGCGCGTAACCAGAAACTGATCCGAAGAGAAGTGTTGATTTCTTCAGAAATACAACTTCGAATTGGAATAGTGCGGTTAATTCAAATTTAATATGCACTTTAATTTTTGATTATTTTTATTCCTTCGTGCTTTCTTGTTTTTATTTCTAGTATTGAAAACTATTTACTTTCTCACACATTTATGTTTAGATATAGTGCTTGTTTTATTTTTATCAGTACATACTTACATTTGTTCGTGATAATATACTTTTTCTTGATTATAGCGATCTTCGCAATACTTTTTTATTTTTTAGTGGGGCATTGTAAGGACCCCTTTATATGAGGCCTGTACGCGAATTTACAAAACCTATACTATTTCAGTCATGGGGGCGACTGAATTCGAGTAGGTTTTGTATGCAGAATATTAGTTACATATCCTATGCTATTTCGGTCCAGAAATTAACTGTATCGGTGTAGGATTTGTAAGCGAAATTTTTGATTATTATTGAGCAAATGTCTATACTGTTTCAGTCATGTAAATAAAACTAATCAAATATTTACTAAGTGGATTTATTATTATATCATAAAATTTAGATATGTTTTAAAAATTAAAATGAATAATATATATTTGGATAATATTAAAAATTAAAAACAAATGAATAATTACTAACGAAAAATAATTACGAAAAAAAAAGATATTCTTTATAAAAGGTTCTGCATGATCTAAAACCGAAGGAAGATGCAATTATCTGATATCGAATTTTATCAATAGTATACGAGGGATGTCAAAAAATATGAATTTGTCTCAAGAGTAAAGTACCTTTATATATTTCACAAGATTGAAAATTGTTATTACAAAAATGTGTTTGGACTTAAAAATAATTTTCTAATATGCAACTACATTCTTCTGATTGAAAAAAAAAATGATAGAATGCACGCCGAATTTATAAGACTCAGATATATTAAAAAAAGATCAATGTCCCTCGAATACCACAGTGCTGAAAAAATGTGTGACAACATTGGAAAAAATGAAAACTCCGTCACAAATAGTACCTGTGTTTTCTCACACAACTCGATTTGCCAGGAACCGAAAAATTCGAGTACAACCTACCGCTATAGCTCGAAGAAAGCATAGGGGACTCAAGGGTCAGAATCGCATACAGTCTGGAAGACCAACCACTCTGGAAAAAAAGAAAAAGAAGAAACCTCACAACATTGGTTTAAGCATAGAAAAAAACGAGTCTAGTGCAAAAAAAACACTGACTTAACTCTGTTCAATAATTTAGTAAGTATCTAATATTAATAAATACCCATGTTAGATATTTTTTAATTCTTTATACAATATGTCCCACTAAGTTTAAACCTTATGGAAAACTTTTTTTATGATTACTTTTACGAAAAAAAGTTGTTTTTTATAAAAAGTTTTGCATGGTCGAACACCTCTAAGATACAATCATTAGATATCAAATTTTATTAAAAGTATACGAGGTATGTCAAAAAATGTGTTCTTCTCTCAAGAGTAAAGCACCTTTATATTCCACAATATTGAAAATTGTTATAATCGAAAGTTGTTTGGAATTAAAAATTATGTTCTAATGCACAATTATGTTCTTCTAATTGAAAAAAAAAATTGAAGATACCTAACATCATTTTTATTTTAACTCCGAAATTATTAATTTTACCAAAAAAAAGTTATTCTTTATAAAAAAATTTGCACGTTCTACAAAATAAGATTCAATAATAATATTTCACATTTTATCAATTTTATACGGGGTATGTCAAAAAATAATATGAATTTCGCTAAAGAGTAAAGTACCTTTATTTTGCACAATATTGAAAAATTTTATTATAAAAAGTTGTTCAGGATTCAAAAACATGTATGAGTATACAATTACATCTTTTTAATTGAAATATTGTGAACTATAAAGGTATTTTACTCTTGAACAAAATTTATATTTTTTGACAAACCTTGTATACAATTGATAAAATTTGATAAATTATGGTTGTATCTTAGTTTCTAGACCATGCAAAACTTTTTATAAAGAATAACTTTTATTTCGTAAAACTAATAATATCGAGAAAATTAATTTGAGATAATTTGAGAAATTTTCAATTTTTTTTTAATTAGAAGAATGTAGTTGCATAGTAGTAGCATTATTTTTAAGTCCAAATAAATTTTCATAATAACAATTTTCAATTTTGTAAAATATATAAAGATACTTTACTCTTGACAAAAATTCATATTTTTTGACATCTCTCATATACTATTAATAAAACTTAATATCAGATGAGTGCATCTTCGGTTTTAGACCATGCAGGACTTTTTATGAAGAATATATATCTTTTTTTTGTAAAATCAATAATAAAAAAGTTTTCCATATGGTTCCAACTTACAGGGACATACTGTATATATTCGTATATTAGTAATTATTCATTTGTTTTTAATTTTTAATATTATCCATATATTATTCATTTTAATTTTCAAAACATATCTAAATTTTATGATATAATAATAAATCCACTTAGTTAATATTTGATTAGTTTTACTTACATGACTGAAACATTTGCTCAATAATAAAAAAAAATTTCGCCTACACAACCTACTGGAATTCAGTCGCCCCCATGACTGAAATAGTATAGGTTTTGTAATTCGCGGCCTGCACAGGGTTGCGAGAAAGTCTGGCAACACGTTATTTTCTCGGAAGCCGCTAGAACGATTTTTATAGATTTTGGTGGGTAAGGGTCTTTTAATGCGGCCGATATTATAGTGATTATTACATTGTTGTCAAATCTTCCGTTTTTCTGAAAATCTAACGAACTTTCTTATTTCAAATGGAACACCCTATATATTTTTTAAGTTTTGGAATCCTTAAGGAATACTGATTATTTTTCATTATGATATTCCCTATTCCTAAATGCCATAATTTCGGAGTTATTGCTACATTTATTAAAAAAATTTAAATAATTAAAAAATATCAATTTTTTTGGCCCGGGTAGACATTATTTTAGGTACTTTGGATCATTGGGAACAAAAAAGGTATTTTGTAATTTTTCTCTAAAGTTAACCTTTTTCGAATTATAAATAATTTAAAACTGAAAAAAAAAACGAAAAATGACGATTTTCAAGGTTTAAAAACACAAGTAAAAAATTATAATTTTTTAAATTACAAAGTACCTAAATTAAAGATCAAACCTTCTATCAGATACCTGTAAGAACTTTTGGCACGTTTTATTCTAAGATATTGTTTTTTTTTTAATTATTAATGAAGCGCATATGGGAGAAGGGGCGATTTATTAATAACTAAAAAATAATATTTTAAAATGAAACAAGACCAAATTGCTTATCGGTAACTGATAAAATAATATTTTATCGTTACCGACAACCTATAAGCAATTTCGTAGTTTTAAAAATAATATTTTTTACTTGTGTTTTTAACCTAGAAAATCATCATTTTTCGATTTTTTTCAGTTTTAAATTGTTTATAACTCGGAAACAATTAACTTTATAGGAAAATTACAACAAAAGATCTTTTTTGTTCACAATGATCCAAGGAACCTAAAATAATGTCTACCAGGGCCAAAAAATTATTTTTATAAATTGTTTATTTATTTTTTTTAATAAATGTAGCAATAACTCCGAAAATATGGCATTTAGGTATAGGGAATATTATATGAAAAATAATTAGTATCTCTTACGAATTCCACAACGCAAGAAATATACAGGGTGTTCCATTTGAAATAAGAAAGTTCATTAGATGTCCAGAAAAACGGAAGACTTGACAACAATGTAATTACCACTATAATATCGGCCGCATTAAAAGACCCTCACCCTCCAAACTCCATAAAAATCGTTCTAGCGGTTTCCGAGAAATTACCGTGTTGCCAGACTTTTTCGCAACCCTGTATAATCAAAACCTGCTAGATCCATGTTTTGAAATTTTGTCAGGAGGTTAAATAAACATTAAAAATGTAAATTTTCCAAAAAGCATCCTGCCTTTCTCAATCAAAGGGACATCATAAATATCATAAAATGGCACACTAATTTGTCATTTTTCTGCATGCCCTTACATCTTCAGAAATTTGTACTTTTAGTTTGGATTTAGTAGAACGAAACATTTAGGATTTAGCACGTTTTGATTCTACTGGGCTCATATTATCGTTAATATTTATATACATAATGTACATTTTTATACATAACAACATACGAAATAGTTCAATTACTGTATTTAGTATTTATTGTTTCAGGTAATAAAAAGCACTAGGAAATTTGTGCCAATCCCAAAATTCTTGCAATAACTTTTATATTTTTATGACATATTTAATAATTTTTATATCAATTTCTGTAAAATAAATTTGTATTGACTTTTTTAATGCGGCGTATTTATTAAATTGACTCTTTTAGGGCCGGTTGTTCGAACGCTAATCAACAATGATCACTATCAAATATTTAATTACTGTCAAAACTGTCAATGTCAACTTTGGTTGGGTTGCTAAAAACATAATTGATTACAATTCTGAGACTATAATCAATTAATATAACAATAATTATTAACATAATTGATAATAAATCTCATAATTTTAATTAATTATGTTTTCAGCAACCCAAACAAAGTTGACATTGACAGTTTGGTGACAGTAATTAAATATTTGATAATGATAATTGTTGATTCGCGTTCGAACAACCGGCCCTTTAATGTAGCAGAAGAATAACAAGGTTTTAGGTAGGAAAGATCCACGGTTATTAGACTTTATTACGGTTGTCTTGTCCGACGGTGGTGGGGAGACTTATATTTTTGACTTTACGTCACAAGAGTTTACATTCCCATATTTTTAAATGATTTTCGATCATTGAATGTGTGTTATTGTGTATATATGTGTATTATTTGTGTTATTATGAAATAATTAGACAAATAGTACACATTTTATCTTATACCGGGTGGTGAATCGTAAAAAGGGCCATAGGAAACTCAATGTAAAATTCTGAATTGTTGAATTCCTGCTTCCCTAATTATTTTACATCAAAAGTCATGAGAGAATACTTGTAGAGAATTAAAATCTGTATTAAAATCAAAAGTTAAAATTGTTCTACGATTTAAATGCATTCCAAAATTTTGAAAAATATGATACATGTGCCACAATAGGTATGCGTGTAAAAGTAAGGCCACACGTTACTATTTAACTGACAGTGTTCACACCATTGACTGAATAAAAAAATCTTTATTATTAATCCTTTCTCCGCAACTGAGGGTATCTTATCAACTGTATTGTTTTTAAACAATAGATGCAATAGACGATAAAATAAAAATATTGACAGTTCAAAAATGTGAACATTATTGCATTGTGTGTGGCCTAAGTTTGGGATGAAAACTAAAATGTATTACATTTTTACAAAATTTTGGAATATGTTTAATTACGTAGACCAATTTTAACAGTTATTTCCAATTCAGATTTCAATCCTCTACAAATAGTTTCTAATGTCTTTTGATGTACAATAATTATTAGGGAGGCTGGAATTCAACAGTTCAGAATTTTACATTGAGTTAATGCAAAATTTTGACGCATGTCAAAATTCTCAATGTGTTTTAATTGTATTAATTTTTTTCGAATCCTGAGAAAACTAATAAATATTTTTGAAAAATTTAAACTCAGAATGAAAGACTACATTATTACCGAGGGCTGAAAGTCCCTGAAAACTTCTATAATGTTTATTTTAATAAGTTACAGGGCTGAAAATAAAAGAGAAGTGTGATATTTAATTTCAAATATTTCATTCAATAGAATCTGCTTGTTTATTCTAAGGGGCTTTCCGCCCTCGGTAATAATGTAATCTTGCATCCTGCGTTTAAATTTTTCTAAAATACTTGGTTTTCTCAGGATTCGAAAAAAATCATATTACGATTCAAATGACAGTAAACTCTCGTGACGTAATCTCACCCTTAATGTTAATTGGTTAGTCGATTTAGGCAACCGTAGTAATGTCTAAGAACCGTGGGAAAGATCATGCACCGAAGCAATATTTATAATGAAGCAGGTTCAAGAGAAATCATTAGGATCAAACAAACTGGCATGTTTATGTTTCGTGGAGTTTACGAAGACATTTGACAGGGTCAAATTAAAGGACGTTATCCATTTATTATACGCAAGAGAGGTACCTCTAGTAATAATTAAAACGATCGAAGATATCTATCAGAACAACACAATAAAAATAGAAGAAGAACTAACTGACCCGATTGAAGCTGGCAATGAAATAAAACAGGGAGAGTCCCCGAGTCCTCTGTTGTTCAACCTGATCATGGATGAAATAATAAAAAACAGTATGAACTAAAAAAGGATACCAAATGGGAGAAAAACAACTTAAAATAATCTGCTATGCAGACGACGCAATACTAATCTCTCAAATTGAAGATGATTTACAACGTATGCTGCATCAATTTCATATAGCCGCCAGAAAATTTAACATGTTAATTTTCCCAAAAAAGACTGAATGCATAACAGCAAATCTAATAAGATGTAAATTAGAACTGGTGGTTCAGATAATAGAACAAGTTATGAAGTGTAAATATCTTAAGGCGGGTTCTCATTTGTCCGTTTCGTTGACACAGTCTGACTGATTCATTAATATTGAAAAATAAAAAGCGACGTTTGCATTCTCACGTTTTGTTTTGCTACATTCAGTACGCAGTTAGTCCAAATATTTTATATCGTATTAATAAAAATGGTTAAAAAAATTGAGACCAGCTGTTCGAGAAGTATGTTTACAATGATTAGTAAATGAATTACAGAATATTTTAGTGAATCAAAAGAAAAGAAAACGTCGTAGATGGTGGGTCAGGTCCTGGATATGGGGGGCTAGTGAAACTATATTGAAAGAATTAGAAAGGTAAAGTTTTCAATCCTAATAGCAACATTAATAATATTGAAAAATATTACACCTGGTTACACCTCCATGGCTTCTAAAATTTGCAAGCCAGATGGATGCTGCAGTGAAGACAAGAGGGAATTCTAAAGAGTTGCAATTTACAACCCCCGCCTGCAACTTGGTAAAGTTCCAACGGAAAATGGACCTAGTTACTCTATAGGAGTAATACTAATATAAAATAAAAATGTATATACCATTTTTATTCAGTTGCAATGCGAAGGCAAAACAATCTTATTTTTAGAACAGGGAGCGCAGTCCAGCACTTTATCTCTGAATCGACGATTTTCGACTCTTATTGGAGTTATCATCGGAGAGGCGTATTCCTGCTGCTCTCTGCTCGAAGTGACCAAACCATGAAAGTTTATTCCCGCATTGCAACTGACGTGTATGGAGTAGGTCACTAGCGTCATCTGGCAACTGAAAGGTAAAGTTTTCAATCCCAATAGCAACATTAATAATATTGAAAAATATTACTAAAAGATTTTTAAATTGAAAATGGATTGAAATGGACCAATAAGTTTTCAATTTAAAAATCTTTTAAACTATTCATTTTACAGATTCCCAACTGTAAACAAACGCACATGGAAGCTAAAGAGGGTCGTACTGAACTGAGGTGTATCATATATTTTACCGTGAGTGAATGGACTATTATGAAACTACATTCTGTATATTTTTCATGTCGAGAAAAAGAAATAAAACTTTTTGAAACATCAATAAATTAAAATTGTTGGTTTTCTTACCTTTATAAAAGTGATTACCACAAGCTATTTTTACTTTTGAACAATAAATACTTTGTTTATGTATATTCAAAGTTCATTAAACAGACTACACACTATAAAACTTATAAAAAAACTATAAAACACGACCAGTATTAATTAATAACTCGACAATAACTACTGTAAAATACATATAACACAAAATAATATTATCTTAAAAACCAACACCTTACATACGATTTGAATTTGCGGACTGACAAGTTTGGACCTGTAAAATGAGAATCCGCCTCGTTTAGGGCAATAAATTACATTTAATAGCCTCTTGACGAATGAGAGGGCGAATAGTAACACGTGCGTTTGTTTATAGTTGGGAATTTGCTATATGAATGCACTTAAGTAATATTTTTCAATATTATTAATGTTGCTATTAGGATTGAAAACTTTACCTTTCAGTTGCCAGATGACGCTAGTGACCTACTCCATACACGTCAGTTGCAATGCGGGGATAAACTTTCATGGTTTGGTCACTTCGAGTAGAGAGCAGCAGGCCTACGCCTCTCCGATGATGACTCCAATAAGAGTCGAAAATCGTCCATTCAGAGTGCTGGACTGCGCTCCCTGTTCTAAGTGAAAAATAAGATTGTTTTGCCTTCGCATTGCAACTGAATAAAAATGGTATTATATACATTTTTATGAAAGAATTAGCTTTGGAAGATTGTGATTCATAGAACGAAGACAAATTTCAAGAGATTCTGCAGAAAATTGCCAAAATTGTACTTCGAAGAGAGGTACAACCACAAGAACTAGTTCACATCATCACAATCGAGGTTTATATACTTTAATTTTATCGTGAGTGCTGGATATAGTCCAACAATATCTTAAAGAGAATGAAGCACTCTTACAAATGAAATCTGTCACTATGAACTGTTGAATTCTACAATTTCATTGACGTTATTATTTCATTATTTCTTGAACGGTTTATTATGATAAGTTTAAATTTAAGTATTATTGTAAATGGCAAAGGCATGACAGTACATAGCAAAAAGGAGTGTAATTATAGTACGTCTAGTAGACTAGTACTGTCATATTGATCGCCAACCTCAATTCACAAGGCACTTACGAGGAGGAGGAGTAGACTAGTAGAATTATAGTAGTAGTTACTAACACTGACTTGTAACGAAATAATATTGTTAAAAGGTTTTCAAGATTAAAAAAGACTTTCATAAATATAAATTTATTTACATGTACTAGTACTTATACTGAACTTGGAGGAGAAGGTAAACCCAATAATTTTCTTACTGCATCGCCATATTTTGTAACAGTGTAATCATTTTCTCCTAAAAAATAAAATAAAATTTTATAAATAATATGAAATAAATCAAATAAATTAAGAAACTCTCTTATGGTTTTTTAAATGGATTTTAATGTAGATAATGTTAAAAGATGCTTTACTATAGCGATGAATGGGCTGTAAAAGATTACATTGAAAATTATTTTCTAGAGAAATCTATTATCATAGATTACACTCGATGTACAGCGGAATGACGGATTCACTTATTTTCATCGTCAAATACCTGGGGCTTCATCTTGATTCTAAATTAAACTGGAAACAACACATTTTAAAGAAGAAGAAACAAATTGAGTTGAGAGTGAAAGAAATTAATTGGCTTATAGGTAAAAAATCTCGACTCTCAATTGAGAACAAACTGCTGATTTATAAAACAGTCATCAAACCTATATGGACGTACGGTATAGAACTATGGAGTTGTGCCAGCAAATCAAACACAAAAATTATCCAAAGAACTCAATCAAAAATTCTACGCACCATCGCAAATGCCCAGTGGTACATTTCCAACCAAACCCTTCATACAGACCTAAACATCCCGTTAGTCAACACAGTAATTTAAGAAAGAGCCAACAGACATCACGAGAAATTGGAAGACCACCCCAACCAATTAATATTACCATTACTACAGCCACTAAACAACAGAAGATTGCGAAGATTATGGCCCATAGATCTTCGCTGAAACTGAGGTGAAACCGCTGGGTGATGTACCTCATAACGCCATTTTAGTGTACAATAATACATTGATATATGTTATTGTACTTGTTATCAAATTAGCTTATAGAATATGTAATTCTGATTGTTAATAAATGCTTACAAAAAAAAAAACTTATTTTCATAAGGTCTAGCGAGTTCTTGGTGTGAGTCCTACATCAGTCAGAGAAATTTTTCTAACTAGGTAGTACATAAAACCAAAAATAGATCTGTGGCTTTAGACTCAATCAGGGCCCTGATTCTAATTCAAATTTCGACTCAAAACAAGTCGCAATCAATATATGGCGACGTTGAAATGCGACTGTGCGAGCCTTGTGGATTTTAGTTGAACTAACGAAATGATGTCACAAAATAGCGACTTATCGAAATTAATAGTGACTCCAAAAAGTGGTTGATAAAGTGCGTTCGCGGGTGCCTATCAGTGACTAGTCGGCGACAAATTAGCAGCAAAACGCATGCGCACTTTAAAATGATATAAATAATATCGTTAATAGATAAATATAGAAGGTATATTTACCTAGTATAATTTAATAATTAGTTATTAATATTAATTAAGTGTAAATATACCTTGTATATTTATCTATTAACGGTATTATTTATATTAACACATTCGCGGACACGCTGTCATTTTATACACGTATTCTTATGGAGTAAATGACTTCATATGCAGTCATGACCGCGAATGTGTTAAGTGAGGTTAGAAATTGTCGGCGACAACCATAGATATATAATACTCTAGATTGCGCCCTGCGATCTTAAAATGGGTGACGGTTGCGACAGAGATAAATGAGCCTATTTGGTCGGTAGTCTCTTTTTAATTTAAGGGGAATATGGACGACGTGAATATCCCACTTTATCGAGTAATATTCGTTGACAGTTGGAGCGGGTGGTGACGGGAAATGGTCTTTGGTCTTCGGACGTGGATAATCGTGGTTCGAATCCCATACCAACTTTACTTTTTTTATTTTTATTTAATCAATATTGCGTTTATTAGATATTTTTACATCTGAAAAATGGACCTAAGTAAATCTAGCAGATAATAAATAATGTATGTATAGTAAGTTAATATTGGAATACATAATATGTGAACTGCATAGTAAAATAAAAGTCATTCGTTATTAATATAAATTCGTCCTTATTCGAATAATTCGAATGATGTGAATGTTTGTTTTGCTTCTACTTTTTTAAAAAAATTGTAACAATAGTTTCATAAATAAAAATAACGTCTAATTACTTATAATTGAATCGGTCATTTCAAAAACAGCAAAGTCCACAATTTTCAGAAACTAACTTTTTGAGAGAAATAGACTCCTTTAAGATAAACGTTGTGTGCAAAAACGACACCAGTCCAGTAAAAACATTAGGAACAAAACTACAATATAACTGAATTTTGATGTCATCTATTTCATCCATCTTTCGACTATATAGGTAGTTAGTTTTCTTTGCTCTTCTGTAAAATTAGGAATATGTTGTTTTTGAAATGACCGATTCAATTAATAAATCGATGGTACATTATGTTGATATTAATTATTGGTAATTGTTTACGAATATTTTTAACAATTACTTTATACTATTCTACAATTAACTTATTCAAAAAATAACATTGGCTTTTATATTTTTAAAAATCTATAGGTACCTACACAGTTTTTCTTATTTGTTATATATTTCTTTGCATAGATTTACTTTAGAGATGTAATAATATCTAATAAACGCAATATTGATTAAATAAAAAATAAAAAAAGTAAAGATTGGTATGGGATTCGAACCAGGATTATCCACGTCCGAAGACAAACGACCAGTTCTCGTCGCCATCCGCTCGAACTGTCAAACCATCTAAAATACTCGACGACAGAGTAGGATAGTGACGTCGTCGATACTCCCCTTGAATTAGAAAGAGACTACCGACCAAATAGGCTCATTTATCTCTGTCGCAACCGTCACCCATTTTAAGATCGTAAGGCGCAATCTAGAGTATTATATATCTATGGCGACAACTTGTCAACTGTACCCGCGAACGCACTTATTATAATTTAGAGTCGAAATTATTGTGACACGGACATGAATGAATATGAATGGCCGAAAGCGAGGTTAGGTTTAGTTTAGGAGATGTGTTTTGTTTGTTTCTTGCAAGGAAAACTAAAGTAAAAGGTATTAATAGGGCTGGGTTTTATGGAAATTTGCTGGTTTTGGAGGAATTAGATAGAATAGTATTAAATTAGAAATATAATAATTGAGAATTTCCACAACGTGACAACACAATGAAAGATGTAAGGTAATAGTCTGGGAAAATTAGTATAAATCAAGGAAAATTATGTACCAGCTATTTTATTGCTGGACATGCTGTAATCAAATCTTAAGATTTCATATATTAGTAATATAGCTATGCAAAGTCCTCAGAAAGTGTGCTATTTGGTTTATAAACAAATTACCGCTCCGAAATCTTTTTTCAATTATTGCTCTGTATTTCAGAAGATTTTAACGTTAAACCAAAAACACTCATATAAAAATTCACTGTAATTTAATTCTCCACAGATATTTTTTTCCGATTTCCTTCGGCAGAAATTTTCCTCGAAAAATTCGGGTTTTCCAAACAAAATCTTTAATTTTCAACTCAAATTTTAGGGAAGTAATTATTTATTAATAATTAAATAACTTGGTCACATAAATCTTTTTTGTTATGGAGTGTCTTGAAGATATGAAAATTTGTATGTACAAAGAGGACCGGAATAAAAAGGTAATGGTCCAAAGATTGAAATCCTGTTGTTTAAAACTGTCGCAAATGCCGGTCAAATTTGACCGGTTATACCTGGAACCACTCTTAGCAAATCAATTTTTTTTTCTTCGAAAAGGGCACAGAAGTCGTGCCCTTTTCAACAGCGTTAACTTAACCCTTAAGTACTAACATCTTAAATCAATGACATAAACACTAACTAACCGCCTGACAGACGGGTTTAACATTTTAGTGGTAATTTTTGTTTTTGTTAAATATTTTAATGCAAAAAAATATCTGGATGACAATACTGAAAGTATTGATTATCTAAGAAACACAGTAATTAATCTAGTTTTTCTGTATTTATTAAAATAAAAAACATTATAACAAGAATGTAGTGATTGTTTGTGTACTTTTTTACTCATGAAAAAAAAGTGTGATAAAATTTAAACAAATTAAAGAATCTTAATAAAAATTTATAATCGAGTTAAAAAAGAGTAAGAAAAATGAAAATAAAAAGGTTTTTAAAAAATGTTAAAACAAAAAAAAACTGACAGGTACCTACTATAGTTAGTGCAGTGTAGCAATGGTAGTCAGCGGCAACATTTTCATCACAAATTGATTCCACTTCGCTTATGTCGTCTTCTACCTCATCAAACCATTTCAAAAGAGTTTCCTCAGGGTCTTTATTCCCTTATTTGATGTTTTCTGACGAACTGGGGCACATTATGTGTAATGACGAACTGGGCACAAACACTAACCCGTCTATTAGACGGAAATCACACTTGAGCCTAAATGCCTTTTGAAAAACAACCTGCTGCAAATTGCCGAATTCAATACTACTAAAGAACAACCCAACTTGAAAAGTCATAAACGGGTGACCTTCAAAATTTTCTAGGAAGGGAAATATCTCACTTTCGACAAGCGATGCCATCTGAGAGACGGGGTGTTAGTACTTAAGGGTTAATTTAATTTAATCTAATATTTTCTGAGGGGTTCTATTTGTTTATAAGCCAAAAAATTGTTTCTTTGTAACATTCCTGAGACCGCTCAAATAGTCCAATTTCAATTCTGTAAAGTACGTTGAATAGGTATAGTGATTTTTTATACGAAAATCATTCTGTTATCATAATGTTTCTGGTTATTATTTCGACCGAAATTTTTTAATTAACATTTTAATTATTGCTAAACTATTGGTTAGATTGTCGCCGGCCTCCTGATATATAATCTACTATAAAAAATCTTTCATGTCATCAATTTATTTAATTATTAATAAATAATTACGTCCCTAAAATTTTAATTGAGAATTGCAGATTTTTTTGGGAAAAATCGAATTTTCCGAGTAAAATTTTTGTTGAAGGAAATCGGAAAAAAAATTAATTTGTGCAGAACTAAATTACGGTGAATTTTTATTTGAGTGTTTTTGGTTTAAAGGAAAAATCTTATTTTTTCCCAGACTGTCAACAAATGTTGCGGTGGTTGCGCAGCCAATAAATCCAATAAACCGGAGCGCCAACCCAAATTTTGAGCAGTGTCAAAATGATAACGTTAATATCCCCAGTTGTAACTAATCGAAATGAATAAGAATCGCTATAAATTGCGACCATCATGGCGGCGTTGAAACTAAATAGCGACCTCGAAATGAATTATAATCAGGGTCCAGGTGAAGTGTCTTCAATATGGGTGCCGGGTCATGAAGAGTTGCAATGTAATGAACGAACAAATTGGCAGACAAAACAATTTGAACAAGTTGTTGAAATTATCTGCTATTATACCTTGATGGCTTTTTACTTTACTAAGCTGCTAAGAAAGGCGCCGGCAGAACCGATTTTTAATTTGTTGAGACACATAATTATTTGAGTGTCCATATCCTGTTTTTCTTTCACAACAAAAATTTACAAAGAAAGGAATTTTTTGTTTTTTTTCTGAAAAATGGCATTAGCATTTATATTTAAAGAAAAAAAGTTTAAACAATAAAAAGATAAGGAAAGATCTAAAATGATCTGGAACAAGACAACAATAACCTGAATACATAATTGCTAAAAAACTTAAGAGCAGCAATAACTAGAGTTGATGTCATCTAAAGTTAGAAATAGCTAGATACTGTAAGAAACTCTGACATGAATAGCCAACAAATAAAGAAAACTTAAATAAGATTCGATTAGTGTTTTAAATCAAAGCATCAATGAGTGGAAAACCCAGAGAGATCGGCAATGAAACCAGTAAATAGACCAAATAAAAGACAGCCAGGAGCTTCACAAAACATAAGTGAAGACCAAATGCAGGTTAGAGAAAGACAAAGCTACATTTAAAAGTCTAGTCGAAAATAGCAAATTCATGGTCTGCTATAAAATAAAACATTTACCTTCATTCATAAGTTTGTCCACAGATTCTACATATTCATCCACATTTTCGATTTTATCATAAGATGTACCAAACAATTTCTCAATGCTTGATTTTGAGGCATTCTTTTGCCAGTCGTAATATTGCATATCAGCTTCTGCTTTCAATTCTTCCCAAGGTTCAACATTCTAAAAAATGATAAATATTCTCAGTTTAAATAATTACCCAAATGGTACCTGAAAGTAATAAAAAAGGGTTATATTTAGGGCTAGATCATCTACAGATCAAATTATTCAATGCTCATTCTTCTACGAGTGCTCTATTAATGGAGGTTAATTATTTTTCTTCAGGTACCCTGTCCGTTGCGAATGTCTGCTACTAACTAACTATTTAGATGAGAAATAAGCCACAATTAAGTTGAAAAAAATAATTTTATTAACGTTTCAACGCCCAAATCGGGTGTCGTTGTCAAAATACAAAATACTACTAAATGAAACAAAAATGTTGTTGCTTAGTAAAAATTCTTCTAATAATTTATTTAATCTGACTCATTTATATCGGCAATTCATTTTCAGTAAAGTCGTCCCAGGAACGCAACTCATAAATATTGGCAATATCATTTTAAAGTCTTCTACTTTAAAATGTATAATATATATCTGAATTGCCAATATAAATGAGTCAGATTAAATAAATTATTAGAAGAATTTTTTACTAAGCAACAACATTTTTGTTTAATTTAGTAGTATTTTGACAACGACACCCGATTTGAGCGTTGAAACGTTAATAAAATTATTTTTGAAGTTATACTTATTTACGATCGAGAGTGAAATTTTATAACGCCGGGCGCATGCGCACACAGACAGTATGTATTTCGTTGCTAATCTTTTAAGATATGTATGTATCTGATTTGTCTTCCTCGGGAATAAGATATTTTATAATAATAGTAAGTATATTTAAAGTATTTTGTATACTTCACTTGGTCTATTAAATTTGTCAGTATGTATGAGAAATCTTGTAACCTGTCAAAGCAAAAGGAATATAGCTCAGTGGTAGAGCGTGTGACCGGAGATCAAGAGGTCCCGGGTTCAAATCCCGAACGATTCATATTCTTTTTTTTTATATTTTTGGTATCGTTTTAATAACAAAAATTTAAAAGTGGTAGGTAAAGAAAGTTAGTTTAATATTTAAATAAAATACAAATAACCTGTTAAGTATATTAATTTCGTTGAAATCATAATAATAGAAGTGTAACTTCTTACGTGCGTACAAAGTACACACACACACATTCTTTTTTTTTCGATTTAATTGTGGCTTATTTCCCATCTAAATAGTTAATTATAAAAGGAAATAGCTTCACAAGGTGTCACAAGGAAATAGCTTCAGAACAACATTAAGAAATCTGCTATTAACATGTCAATTCTGATCTTGCTTACTTCTCAATAGTTTAAGTGATGTGAGCCTGTGAACAACTTCCGCAGATTTTGGAGCTACGAGTGTCTTGTCCTACCTGGCTCCCACTTGCTGTCAATTTTTCCCTAGATAATCAATTGAAGTAGACAGTACATATCGTGTCTTAATATGTGACATATATATTCAAGTTTTCTTTGTTTAAGTGTGCTCTCTTTTCCAATTCTGTGGATTACCTCTATGTTGGTGACATTTTCGGTCCAGTATGTATATATTGTCGTTGTCCCAGCAAAAGTGACTAAGTCCAAAATAACAGATCTGAGAAAACAACTGTTAGTGACCTCTGCCCAGGGCCCCCGTAACCGGGCGTGCAACGCGTGCGGCGCACGCGGGCGTAACCCTAAAGGGGCGCCAAACCGAAGGTTTGGTAAATAATAAATATTTATTTTAAATGAGATAATCATTTTTATATACAATTTTAATTATTTCATGAACAGCTAGAGAAATCTCAAAAATCAAATATTGTGTTATTACGGAAAAATAATTATTCCCGTCCTGAAATGTTGAACTTGCTCCATCAGAAATATATTTTGTTGTTCCTTCCTAATTGTTTTCTTTGAAGTAGATTAGTAGATTGAATTACGCTTGGCATACCATCCAATCGATTTTATGTTGTAAACTAAAAAGCCACACTCAAAATAGTCAAATAAACATCAAATCAGACTCCTTGACGAGCAGAAACATAAATCATTAACATTCATAAAACGCAACTTAGCAGTTTACTCATACAAAAAAACTTGCTAGATCAAGCAGTTGTACTCCTATAAAGTGAATCTTTTACTCGAATTTATGATAATTACCCTTAAGTAAACAAATACTATATGAATTATGATTATGTATTTGATAATACCTTTTCCCTTCTTGTCTATTAGGCACAAACATTATTTTACAGAACGGGTGGTTTCCTGCAGTGAAAGGTTTTAAATTTTATTTTATATTGAAACTAATAATTACGACTATTATTTTAATTGGTGTGGAAATTAAATTAATAATTGGAAAATGGTATCATAATCATTGCATAGAATAATAATAATTTATTTTAAATATAATCGGGTTTCCTCTAATATCATCCACAATTTACAATTTATTTTGAAAAAAAGAAAATTAAGACATTGTGCCTGCGTAACTTGGAACCATATGGGAAACTTTTTATTATTAACTTTACGGAAAAAATTTATTCTTCATAAAATGGTTTGCATGGTCTAAAAACTAAAATACAACCAAATATAAAATTGTATCAATCTTATACGAGTACCTATCAAAAATATGAACTTCGATCAAGAGTACCTTATATTTCACAATATCGAAAATTATTATTATGAAAAGTTGTTTGGAATTAATTAAAAACTATGTTTTAATATGCAATTACATCCTTTTAATTGAAAATTCATCTCTCAAATTACAGATACCCAACGCCCTTTTCATTAATTACGAATAATGTGATAACTGTTAATTAATTAATAATAAAAGAGTTATCATATTATTTGTAATAAATGAAAAGGGCTAATTATTAATAATAAAAGACTTATTACATTATTTCTACTAAACGAAAAGGGCGTTGTTGAAAAGTCCAATTATTGTACGATAAAAAGTTCTTTATAAAAAGCTTTGCATGGTCTAAAATCTAAAATGCAACCATCAAATCCTATCAAATTTTATCAGTTTTATATGAGATAGGTCTAAAAAAATATGAGTTTCGATCAAGAGTAAAGTGCCTTTCCAGATCACAATATTTTAATTATAAAGATGTAATTGCATATTATAGAAACATAGTATTTAATGCTGAACAACTTTTCATAATAACTTTTCAATATTGTGAAAACTAAACGTACTTTGCTCTTGACTGAAACTCATATTTTTTGACATACCTCGTATAAGATTTCTAAAATTTGATATTTGATGGTTGTATTCTGAGTTCTAGACAATGCAGATCTTTTTATGAAGAATAACTTTTTCTCGTAAAATTAATAATAAAACAGTTTCCCATATGGTTCCTAGTTATGTAGACACCCTATATAAAATTTGTTTAAAAACTTTGAAATGACAAAATATTATTGTTTATTTACTTAAATGTATATTTTTAATTTAATATACAGGGTGCTTCATTAATGTAGCAAAAAAATTTAAGGGAAAGGCGCAAAATGTCGCCTGTCAAAATTTTCAATGTGTTTTAAATGTATTCATTTTTTTCGAATCCTGAGAAAACTAATAAGTATTTTTAAAACATTTAAACGCAGAATAAAAGATAACGTTATTGCCGAGGGCCGAAAGTTCTTTAGAATAAATAAAAAGTTTCTTTTGAATTAAATATTTACAATTAACCCGGGAACAGTCGCGCCCTTTTCTGTCACGTAATCGGTCGCGCGTTAGATTTTATCTAACAAAACGAATTTAAATACGAATTTACAACAAACAACAAATTTTTAGTTTATAGTATTTTTGTTTACTTGTTATGTTAGAAATAATTTTTCTAACAATTATTAAAGCCAATTAATTCTCACCAAAGCCATAAATTCCAAAAAAAAAGAAGATGAAAAAAAAAAGAAAAAAAACCACGCATTACTACACCCTTCCTCGAAGCTCGAAGCACTTACGAATGGAAAGTTAGGTTGCAAAATTTTTCATCGAGTTATCACGAAAAAGGAAAAAATGTTAAATTTTTTCTAACGGCGCGACTGCTCCCAGGTTGAAAATCACACTAAATTGTCTCTTTTATTTTCACTCCTGTAAGCGCCGGACTCCACTTGCGATTTTGTAGTCACGCGATTGTTTTGTCGCGAAGATTGAACACATTGTTTCAAATACAAGTCAATCCACGATTATTTAGTCGCAAATGGATTGACTTGTATTTGAAAAAATGTGTTCAATTTTCGCGACAAAACAATCGCGCGACTACAAATCGCAAGTGGAGTCCGGCGCTTACTTATTAAAATAAACATTATAGAAGTTTTCAGGGACTTTCGGCCTCAGTAATAATGTAGTCTTTCATTCTGCGTTTAAATCTTTCAAAAATATTTATTAGTATTATATAATAGATTTAAAGGGCGCTAAAATATGTCCCGCACGCGGGCGCTAGTCAGCTTGCGGGGGCCCTGCCTCTGCCTGACAACAAAATGGTAATTTTGGACTTATGCATGTTCAGTGACTTAGGCGACCAACTCTATGTACTTTCTAAGACTTCGCTATTTTTGCCACACTATTGAAAACTTAAGGTACTATACTAAATTTACAATCAAGATGCAGTAGAAATAAACAAACCAAGACACGTTAAATGCTACTAGGAGCACTCCCGAATCATAATTTACAATTTACATAGTTTACAATGTATAGACATTGTAAATTATGATTCGGGAGTGCTCCTAGTAACATTTAACGTGTCTTGGTTTGTTTATTTCTACTGCATCTTGATTGTAAATTTAGTATACTACACTTTAGTAGACCAAAAATAAGCATTTTTTCAAGATTTTTTTTGTCAGAACCTTTATTCAAAATGAACATAAAACTTTTTACATATTAATATCTAACTCTTAGAGAATACAAAAAATATATCTTTTTTTACTTATGCACTTACACTAATATTGTAGAGAGTGCCAAAGTCGAGGCCTCGAAAAAAAGTAGTTCCAATGGCGGACAGTTAATCTCAGTATTGGAATCTCTGAAATAAAAATGTCGTATGGCATTTGAAAAAGGAAGGTTTCCTACGTGACAATTTACCACCGTTATTAAATAATTCCGCAAAAAAAAGATATTACGAAAATTTGAAAAATTTTTGTGAAAAAATCGCCCGTTTTTCTTCAGTTTTTCATAGTTCAAAAATATTTATTTTTTTACGGTACGATTTTTTTGTTTCAGATATCCCAATCCTGAGATTAACTGTCCGCCAATCATTTTTCGAGGCCTCGACTTTTGCGGCCTCTACAATATTAGTGTACGTGCATAAATGAAAAAAGATATATTTTTTGTACTCTCTAAGAGTTAGATATTAATATGTACAAAGTTTTATGTTCGTTTTTAATTAAGAGGATCGGTACGTTTTTTCGTCTGCAATGCTATTCAAATGGGGATTCATTTTTTTTCGAATCCTGAGAAAACTAATAAGTATTTTTAAAAAATTTAAACGCAGAATGAAAGATTACGTTATTAGCGAGGGCCGAAAGTCCCTGAGAACTTCGATAATGTTTATTTTAATAAGTTACAGGGGTGAAAAACGTAAGAGAAAATTAAGTGTTATTTTTAATTTCAAATATCTCATTCAAAATAAACTTTTTATTAATTCTAAGGGACTTTCGGCCCTCGGTAATAATTTAGTCTTTCATTCTGCGTTTAGATTTTTCAAAAATATTTATTGGTTTTTTCAGGATTCGAAAAAAATAAACACAATGTCCGTGGTAATATTTTCCAAATCTATCTTTGTCATACACCGCACTTAGTCGAATAGAATATTGTCAGTCAGACACTGACAATCAGTGACAATTTTAAATAATTATTTGACATGAATCGGGAATATTTTTAGTTGTTGATTAAATAATATTGATATATAGTGTATTTAATAAATAATTGATTTAAGAGGTAAACTTTATAAAAAGTTATTTATTGTAAATTATTTATGGAAGATAGAAGCAGAGAATACATTAAGATATATTCTGTGATCCAAGTATTTTGTTGTTAAAGATGTTTGAGTATTAGTTTTTGTTGTAGGTACATATAAATTATTACAATCACTGAATACCTAGCTAGTGAAAAAAATATCACATTTATTAACTGAATTAATAATTTGCAATTATACAAAAAATAACAGTTATCCAAGAACATTCAAAAGCCATCTCTTTAAGCTAGTTATGACATTGTCAAGTAGAATGACATTCTAGTAATATGTACATATCCATACCAGTGTGAATTTTACTACACGTAATTTGCCATGTAAAGACAGGGTCTAGGACGTTTCATCGCCGCCGTTTCGATGCCGCCAGTTCGATGCGGATGCCGGCCGATTCATCGCCAGTCAATTAATCGCTATCTGATATATTTCCGAATTTTCGACAGTTACAATTATTAGTTATTTTTAGTATGAATTAGGAATTCTAGGAAATGCGAGATATGACGGCGATTAAATGGACTGGCGATGAACCGGCGGCATCGAAACGGCCGGCGATGAACCGGCGGCATCGAAACGTCCCATTCCGGTAAAGACAGAACAGGTAGGGATAGCCGTAAAATATTTGCGAATTATGTACCCATAGCCTAAGGTTCTGAGAAAAAAATTCTTGAAAAAAATTATTATTTTTGATCTAGTCTAAGTGTACTATGTAGTGCCTTTAATTGATATTGTGAATCGATCAGGACATTTAACTCAATTTTGGCAAAAGTGGACTTAGTGAGTTTTGCTGGGACGATGACGATATGAAGAATGCTTCGGTACACCCATATTTCGAATGCTTTCAGTTTTTCATGAGCGTCTCTGTCTACTTCCAGGGCTCTACACCATATAGTATGATCAGAAACATGTAGCATTGAACTATGTAGTTGTACATAGTACATGTAGGCCAGGGTAATAAGACAAAAATATACCCTGTTCGTGACACTTCAGCAGCCAGGGTACTGAAGCGTTTTTTCGACAGGTAATACCTATAGGAACAAATTATAACTATTTTCTGCGTAGGATCTGGCGGCCATTTTTATTTATAAACAACTGCCAAAAAATGGCATTTCCCCTTTTTTTTCAAATCAACGGAAAACAGTGAAACTTATGATTTTTTTAGTACAAATATCTTCGAGATTATGAAAAAAGCTTTAAAATTACGTATTACAAAGTTTGATATACTCATTTATTGTTAATATAATTGCAAAGAAAGGTCGGAATTGCAAAAAAAAATATTTTCTCAATAACTGTTGTAAAAATTAGTGTAGCTTTGAAATTTTTGTCAAATGAGGGTTCTTTGGTGCTTAATATGTGATAAAAATTTCAAAGCGATTCATTCAATTGTTAATATTTTATTCAAATTGTTTATCCTAGAGAGCATTTTTTTGCAATAACATAAGTCAGAAAAAATGACCTTAGGACCATTCCACAGGTGTCAACTGAAAGAGCATGAGCTACATTTTCAGCAAGATTTAAAAAAGTGAATAAAAAATGCATTTATTAGTAATAAATAATTATACAAAAATATCGTCAATTTTTCTTTATAAACTTTTTGAATAACTTTTTACAAAAAAATTAACTTTTTTACCCTGTTTCAAGTGCACAACTACCAAGTAATGTTCTATATCATAATTGATAAAAAATTGTAATAAATATGTATAATTTCTTACATAACAAAATAAAAAGTTTATAAGGAAAGATTTACGATACTTTTGCATAATTATTTATTACTAATAAATGCATTTTTTATTCACTTTTTTTAAACCAAGTTGAAAATATGGCTCATGCTCTTTCATTTGACACCTGTGGAATGGTTCTAACGTCATTTTCTTCTGACTTATGTTATTGCAAAAAAAATGCTCTCTGGGATAAACAATTTGAATAAAATTTAAACAATTGAATGAATCGCTTTGAAATTTTTATCACATATTAAGCACCAAAGAACCCTTATTTGACAAAAATTTCAAAGCTGTACACTAATTTTTACAACAGTTATTGCAAAAATATTTTTTTTGCAATTCCGACCTTTTTTCGCAATTATATTAACAATAAATGAGTATATCAAATTTTGTAATACGTCATTTTAAAGCTTTTTCCACAATCTCGAAGATAGTTGTACTAAAAAAACCATGTTTCCCTGTTTTCCATTGATTTGAAAAAAAGTGAAAAATGCCATTTTTTGACACTTAATTGTTTATAAATAAAAATGGCCGCCAGATCCTACGCAGGAAATAGTTGCAATTTACTCTTATAGGTATTACCTGTCGAAAAAACGCTTCAGTACCCTGGCTGTTCAAGTGTCATGGAAAAAACCTTATTACCCTGGACTAATGTTTCATACAGCTCCTGGAACGAACCATGCCAGAGAGGAACTCTCTCACCAGCCATGGTTCGCTCCGGGAGCTGTACAAATCCTTGCTTATAAAGAGCTTAATGATAACTTGGCAAAACTTGCCCTGCTCCCTGCCCCTCAGATAAGTTCTTCAAACTTTTACTTTTCACTTTTATGGTTCTTAAATTATCTAAAAGAATATATCATGTAAAGCACCATAAAATAAAATAACTTACCCATGACTCATGATAAAGAGCTGTAATCAAGTACAAAGCATAATCATAATTCTGCTTCCTAAGTGGACACCTATCAGTAACTATTGTCACTGTATCAGTGGCTTCATCATACCTATCTCCAACTAGCCTTAAAAACTTATCATTTGCTCTCTGATTTAAGTTCAAAGATTTCAATTTAAACCTCAGTGTTACTATTCTAGCCAATGGATTTCTTATAGACGGAGAAGAGAAACAATAGTCACTAAACGTAAGCTCAAAAGGAAAATGTTTTTCGCATTTCTCATCTGTATCCAAGGCTTTTGGCCAAGGTGTACAAAACTGCTTCAATGCTTTACACTGTCTTTCTATTACTGGAGGTGTTAAGTGGAGAAAATTAGGTATTTTGATTAGTTCAGCATTTGCATATTTATCTGGAGAAGCCCCTTTTTTTGTATAGCCTTGACGGACTGGGAGGGGGACTGATGCTGGATGAAAGGATCTTGGACCTGGCCACACATTGCCCCAATCTTGATCTACTGGCATTTCGTTGGTTCTAAAAAATAGATTGTAATAGAAAAACATTCATTCATATATTTATGTTCTACATTATTACACTCTGTATTTATTGAGATCAAATTTCATAAGCGTCCCATACTCCACAAGGAAGGATGGAACTATAGAGAGATACAGTGCACATATTCTAAAGGTGCCGGTGGGGGATAATGTCTATGCCCAGTACTATAATCGGTGTATGAGAAAGTATTATTTTTCTTATACTTGTTGTAGATCTGTCGATCTGTTAATTCCGACGTTGAAGTATTTCTTGAGAGATAGACTGCCAGCTATCTCTCCATCTTTTTGGTGATCTCCCCGGTGGACGCTTGCCTGCTGGTTTTCCTTCTAGAGGAATTCTTGGTAGTCTGTGCTCCTCCATTCTTTTTACATGACTGAACCATTCTCTTCGTCTTTTCCTTACCTATATCTGACTACATCTTGCACGCCACATTGTTCCCTGATGATGTTGTTTCGTAGCATGCTTTTGGTTTTATCAGTGTCTTCTCTTGATTCAATGCCCTAGGTCATAACAGGTCTGATGCAAGTTTTATAAATTCTAACTTTGCTGTCCATTCTCATATATGGGTTATTCCAGACCACATCTCTCAAACATCCGGACAAGACAGCGGCCTTGTTAATTTGTCCTCTTAGGTCTCTGGCTGGGTCATGATAACTTGATAACTCTACACCTAGATATTTGAATTGGTTTAGCTGTTCTATGGGTTTCCCCTCTACCATGAGCTTGCATCTAATTGGGTCTTTCGCAATGGTAATGCATTTTGTTTTCTGCGTAAATATGTCCATGTTGAGTCGTCGACATGCTTGATAGAATGGATAAAGTTGTCTTTGTAGGTCATCCTCGTCCTCTGCAATCAGGGCTGCATCATCCGCATAGCACACTATACTGATTCTACTGTGGCCGAGTCTGTATCCTAGTTGTATCCTAGCGATTCCACATATTCTATTATTTCATCCATTAGCATATTGAATAGAAATGGACTGAGGCTGTCTCCCTGCCTGATTCCTCCTGGTGTTGGTATGTTGGCTGTAGTGGTGTCGTTTGTTTTAATTTTTGTCGTGTTGTTATTGTTCATTTGTTTTATAACTTCAACAATGTTTGCCTGTATCCTTTTTTGCTTAATTTTCTTTATTATATCGCTAAGTCTGACTCTGTCAAATGCTTTCGTTAGGTCTACGAAGCAAATATATGCAGGCTTGTTATATTCTATCAACTTCTCTTTCACTTGTTTCATGACAAATATTGTGTCCGTCGTCGACCTGTCTTTTCTGAATCCTTGCTGTTCTTCTCTGTTCTTTATCTGTGATTCCAATTTATCCTTGAGTATGCCTGTGAATAACTTCATTGTCGTATTTAAGAGAGTTATTCCTCTGTAGTTGTCCGGGCATGATCTTTGTCCTTTCTTAAAAATCGGTATTGTGATACTGGTGTGCCAATCTTGTCGTATCTCTGCTCTGTCTAAGATTTTGTTAAACAATGTTGTGAGACAATTAGTGAGTTTCTGACCGCCGTATTTCAGCATTTCGTTCAGTATTCCATCAGTACCTGGCGATCGTCTATTCTTCAAGATCTTCACTCTCGCTTCTACTTCAGTTTCTTTAGTGATATACCTGTCTTCTGTATTGTAATCGTGTTCGTCATTGGCGTCTTCACCTTTGTAGAGTTCTCTGAAATATTTTTCCCATGTCTCAGTTGGTATCCCCTTTGTCTGTACAAATTCAGTTACTGGTTTTTTCTGTTTTTTAGCATTTTCCAAACTTTCCTCTGTGCGCCATAGATGTCGTGATCGATGTCACTTGTGAACTTGATCCAATGCTCTCTTTTTATTGCTCTTATTCGCGAATTTTAGACTAAGAGGCGCTATAGGTGAAAATTCTTAATCATTTTAGGCACGACGGGACCCTATAACTTAAATAGTAGAATCTAAAAGAAAACGTTTGAGCACTGTGCCGTCACTTTTCAGTGGCACATGCGTCTACAGTGGCGCATCTAACTTTCCACTTATGGACGGGATACATAAATTAAAAAATACCCTCCTTAATTAAAAGAATTTAATTTTTTTCATTTTTTTAAGTTTTATGTGATTAAGACATAAGATTCATCGTAATTTTAACCCACCACCCCCTTCTCCCTGCCCCCACCATCAAAAACTTTATTTTTCGATTTTATTTTTTTTTGGTGGCATGCAATTAATTTTAAAATTTCAAAAAATTTACACGCATAGGCTTTTATAAAACACGTCTTTTTTTATAGATATGTAGGTTGAGTGTACATAACCTCAAAAAATTTTAAATTTTTTTTTTGAAAAAAAGTATATAACTTTTTTTTGGGGATAGCTGCAGATCTAATTTTTTCTTAGTCTTGTGTATTTTATCAAACACTATATTCCTAATTTTTTTCAGATTTTTCTGTAACGTTGGTCACCTTCAAAAATCCAAAAAACTGTTTTTTAAGGGGGTTTTGAACGTGTTTTTCTGATTTTTAAATATTCTAAAGAACTCAGTTACTTCAAGTTACATATAACCTATAAAAACAAAATTGATTTGATATATTATGAAGTCTATAAAATAGGGAAAATCCCCCAAAACCCCCCAAAAAACAGTTTTTCGGATTTTTGAAGGTGGGGAGACTTAAGGAAAAATCTGAAAAAAATTAAAAATATAGTGCTTCATAAAACACACAAGATTAAGAAAAAATTAGACCTGCAGCTATTCCTCAAAAAAAGTTATACGCTTTTTTGAAAAAAAAAAAATTTCTTTTAATTTTTTGAGGTTATGTACACTCTACCTATGGGTCTATAAAAAATAGGCATGTTTTATAAAAGTCTCAACTATGCGTGTGAAATTTTTGGAAATTTTAAAATTGATTGCATCCCACAAAAAAAAATAAAAACGAAAAATGAAGTTTTTGATGGTGGGGGCAGGGGGAAGGGGGTGGTGGGTTAAAATCACGATGAATCCTATGTGTTAATCACATAGAACTTAAAAAAATAAAAAAAATTTAATTCTGTTAGTAAGTTCTGTTAACTTTTAATTTATTTATCCCGTCCATAAGTGGAAAGTTTGATGCGCCACTGTCGACGCATGTGCCACTGAAAAGTGACGGCACAGTGTTGAAACGTTTTCTTTTAGGTTCTACTATTTAAGTTATAGGGTCCCATCGTGCCTAAAATGATTAAGAAATTTCACCTATAGCGGCTCTTAGTCTATTTATTCTGTTTCTTGTTTCTATATAGATGGCGCGTTGTTCCTGCGTTCCAGTGCTTTTGTAACACAGATAGCATTTTCTCTTTTGTTCTGCGAACTCTTTGACTTCTTGACAAAACCATGGTTTGTTGTTTCTTATTGCGCTGGTGTTTGTTTTTCTTTTGCCGATAGACTCTTCCGCAGCCTGCTGGATGCAGTTTTTGATTTCATTCCAGCATTCTTCTACTTCACAGTTGTTGATGTTAATGTTTTCCAATTTGCTTGTCAGCCTGCTTTCATACAATCTTTTTGTGCTCTCTGAGGTCATTGATTCTATATTGTATCTCTCGATGTAAAAAGTATTCAAAATAATGAAATGACAAATTTTATATTATTTGTTTTTTCATTATTTAGAATACTTTCTCTCTCATACATTGACTATAATATTACACATAGACACCGTCCCCCACCAGCACCTTTAGAATCTGTGCACTGTACATATTTAGATATAGCCACTTTTAATAAGATGAGATTGGTTCATAATCTTTTGTTTGAATCCTACAGAATTCCACACATGTAAAACCAAGAATAATAGGAAGCAGGTAAAGCTAATCAGTGGCACTTTTACCTGTCAAGATGCTGTCTATGGTAGTATTAAAAAGAGCAATACAGTTACTGTCTGTACCAAAATGGAATATAGATCTGGAGTAGAATAGAGTATGAGTAAATACCTGCTAATAATTTAATAAAAACAAATCCTACCTGGGTGGTATTATATTTGGTGGTCTTCTCTGCCTTCTTTCTTGTACTCCTTTCTGATTTCTAATGTTAAGTGCCCTGAATTCGTCTTAAACAAAGAAAAAGGAAAGTAGATTTATATAATTTTCTGATTAAATGATGTGTTAACAACATCTAAATAATTACAGGACATAATGACTACTAGTTTGTACCTTCTTCTTTGAGTACCATGCCCAAACTTTAGGTGTGAGTACCTTTATATGCTGATATTGTTCTCTATCTTGCTCAGAATGTAGGGTCAGTCAGGGTAATTGGAAACACTATTTGAAATATCATGACATCTAAGCATTTGAAATTTATTTAAAAATATACTGTTTTATATTATGATAAAATAAAAGCTTTTGGCTATTGTACGATAAGTCTACAGTAGAATGTCTTAAAAACTAGTAAGAAAAAGTCACAAAAAAATAAGAAAAAAAAAACTAAAAAATGGGGTAAAAGTAAACAATCTCAAGCTTTTAAACACGTAACAATATGGTGTTCAATTTTGGCTGACCATGCAGTAGACACACTAGTTCCATCTTATCAGTTGGTATGTTTCTACCCTTTATGCAGTTGTAAATAACGTAATGTGGAATATGGTAGTAAGCAGCAGCCTCCCTATGTTATTTTTTTTTTGTTTTAACATCGGACACCTCATTTTTAAATCATTCAAAGAGTATTTCGTTTGTTCTCTCATTCGTATGTACTTCCTCAACATTTTAAAAATTACAAGACCTGAAACCCTAACATAAAAAATTGATTTCCATTTACCTCACATTGTTTCCATTTACCCCTAACAGGTGTTTTCATTTACCCCATGCTCATAATTTAAAGGGGTAATTGTGAACACTTAATGTACTGACTTCTTGTAGTAAATAACATTCAAATTAACATTGTAGGCAATATAAATATTCTTGTAGTAGCTATAAATTATATAATCACTATACATACATACCTAATACAGAGAGAAAAAATTTGTAAAACATTGGCACTGTTCTAAATCGATTTATGTGTTTAAAAACAATCAAATTTAAATTGCACAGAATGGACATTCACTTGGTTTGTAAACAAATGAATAACATACCAAACAATAAACAAAGATGGAATTGTAATTCTGTGTATGTAGTCCAGAAAGCCACTGCTCATCCGCTAGGAAAAATATTCTGATTCGGATTGTTTGCACAATCTTACTCAAAAAGGACCCCTTTTAACAAATTTGCATGTTGCCAGGACCAAAACTGGGTAAAACATTTTTTAAGAGTTTTTTTTTCCTAAAATTATTTTTTTTGCATGGAACGAACGTTTTTTTAGGTTTTTTGGATCATTCCAAACAGAAAAGGTCTTTAGTGACTTTTCTCTAAAGTTGATAGTTTTTGACATATAAGCGATTAAAAATTGAAAAATTGCGAAATCGGCCATTTTTAACCTTCAAAAACTATGTGAAAAACTTAAAATTTGAATGTTGCCAAGGTATAGTGCAAATGAAAGGAATAAATTCGTTATTTCGTAAACCGGCGACTTTAAGGAAAAAACCCGAAACAGGTCCATTTTTATTATTAAGTTATGATATTGTGGCATACTAGTGACGTCATCCGTCTGGGCGTGATGACGTAATCGATAATTTTTTTAAATGAGAATAGGGGTCGTGTGGTAGCTCATTTGAAAGGTTCTTCAATTCTCTATTCAGTAATGTAAACATTTACATAATTATGTATACAGGGTGTCCAAAATTTTTTTATTAAATTAATAATACATATTTATTAAACTATTTGACAAAAAAAGAAGTAGAAGGACACCCTGTATAAATAATTATATAAATGTTTATATTACTGAATAGAGAATTGAAGAACCTTTCAAATGAGCTAGCACACGACCCCTATTCTCATTTAAAAAATCATCGATTATGTCATCACGCCCAGATGGATGACGTCGCTAGTATACCATATATGCCACAATATCACAACTTAAAAATAAAAATCGATCTGTTTCGGGATTTTCCCTTAAATTCGCCGGTTTACGAAGTAACGAATTTATTACTACCATACTGTCGGTGGAAAATAGTGTCGCGCACGCTTGATTAGCAATTAAAAAACAAAGGAGTTTTGAATATTGTATTGCAAAAAACTCTTCGGGATTTCATCAATCGATGTTTAAAGAATATCTACCTACCTTGGCAACATTCAAATTTTCAGTTTTTCACATAATTTTTAAGGGATAAAAATGGCCAATTTCGCAATTTTTCAATTTTTAATCGTTTATATGTCAAAAACTATCAACTTTGGAGAAATGTCACTAAATACCTTTTCTGTTTGGAATGATCCAAAAAACCTAAAAAAACTTTGTTCCATGCAAAAAAAATAATTATAGGAAAAAAACAAAAAAAAAACGTTTAAAAAATTTTTGACTCACTTTTGGTCCTGGCAACATGCAAATTTGTTAAAAGGGGTCCTTTTTGAGTAAGATTGTGCAAAAAATCTGAATCGGAATATTTTTCCTAGCGGATGCGCAGTGGCTTTCTGGACTGATGTGATATTGTTGCAATATTTCATTTCTAGGGGCAGGGAGTACTGTTTCCAATTACCCTGACTGAACCTAACAATGCATTTGCTGGTAATCCAGTCTATTGACGAATGTTTCAGAATTATGAATATTTCTACCTTCGCCTTGACCTATTCTGTTTATGACTTCTATGTTTGAAATGTGTTGAACCCGTGATATTTTGAGCATTCTACGATATAACCACATCTCAAAGGCTTCTGACTTGTTCATCATACTAACCTTCATGATATAGGTTTACAACCATTAGTAATACACGATACACATAACATTTTATGAACTTTATTCTTAGTTGTAAGTTCAGCTGAGCCTTAAGAAGATGGGAGACAGAGAATGGGTAACCATAAGCAAAAACAGGAATCCATCCATCCAATGGCACTACAGCCCAAATCGAGCCTTGGCCTCCTTCAATAAGCTTCTCCAATCATTTCGATTTACCGCTGTTCTTTTCCATGAACGTGTTCCCAGAAAGTTCCTGGCATCCTCATCGACTTCATCTTCCCATCTCTTTTTAGGTCTTCCAACAGGTCTTCTTCCCTGCATTCTTGCATTTAGCAATTTTCTGGGGATTCTATTCTCATGCATGCGGACCACGTGCCCTGCCCACCGTAATCTCTGCAGTTTAGTGTGTTGTGCTAGAGCTGGTTCGCTATATTGCTCGTATATTTCTCTATTATACCTAATTCGCCAGTTATTTTCACTTATTGGGCCCAGTATCCTACGTAATACTTTTCTTTCAAACACATCTAATGCATTGGCAGATTTCTGTGTCACCACCCATGTTTCACAGCCATAACTTACTATGGGCCTGATTATTGTTTTATATACCCGTAGTTTTGTTTTCCGGTGTACGTCTCGCGATTTGAATATGTGGCCTATCGCGAAATAGGCTTTATTTGCCAGCACAAGCCTTCTATTTATTTCCGGTTCTTCTTCATTGCTTGCAACCAGATCCATTCCTAGGTACGTGAATCTATTCACATGTTCTATATCGTCAATAAAGTGTTGTTGCGCCGGTCTATTTGATCTGGTTTGTATGAGTAGTTTTGTTTTATTTGTGTTTATTGCTAGCCCTACTGCTTCTGCACTCTGTTTCAACTCAACATAGGTTTCTTCCACTGCATTCATTGTTCTGCTCATTATGTTTATATCATCCGCGTATGCTGCTAATTGGGTAGATTTGTTTGTAAGTATGTTATTTCCGCTTACCGTCAACCGTCTAATTACATATTCAAGAACAAGATTAAAAAGCGTTGGAGCCAGTCCGTCGCCTTGTTTCAGTCCTTGCGTTATCGTAAACGCATCAGTGATCTGTCATTGTCATTTGCACTAGTCGTATTAATTTTGATGGTATGCCAAATTCTTCCAATATATTAGGCAGAATTGTTCTATCTATTGAATCATAGGCTTGTTTAAAATCTACAAAGAGATTGTAAACGTCCATGTCATATTTCCATGCTTTGGCTAGTATTTGTTTAACTGTAAATAGTTGGTCAGTGGTAGATCTATTTTGCCTAAACCCTGCTTGATATTCCCCGATGATTTTTTCCGTGAGAGGTTGAAGTCTTCGATTAAGGATGTTTGTGAATATTTTGTATCCCGAACAAAGTAAAGAGATGCCTCTATAATTCTGACACAACAGTTTGTCTCCTTTTTTATGAATAGGGCAGATTATACTTTTCTTCCATTGTTGGGGGATTTCTTCTTCTATCCATATCTCTCGTATTAGCTGATACATCTGTTGTGTCAAATTCCTTCCTCCTTGCTTGAGTAGTTCTGCCGGTATTTTATCTATTCCCGGTGCTTTATGGCTTTTTTGTATGTGGATTGCCGTTTGGACCTCCTCTAGCGTTGGGGGTCTAGTTAATTCATTTTCTTCTCCATCTTCCCCCAGCTCTTGTTGTTGTACAGTTATATTAAAAAAAAAAAGGGTACAAGTATTAGAAAGGGAAGTTAACGTCATCCTATTTGTGTACAACCGGCTGGGATTTTTGGAGGTTATCAAATGTCATAAGTGATCAAAAATGCAACTCATAGACGTCAAAGACGTTTAATTTGATAGAAGGTTTAACGTTACGTACAATAAAAAATTAATATGCCTCGTCATTTAAGTGAGATTGAAAAGGCTCAAATAATTACGAAAATGGAAGAAGGATGGTCAATTCGTGCGCTAGCAAATTTCTATAATAGAAATTTGAAAACAATCTTCAGAATTAAGCAACGATGGGTCCAACAACAATCATTAAAAAGAAAAGTTGGTTCAGGGCGTTCCAAAGTATCCACTCCTCAACAAGATGCTGTTTTAGTTCAATTCTTAAGAGATAATCCATTTGTGACGTCGAAGGATTCAAGGATTCATACGGGATTTCCTGGTGCCCAACCTACTGTAAGCAGAAGGATCAATGAATCTGAATTAAAAAACCGACCAGCTGCTAAAAAACCATTAGCAACTGTTGAACATCGGCAAGCAAGAGTAATATTTGCACTAAACTATATTTACCGCAACCCACAATTTTGGAACAACGTCATTTTTACTGATGAAAAGACTTTTCAGTCGACCTATAACGGTCAAATCCGTGTTTATCGTCCAGCCAATACTAGGTTTGAAGAACGATATATTCACTCTCATAATAAATCTGGACATTTTTCTGTAAATGTATGGGGTTGGATTAGTATACATGGACCTGGTGTTTGTTGGCGATTAGAGGGAAGATTTACTGCCAACAATTACATTAACGTTTTGGAACACGTAATGCTCCCTTCTATTGAGCAATTGTATCCTAATAATACTTTTATATATCAACAAGATAATTGTTCAGTCCACACTGCCCATGCCGTAAGGAATTGGTTTCAAACGCAAAACCTGGAAGTATTGCCATGGCCTGCGCACAGTCCAGATATAAATCCAATTGAAAACATTTGGGGCATAATTGTTAAAAAAATATATAAAAGAAATTTTATGCCACAAAATTCAGATCAATTGTGGGATACAATCTTAGAGTGCTGGGAAGATCTTGATCCAAATATGATATCTAATATAATTCAAAGTATGCCAAACAGACTAAATAAAGTTATAGAATCAGACGGTTCTATCACCAAATACTAAATTCTATTTGTAACAGTCATTAAAATTATTCTTTATATAATTGTTGAATAAATGGTTTCGTCTAATTAATGCTCAACGCCAATGATTTATATTTTTAATAACCTGTGACATTTGATAACCTCCAAAAATCCCAGCCGGTTTTACACAAATAGGATGACATTAACTTCTCTTTCTAATACTTGTACCCTTTTTTTTTAATATAACTGTACCTCCTGCTGCAGCCTCTGTTGTTGTAATGGTGCTTGTGCCCCTTTGTTTAATACTTCCTTAAAATATGTCATCCAGGTTATCTTAATTTCGTCCATATCGCTAATGATTTCACCCTTCTTATTTTTGCAGAGGCTAGTCTTCGGTTTGTATCCCTGTCTTAAATGTTTAATAAGTTGGTATGCACTACGTGTTTCGTTTTCCTTAAACTCCCTCTCTATGTTTAGTATCCGTAAAAACAGGAATGAATGGAGGAAAATTGTAGAAGAGGTCAAGTCACACAACCAATTGTAAAACCAAAATGTTAATGCGGATTGATTCACTGCGACAAACGAATAGGGAGAGCCAAAAGAGGGTGGCAATCACTCCACTGGTGTAGATGCCATTATAATGATGAAGTTCAGCTGAGAATTGCACAGTATAGATCCAAGTTTTACAAATGCTCCACTTGCATTTTCCTTACAAGATTTACTTTTTTTATCATGATTTAGTGTCTCCTTTATCCAACATCCTAGATATTTAAAATTGTTTTACACATTACATAATTTTTGTAATGGGCTTGTTAACTGACTTTGTCTTTGATGTATTTATGTTAAGTCATTGGCATTGGAGCATTCTCTAATGACTAGATCTATAAGGAATTGGATTCAATACGTTCAGCCATGATCGCTGTGTTATCTGCATTTCTGATGTTGTTAATAGTTTCTCTCCCAATTCGAACTCCACATTGCTCTTTCAAGGCTTCGTTAAATATTATTTCCAAGTATATGTTAAACAAGTTGAGGATAACACACAACCTGGTCTGACACCTCTTTGAATGAACATTGTATCTTGTTTCTTTGCTATCTACCAGAATAGAACCTTCTTGATTCCAATATAGATGTTGTAAAAGTCTCAGATCTTTATCATCTATTCCAATTATTTCGAGATACTCAAACAGCCTATCATGTTTGTACCCTATCAAACGTCTTTTCAAAATCTATAAAGCAGACGTAAATTGGTTTCTGTACTTTCCATGATCTTTGAAGTAATTTTAGCATTGAAAACAAAGCTTTCCTTGTCCCCAATTTTTCTGAAACGGAATTGTTTGTTTCCCCTTCTTTCTTCACATTTCTGATTAATTATTATTCTATTAAGAATTATCTTGAGAAGCAGTTTAAGAGACTGATTTATGAGACTAATTAGTCTATTCTTTATATGATTATATATTAGGTAAGTAAACATCAACAGGGGAGTAAATCCAAGGGAAGTTATAGTAGGTAAACATAAAACTCACCTCGTATTTCTGCTTTTGCATCTGTATTCGCATATCTGCAGCAAAGGATTTTCTCAACATTAAATAGTTGATACCTTTCTATAATTTTTACACAGTTTAACATTGTTTAAAATTATTTTATAATTATTTTACATTTAATCCTGCTTACTTAACCTAAAAGAACGTTAAGAGATGTATCCGTTATTTCACTACAAATAACCGGAATAGAATTTGTGTGAGTTGAGGCATAGCCACCTTTACTTAACAAGCCATGAAGAGAAAAAGGCAACATCGCAATTGATGACGTGCGTAGTCCGACTTTCGGACTACCGCTTTTGAAAACACAATTTTAAAGTAGAAATTCTGGTAAAATTTATAGTATTTTTTGAGTCGAACAAGAAAATATTATTAATTAGAAGTTTGTACAAAATAAAATTAAAAGTACTTCCTTGTAAGTAACGTTTATTATACAAAAAAAAACCAATAACAAGAATATACATGGGATTAATTTCTTTCGAATCCTAAGAAAACTAATGAGTATTTTTCAAAAATTTAAACGCAGAATGAAAGATTACGTTAGGACCGAGGGCCGAAAGTCCCTGAAAACTTCTATGTTTATTTTAATAAGTTACAGGGGCGAAAAATTAAGAAAATTTAGTGTGATTTTTAGTTTCAAATATGTCATTCAAAAACAACTTTTCATTCATTCTAAGGGACTTTCGGCCCTCGGTAATAAAGTAATCTTTCATTCAGCGTTTAAATTTTTCAAAAATACTTATTAGTTTTCTCAGGATTCGAAAAAAATGATTGCATTTAAAATACACTGAAAATTTTGACAGGCGTCAAAATTTTGCATTTTGTTCCTTTCCCTTTAAAGTTTTTCGCACTTATTTAGAAACACCCTGAATTGATAAAGAACAAAAATCTAGTTGTTAAAGTAGCTAACTTTTTTTATTATCCAACACAAACGAAATAATAAAAAAAACAGAATGTTATTAAGAAAACCAGAGTTGGGTTTTAATATATTATTATTATTATACAAAAAAAAACCAATAACAAGAATATGTGTAAAGTACTTTATTTTAAATAAATAATATCTTATTTTAAATTATATACAAATATCGCTAGAAATAACTATAACAACAATTTCTCACATGGTTTGATGTGAAGTGTTGGGGTTTAGAATTAACTGCTTAGCAACAATATTATTACAGCGTATTTTGTTAAAGAATCAGGCTATAACATATTAAAAAAATCACTTGAATCGGCCAACAGGTTTAGTAAATATAAGACATCAAAAATGACAAAAATTTTAAGTGGACGCATTTCTATATGCACGTAAGTTTATATAAAAATATATTATACTATAAAATATAGTATATAAAAATATATTATATTGAACTAAAATCGTCTTAATACATACCTTTTAATATTCTTTATAATTTGGAGCACGAAATATTGTAAAATGTTTGAGTTTTTCTGTAAATACAATGAATATTATTTAAAAACATTTAAAAATAAATGAGAACTGTCAGAATTAACCGGTCTACGCTTAGATGTTGCCAAGTTTCAACTTCATGGCTTGTAAAGTAAAGGTGGCTATGGTTGAGGCCACATACAAAAAATTTGATCAAACTAGACTGATAGTAAAATGAGCACAGATTTTTAGAATTTCAAAAAAACTGCAATTGTGACGTCACTTTGACCTACTTCCGCAGTTTGCTCAAATTATTTGATGGTGAGACGCGGTCTTAAATGTTGAAATTTTAGCTACAATCGATATAAGCATACACGTTTTTTATGTTTTATTCATACAATATGTTTATTGTCATGAATTCAACCATTTATAAAAATATTTCGGCTAGAAATGCAAGCAGGTACTAAAAGTACGTCCACCTCTAATAGTAACTCGGACTGAGTGTCAAATAAATTTGACAGTACATTTCAGCACAACGTAAATTTGACAACTTGGGTAGTTTCTGTGACAGTTGACATACTTTCATTTTTCATTCCAGTTCCAGTTACGTGAAAATAAATTTGGATTAAATAACATGGCTGGAGCTGCAAAACTTGCAACTGGATTAACTGGCCTTACTGTGGCCAAAAATCCTCACCATACATTAGGTATTTTATACAGTAAAATTTTGAGGACCTTACAAAAAATGCCAGAGGATGCCGCCTACAGAAAATACACAGCAGACATAATAAATGAGAGATCAAAGATTTTGAAGTCAACTACTGATGTCATTGCTATCGAAAAACAAATAGGATGTGGACAAATTGAAGAGGTAATTGTACAAGCTGAAAATGAATTAATACTTGCCAGAAAAATGTTGAACTGGAAGCCTTGGGAACCTCTATTAAAAGAAGCTCCTCCAACCCAATGGACTTGGCCACCAGCTCAACCAAGGAGTTAATTTGTTAAATGTGTAAAAAATAGAAATTTAGCACCTTTGTAAATATTTAGAATAAATACCAAAATTTATTTTCCTATTTTTATTTTTAGCACAGATACTTTTGGTAAATGGATTCAGTTCCAGCAGTCATCACAAAGGGAGGAAAAGAACACAGATGCTTAACGTTGAAAGAAATGAAAACAGTCTAACCCACTTATTGGAATAGTCTTCATGCCAAGCAAAAGTATTCCTATAACTGATCAGTGGTGACTAATAGTAGAAACCTTTCGCGACCTCAAATTTTTATTTCTATAAGCGGGTTTGACTGTATAAGTATATACACCAAGTATCTCTGTCCCTGGCTGCTTTCCTCCAATTGTCCACCCTCAATATCTTTTTAGCATCAGTTGTCACTTCATCTATCCATCTCTTCTTACTTGCCGACGTTCCACCATAGTTCTGCTAAGCTTTTCTAGGTATTCTGTCATCCACTCTTATAAGGTGACCTGCCCAGCAAAACCTTTGTATTTTTGCATAATTTGCTATTGGGACCGTGCAAGTTCGGCAAAGCGACCCCTATTTCTACGCTCTGTACTTTTATTCGCACTTTTAATTATATTGGCCAATTATATTAGTCCTGGTTACTGGATAATTATCAAGGCCATAGTCCAAAAAAATAATAAGAAGAAAAAATAAGATGCAGGTTATGATATGCAAACGTAAACAATTGTATGTAGTAAATAAAATTAGTTATTAAAATGCAGTACTGCAAGCAAAATACAATTAATTAAATTTACCTTCATATAATAATTGCATATCATATCGATATTGTGGAGCAATATATAATTTTTCTGCTTCAATGACAGAAGGTATGAAATATACGTCAATTTGACAATTTCAATTGACAATATGAATTATTTAAGATAGTTGCAATATTTCTCCGCGACTCGCGCACGGTCGTTTCTCGTTTCCCTTCCAAGTACTTGCACACCGCGAATAGAGGATTCTTTGTAATACATATTGGTATAACTTGTGGTTGAAACTTATTCTCCATATACCATTATCGCTTATGGGTCGCAATAGCCTTAATATCTTTCTTTCAAAAGCATTAAGAAGGTTTATTGTCTTCTCATTCATGGTCCATGTTTCTACGCCATATGTTGCCATTACCTGAATGATGGTTTTATATATTTACTTCCCTATGGATGGGATCCAAACACCTGCAACAGAGAGAAGTATGCTTTATTAGCAAGCATTATCTATTTCCAAATGTCCTCCTCCTTGCTGCCATCCTCAGATATCTGTACACCCAGGTATATGAGCTCTTACTACTTCTAAGCTAATCTTATAGTCTATTGTAAAATTCTGTAAGTTTCTTTGGTTCCTTACTTGTATTAGGGCTTTATCTATATTGATAGCTAGCCATATTTCTTTCGCATTTTCTTCAAGCTCCACCTAAGTTCTATGATGTCTCTTGAGGTTCTTCCCATTCAGTTTACATCATCTGTGTATATCACAATCTGCTTAGACTTATTAAACAATATTTTTTTGGGTTTACGGACATTTTTCTTACGAAATATTCCATAGATATACCTATTAAATAGAGTTGATGTCAGCCCATCTCCCTGTTTTAGCCCTTAAGTTATTTGGAGGAAATCTTTCAATTGATTTTGTCTCATTTACCGTACCGATTTGTACAGTCATTAGAAAATTGTTGAAATGTAAACATGGTAGCTATGTCAATGGCACTTGATTGATAACACTGTGAACAGCCATGTTGGCAGACTTGAAAGTGTTAAAAAATGTGAATACATACAAAGAATATAATAAATATTTCCTATGCCATGCACAAGGCTAAGGCTAATGCCTAAGCATTAGTATCCTTGGAATAAGTAAAACGAGTCTGCTAGGCTAGGCTTTGGCAAAGTAACTATCAATGATCTTATTGTACACTACATGCAGTAGAAGAGATATAAATGAGTTAGCAATAATTACGACGAAGGGTACAGACAAAACTGTAAAAAATGTCCTATCCCCAGTAGGATATTGATGATACAACTGCAAACCACAAGAATAAATGTGAATTGTATGCACCCAGAAGAACTCGACAGAAGTGGGAGATTTTAATGCAAAGATCAGCAAAGGATAATAGTAAGATATCACAGAAAAACGTCTGGGAATATGAAAAGAATGAGGAGATATGGTGGTAGTAATTAGTAGATACACCTGAACAAAGGGTCTTTAACAAAAATGACTACCTATGCATAAATAAAAGAAACAGAAACTCAATAATAGCAGTAAAAACATCAAGTGCAGATAGATTGACAGATCACAATATTTTGCTGAAAAAAAAACAGTTTAGGTACTACTGTTTGGAAAAAGCAAACAGTTTACTATTGATAGAGAATAATACCCTATAAAAAGAAATAACCAGAGCACTAGAAGAAAAATTAAGTGGACACTTTTAGTAAAGAAAGCTATTGAGCAGCAACTGGAAGAGAATGTTTAGGATTTGACTGAGTGAAGTAAATACAAGGGTGTATGGCAGAACTCATGTATTAAAGAAAAGATGGCAGAAATAAAGATACTGAGAAACTCTGAGATTAAAAAGCAGATATAATTAACTTTTAATAATAAATTATTTAGGTTAATGAACAAATATTCATTTTTTACATTAGAACGACCCATTTACCAATCACAAGAAAATCCAGGTCCGGATTAACAAAAAAACAAAGTAATCGTGACCTTGAAACAACACCCTGTATATTGGAATTTTCAAAATCCGTTTGCCCATACAATAAAAAAACTAGATTTAATGGTTCGTTTCCATTTTTTGCGTAGACAATTTAATGACTAATTTTGCAATTATCTCGAAATTAAGAACGAGAGATGTTTTATTTTTTTGTATAAAAACGGCGCTTCATATGGAAAAAAAAGCAATAGAGATTTTTGTTGTAGATAGGGCTTTTCATTCAGTCATTTGTTTCGAGCTTCTGGCATGTGTGTCACATAATATTAATATATCTACATATCGCTGCTTTCCAACACAAGACCGGCACAACTCAAAATTTCTCATTTTAGAGTTTTCTATGCCACTATAGGTTTTAAAAACGGCGTAGAATTTTTCTATAGTTTTCTCTATCTAATTATCAGTCGTATTCGCTAGATGGCGCTCCTGCAAATCGGCATATTTTGACAAGACGCAACATGTATTGTGGACAAAAACGTATCAATTTAGTTTGGTCGTGACTTTTATAAGGTAAGTGTCGAACTTTGCATGCAAGATTGTGACAATTCAAAAAGACTCATAGCAGTTTTAAATTTTTACATATATATTCCTGTAACAATGACTCAAAATGAAAAGTTCCATTGAAAAATGATGTTTTTATACACAAGATTGCGCCATTTCATTTTGTGTCGTTCTTTTGAAAAGTATAAAAGTTCCATGAAGTTCTCGAAAAGTATAAAAACTAGAATATTTGGGTCACATTATCAGAGGAGAAAAATATGAGTTGCTGAGAATTATTATGCAAGGAAGGATCCAATAGGAAGAAGAGGCATAGGAAGAAGACGCATCTCCTGGCTGAGGAACCTTAGAGAATGGTTTAACTGTAGTTCATTACAACTATTCAGAGCAGCAGCCAACAAAGTGACCATAGCCATTATGATATCCAACCTCCGATAGGAGAGGGAACTTTAAGAAGAAGAAGTCGTTCTTGTTCATAAATATAGGTATTGTTCAATTTTATTTTAAACAATACCGTAATATTTCGCATTGTTACGATTTTTTTCGAAAAATAATCTCTAATGGAGTTGTTTTAAAAGAGTTGGTCTAAATTCATAATGTGCCAGTCTGGTATTAAAACAAAACAAAAAATCCTCATGGCTTATTTCGGACGATGTCGAATCATTTTAAGATGTAACAGTTTTGCCTGAAAACAACTTAAATATTTAATCACTTTTTATATTAACAACCTAACAGCTCTTTTTCATTTTATACAATATAAATTATCCATCTTGACTTAAACGATACCTTAATGTAGAATCCAGTTATACTTCATTTTATAACCATTTATACTGTAATTATTTAGGTCTAGGTAATTTTAAAACTAACAAGAAGAAACTTAATGGTACACAACAAACAGGGACGAACCTTTGTGGAAACTTCAGCGATATTTGAATAGGTCAAATGCTAGCGGAGCCTGCCGTGACAATCAAGGATTATAACGGTAAGTTTTTGGATTTGGTACAAAAATCAGAACAAAATTTAGATAGGTACCTTAATTATTTCACCTGCCTGGGTCAACTTGACTTATTTAAAGTTATCAGTGTAGTAATTCAGCTCAGTTTTTAAGTAAATATTTTTTCAAAGATATTATTCAGTGATATTATTATATTTAATTTATTTTAGACGAAACCATACAAAATGACTTGTCTACTGTACCTGAAAATGAAACAGAAACATTAGCAGATCCCAACACACTGGTTTTTCCGAATGAAATTAATCCTGATGAAGGTATAATTTCATGTTCTTAATACAGGGCAGCCATGAAAACTTATTTTATTAAATTTGTTTTAGACGAACCCATACACAATGACTTGTCTACAGTCCCTGAAAATGGAATAGGAACATTGGCACACCCCAGCACATCACTGGTTTTTCCGAAAGAAGTTAATCCTGATGAAGGTATTTTCATATTCTTAATACAGGACAGTCAATGGAACTTGAGAGTAACCAATACATACTGTATAACGAAACCGCAAGCTATTAGCCAAGAAACTTTAAAAGCAATTAATACATAAAAATACTTGGCAATAAAAAACTTTTCTGCGCCACTTACCGATGTTGTTCTATGCGGTAGTATTTGTTATGCACCGGTTACTATTAAGTTCCATAGTATTTTCAAAGATACACCTAATTAACCAGTTTACCCTGATTCATATAGCCAGCATATACATAGGTGTTAGGTTGAGTTTTTTATGTGAAGATCATTAGATTTCGATGGATTTTTATCTGAAATATTGAGTTCAGCAGCCAAGTTAGAACTCAATGAAGACGATTATATATTTTATATTTAAAATACTTTTATTTATATACTCATTATTATTTTCAGATTTTAATGCTTGTGAGATGAAACCGAATCATACTGAAGCTAATACAGATTGTTCGTCCTCAAGTAACTCGTCAAGCCGCCAGTCTGAGCCATATGGTTCTGGAAACTCTATTGCTAATCCAAACTATGAAGTTCAGTCCTCGTCAGAATCAGAGTCCAACAATAGTAGTAGCAGACTCCTAGAGAAAGAGAACAAAGATTTTCTTGTTACAAAGAGAGGTAGAAAAAGAAAAAATAACTTGTCAAATTGGAAAAGGAACATCCAAGCAGTTGAGAAATAGTGGACAACCGTATGATTCGGTTAAGGTAACCCATGACGAAGATGGAAATAAAATTAAAACGCAAGTCTCTCGAAATGCAAATCAAATTCTTCCTCCCTGTAACAATATTTGTCGTCTTAAATGTATAGAAAAAATAACAGAAGAACAGCGAAAACTTATATTTAAAGAATATTGGGCTATGGGCAATCTACAACGACAAAGAGATTTTATGGCAAGCTCAATGACCATTATTTGTCCTAAATATAAATACTCTAATCTTGAATCTCATCGGCGACCAAACCACGCTTTCCACTTTTAACCCGGAGGAGTAAGGATTAGAGTGTGCAGAAAGTTTTTTGTATCTACCTTAGGAATAACAGGGACAGTTACAGAAAAACAGGAATTAAGTCAAACTGACGGAATCATTGAAGAGGAACTTAGGGGCAAGCACAAACATCATGTTTCTCTTGATAAAGCCATTAAAGATGGCATTATGATGCATATCAATTCTATTCCTAGAATAGAAAGTTACTACTGCCGTGCTGACACTAAAAGGGAATTCATAGAAGGATCAAAAAGTATCGCTGATCTTCACAGAGACTATAAATTATTATGCCAGGAACAAAACTTGCCTGTCGCGTGCTATCGAACGTATTACGATATATTCACAAAAGAATACAATATTGGATTCTTTTTTCCAAAAAAAAAAGATCAATGCGATCTATGTACAGAATTTAAAAATGCCCCCGAGGATGGAAAGAAGTTGATTTAAGCAAAATATGACAGGCATTTGATAGAAAAAGATTTAAGTAGAAAAGAAAAAGATAATGATCTACAAGCAAAGAAACTTGTCCCCTTTTTTGATCTAGAAGCAGCCCTTCCTTGCCCGATTGGAAAAGCGTCTTCTTTTTATTACATTTCTAAGTTAAACACTTATAATTTAACGTTTGTATCCCCCATTGATTCTGAGGTTACTTGCTATTTTTGGCACGAGGGAGATGCTGGTAGAGGAGCAAATGAAATTGGTTCTTGTGTCTGGTATCACCTTGTTGAGTTAAATGATAAAGCCGTGGCACTAAATAAAATGATCGACATCATTTTCTATACAGACAATTGTAGGTACCGCCCAAAATAAGAATAAATTTTTATTTGGTTTATATTTGTATGCTGTTACAAAACTTTCTAATGTTAATACAATCTTGCACAAATACTTAATCAGTGGTCATACACAAAATAATGCTGATCATGTACATTCCGTCATAGAAAGGCAAATTTCTAAATATCAGAAAACGGGTGGGGTTTATGCTCCAGACCAATATGTTACACTAATAAGACAAGCAAAAAAATCTGGAAAGTTGTACCGAGTAAGGGAAATGACTTACTCCGATTTTTTAAATTTGAAGGATCTTTCAGAACAAGTGGGGTTAAAAGATATCTATAAGAATGAAAATGGGGAGGTTGTAAAAACCACAGAAATTAAAATTTTTGAAGTGCGTAAAAATGAATGTAATTGTTTTTTCTACAAGAAGTCCTACGAAGACAAAGAGTATTTACGAGCAAATTTGTTGTTTAGGCTAAATCTGCATAAAGTTTATGCTCGCAAACCTGGAATATCAGGGACTAAGAAATCGGCTATATTAGGCCCAATTGAAAAAAATATTGTGCCTCGCTTTTATTACGATTTCTATAATAATATTCCAGTAGCTGTTAATAAAGGCACAAAAGGAGGAGATAGTGCAAAAAAAATTAGATTTGTAGTTTTTATATAAAAAGTAAGGCATTTAGTTTCCTTTCGTATTTAAAAAAAGTATTTCGTTTTAGTTATTACCAAAATGTTAAATTTCAATGCATTTTTATACCTACAATGTTTTTTTTGTACCTACAATAATGTTTAAATTTCAATGCATTTTTATATTTACAATGTATTTTTTTGTATACCTATTAGTATGAATTATATTCGATCAGTTATATACGCATTACATTAAAAACTGTATACCTTTTAATAGAAAAAAACCAAAAATTTATGATAACCGTAGTAAGATTTTGACTTACATAGCTTTTAATTATAAACAAAAGAAATTTTGATTTTATCTTGTATAATACTAGTCTAAAATCATATTATTTATCATAAATTGCGACACAAAAACTTTAACTACTTCTACTGAAAAACATGAAATTTTGAATCGTGCCAGTCTTGTTCGAAAGCAGCGATATGTCATACGTTATTGGTATATACCAGTGATGTGTCACCTACGTATTTAAAAATATCCACAAGGTTCACTCTCAATGAAGAACTTGTAAATGCTAGACTAAGATGTAATGCATAACAGGAATTTATACAGCATTTCACAATTCCTAGCTTCCTGTTAAAAGTCCTACTGTGTCGCCTACATATTTAAAAATATCTACAAGATGCCCTTTATTATCGTTGTTCTCCATTATTGGACCAACTAAAAATTGATGAAAGATAATAATTACAGAGATTGCTTCATTTAAAATGAAGTGTCACATCTAATAAATGTCACCCTTATTCCGCGACGATGAGCTGGCCAAATACCCAAGTAGGTGAAGGCCAATAAACTAAAGGAGAAGAAGAAGACTACAGTTTTATTATAAATATAAACAACTCAATACTAGTGTAATTTTTTTTATAAAATTAGCTTGTGGCTCATAGGCTTATATATTAACAAGACTGAGCATACCTTCCGTGCTTCCTGACGACAAGATCTCTTGGACTATTTTGATGCTCTCTTTCTAGCACATTGTAACGAGAAACTAAGTGGGGGTATATAGGCACCATAGGAAAGGACTAGCGTCACAGCTTTACTGTGCAATAGTGAAACAGTACTGGTCAAAAAAAAAAGATGTCACTTTGCTCAACATGACACTCTGTCTATGTTAATATATTATGTCTATGTTCTGGCTGTGTGGCTATGAACCAAAAACCCAAAAAACTCCCCCAATCCTCATTTTAGTATGAATTAAAAAATATCTGAAGACAAATTACTACACTTACGCAGTATTAATGTTACAAATATGAACAGATATACTACTGTCACAAGAGAGTAACAAATATCTATAAATCAGCAGCTTTACAAAAATAGGATATTACAGTATGCTTGGAACCTTCATAGTGTAAACACACACATTGAAGACGAGTTCATTCATTACAAAGCAATTAGTGAGCAGGTTGTTAACTAGTTGATTTATACAAAAAAATAGTTAAGAATCATGGCTTCCGAGAGCAGCGAAACAGAAGAAGAGGAAGATATGGAAATGGATGATGCCGGACAGTGGACAAAAGTGAAAAGGAAAAAGAGAAAACATTTGGATAATCCAGCAAAAAAAAAGAATCACACAACCACAACTATCTCAACAGCAAGTGCAAGATATAATCATTGGACCACAATCTTCTGAAAACATAACACAACAAACTCAGCAAAACCCACAAAAAGATATCAACACTCCAAGTCATCAAAAAAAGGTAACTAACAACAACACACAAAACTATTCACTTCAAATGAAAACCATCAGTAATAAAAACTATAAACAAATTTGTTTTTAACAACTCATCAAGAATTATCAAGGTTACAGTTGGCTAATTATTGGAGTGTTGGAGATCCAAACTCTTCCGATGTTATAATAAAAACTAGAACTGGTTCTATTTTAAAAAGTAATCAGGATAATAAACACATTAAAACAAAGCTGAAATCATTAGTCCAATCAAGTGTGGTCAAAGAATACAAAGAAACAAATACTAACCAAAATCAATCAACACCACATAAATCACAAAACACAAATTTCGCCTGTGTTATATCATCGGTAGAATTGGATATTGAGGATACATATATAAAAGACCACCTTACCAATATCGGAATAACACAGATACTGCAAAAGAATTACATCAAGAAAAACCGGAAAACTGACACCTCTGATTAGAATAATTACGGGAGATTACTCATCATTTCAAAAACTATTAAGCGAGGGAGTGTTCTTTAAAAACTACCACTATCCTGTTTATCCCAGTCAACCAACCGAACCTTCTGCTCCTATCCCATGTTCCAAATGCTTACTATATACCATAGAGAAATAAAAAGAGAAGGTTTTTTTTTTATTTCTCTATGGTCCAGGCCGTGCTTGGTCGGCGATTGGACTTCTCGGTTGTCTCATCCGTCTATGGTTGGTAATAAGGTATATTTTAAGTAATATTGGTAATGTTGTTTAATGCACCATTTTGTTTTTTTTGGGATGTAAAGAAAATAAAAACACAAAATATAAAAAATGCAGGCATTTTATAATACCTTTAAAAACACCATCAATACATTAAATTTATACAAAACATCTTTAACATAAATTCTGGCTTTTATATTAAAATTAGATTTTTTAAATTTACATATTTTTTGTTAAAAAAGTGATAAAAAATGAGCGCTTGTGTTTTTTAAAGGTGGAATATCCATATTTGACAGTAATCTGAGATGCGTTTATAAATTTAGGTAATTTTGTTTAAGTCCTTATTTATGTATTTATATAAATTTAAATACCTTTTATATGATGTCAAAATAGTTTACTTTTTATGTAGGTAAAAAAACATAACCAGTCCGACTCTTTGAGCAACCATTGCACGCAGGCACTTTTTATAGTCGCTTCAGTTGTCTTATGCAACGCTTAAGGTTGCCTAGGCAACGTCAAGACAACTCAAAAATCGTCCACCAAATTAGTGCAGAATTGGGTCGTCTTCTAGGTAATAACAACGTTGTAACAAAACGTTGCCACGCGGTAGACAACGTTGTCGCGTCGACAAATTGCTACTTGGGTACCCACACTACAGAGAACTGCACCACATCAATAAGCTGTAGGAAATGCCAAGGAAAACATTCAACACAAATGTGCACCTCTCCTCTTTCAGAAAAGTGTTGGTCATGCAACGCCGAAGACCACCAAGCATATGGTCACCTAAATGTCCTAATAGACCAACTAAACCTATCGAAGGAATTCTTAATGCACGCATTAAGTCCATGAACAAAAAATCCTCCGAAATGCCATCAGAAATTACGCCCCTGTCAAACTTCATTAGATTACAAAGATTGCAATGGGCCGGACATGTGATAAGAATGGGAGAGGATAGGCTACCAAAACGAGCACTGAATGCTAGAATGCAAGGAAAGAGACCGGTTGGGAAGCCACGAAAGCGCTGGCGCTGGGAAGACATCATGATCATATTATTGAAACATATACTAACAAACTAAATAATCCTAAAAATAAAGATCGTCACGAAATCATAATTAAGCTAAAAAAGAGATTTGTACATCTATATAACATTGATACTACCCCAGTATTTAGCGGAAATCGACTATTTATACTCATGTTCGATCTGGAAAAACCAACCAATGACTCACCAACTATGCCACAGGAAGGCCTTGCAATATTTCAGGATAATGGCTCATAAGGTGAGGTTTCTTTATTCAAATATCAATAGTTTTCAACCAAAGAAATATTTAATATACAACTATTTACAAGCTAACAATATCGATAGTTTTATGTGTGTGGAAAGCAAAAATCAAGATTTTATTAACCCATATTGTGACTGGTCTATAATCCAACAAAAAGGAAATATATTAAACCAAAACTTCAGAGGAGGCAGTCTTACACAATCCAGAAAAACATGGAAGATGGGTAAAAAAAATCCTCCACGAATAAACAACCCTCTTAATAACTGCATTCATGTCTCATTTCCTTTTAAAGACTCCAAATTACATATTTTCGTAGTCTATATTCACAATTCCTCACTAATTGAAGAAACTATCTTCATTAAGACATCCCATTATGATTATTCAATAATCATTGGCGATTTTAGCCCAAAATCAAGCCCCTCACGTATGAAGCAAATCAAAGGTTTTCTTCAAAATTCTAATTTTTGTCAAATACCTACTCCTCCTACGTTTATAATGGCAGGTAACCCAAGCACAACTCCAGATATATTATTTTGTTCTAAAAATATTATAAATAATATCACAAATATACTTGTAACTCCAGATCTGGGAAGTGATCACTTGGCTTTGCAATTTGATTTTAATCTACATCATGATTCTGACCACATTAATGAAATTAATCTTCCCAATACAGCAAAATGTAATGTACAAAATGTAAATAGTAGAATGAAAGAATTTTTGAATATAAGGCATGACATTTGCCCAAATTACATTAAAAATTTCAACACTATGTTGTCTAAATTAATAATAGAAAATTCGCCCAAACAGAAGAAATCACCCTTTAATTACAATCTTCCACCCTTCATTTTGTCTCTGATTAAATTGAAGAGACAGTTACTCAGGCAGATCCAAAAAAATGAGACACATGCATTAAAATCACAATTTAATGAACTAAACAAAGATATTCACAAACTTATATCACAATTTAAACAACATAAATGGATCCTAGCATGTAAAAGTATAAACTCCATGAAAGGAAAAACATACTGGAATGAAATAAAAAAACTGTCTAAATATAAATCGTTTAGTTAGACAACAAATTTCAGAACTGATAAATACGATGGCCAGACATATAGTACAGATGAAGAAAAATGTAGTGCTTTTGCTAGATACTTTGAAGAAACCTACAAATTTGATGAGGATGACAATTTTGATAGAGTTACCTTAGAGGAGGTGGATAGTTGGTTTGGAAGTTTTTATGAAAATAGTCGTAATCTGAATGCTCTTCAGGACATCACAGAAGATGAATATGACGAGGCTCTATATAAAGGAAAAAATACAGCTCCAGACAAAGATTCCATCAATCGTAAAATCCTTAGACAACTAGATCCAGATATTCATAAGGAGATAATGAGCATATATAACTATTGTATCATGAATCATTTCTTCCCTGATGAGTGGAAGACAGGCATTGTAATAGTTATCCCTAAACCTTATACTAACCATCAACTACCCCAAAATTACCGTCCAATCACCCTTCTCCCAGTAATTGGAAAAAATTTTGAGAAAATTATCCAAGGAAGATTATATACCTAATGAATTAAACCAACATATTCCAGCACACCAGTTTGGATTTAGAGAAAAATCATCTACAATCCTTCCTGTTTCAATAGTAACATCCAATATAGAGGCAGCAAGATTGCAAGGACTAAAGGCCGCTGGAGTTTTCTTGGACATCAAGAAGGCTTTTGACTCTGTTTGGCATAGAGGATTGTTATATAAACTTCACAGAATGAAATGCTCCCCTTCTCTAATATGGATTATTGACGAATTTCTTAGAAGACGCAGGTGTATAGTTAGGATCAATCAAACATATTCCCATTCATTTTCAGTGCAACAAGGAGTTCCACAAGGTTCACCACTCTCCCCTCTATTGTATAATCTCTATGGCAGTGACATGCGACAACAGACTAACCAATACTAATTTGCTACAATTTGCTGATGACACTGCAGTAATATCATATGGAAAAAATGTAATAAAGACAATGGACTTATTGCAGAGGCAGGTGGATGACACAATATCTTGGATGAATAAACGGAGATTAACAATAAATCCTTCTAAAACAAAACTAATAACATTTAACCATTGAATCCAAGATCACTCACCAACTATAAACATATGCGACAATATTATTAAACCCTCCCAAACTGTTAAGTATTTGGGAATAGAAATAGATAACAAATTGAAGTTCAACCACCACACAGCAGTTATAAAAAGGAAAATTATAACTAGAGCAAAACACTTCAGAAGTTTAACATACAAGAATGAGAGAATTACGATTGAAACAGCAGCCAATATTTATAAAATGATTTGCAGGCCCATGCTGGAGTATGGTTCTACAATTTTCTATAATTCTAAAGGTCCTGCCAAAAATAATATAAAGGTGGCTGAAACAACTAGCCTTCGACAAATTACTAGAATGCGTCATCCTGATAATCCACTTCATAATCCATCCAACAGAATGCTGTACGAGAAAACTGGAATTGAACCTATTAATGAAAGACTCAATAAGCTGCTTAAATATTTCTTTATTAATGACAATAACAAAAATTTGATTGAGCCCCACATTGTGAAGATACCAGAGGACAGTGCCCGTAGATATCCAGGAAGAACTCTCTTTGAAGAAATCTGCTACACGTCAAGACAATAAACAACTCTATTCAAATCATCATCTGTATTGTAACTAATTGTCAGTGATATTGTGATTAACGCCACATACAAATATTTTTTTTTAATTATTGTATTGTATTAATATTAACAAAAAACATATATTGTAATAATGTATATTAATTGTGTAAATTGGCTGAAAGACTTCAGTCGATGGCCTTTTGGTACATTGTATCAATAAAGTATGTCTCTCTCTCTCTAGGATATTACACCAAAGAACTCTACACCTTAACTTTTTGTATCCAGAAAGCAAATATGTATTTGATTTCAAATCATAATGATCCTTAAGCCAGGAAAAGCGCCCAATGAAGTAACATCTTATCGACCCATCAGTCTACTCCCAATCGTTAGCAAAGTTTTTGAAAGATTGCTGCTACAAAGAATATACGCAGATCATGAATTCCTAACATTACTACCAGAACATCAGTTTGGATTTCGGGAAAATCACTCTACTACACAACAAGTCCATCGAATAGTAAATGAAATATCAAAAACTCTCGAAGAAAAGAAATACTGCAACGCTGTATTCCTAGATATCTCACAAGCGTTTGACAAAGTTTGGCACAGAGGTCTGCTTTACAAAGTAAAATTAGCACTATCTAGTAACTATTTCCTCCTAATCAAATCCTACTTATCAAATAGATATTTCTCAGTAAAATTCAAAGACCAACAATCCAGCCTCTGTCCTATTAACTCCGGAGTTCCGCAAGGTAGTGTTCTCGGGCCGCTGCTTTTCTCACTCTACACAGCCGATATACCAGAGTCTCATAATACTACGATCGCTTCCTTTGCTGATGACGTAGCAATACTAGCGGTAAATGAAGATCACATACAAGCCTCACAAGACCTGCAACACCATCTGGACATACTCAGTGAATGGTACACAACATGGCGAACAAAAGTAAATAAAACAAAATCATCTCAAATAACGTTTACAAACTGCCACAACACATGCCCACCTGTAAGAATGGAAAATGTACGAATACCAACAGTAACAGACGCTAAATACCTTGGCCTCCATCTTGACTAACGTCTTACTTGGAAAAAATATATACAGACTAAAAGAAGACAATTAGACTTAAAATTTCGGCAAATGTATTGGCTCCTTGGACGCAGATCAAAACTCAACATCCATAACAAAATTCTTCTGTACAAAGCAATACTCAAACCTATTTGGTACTACGGACTACACCTCTGGGGCTGTGCAAAGTCAACATCACTGAATATGATCCAAAGATTTTAGTCTAAAGTTCTAAGATCAATAGTGGATGTACCATGGTATGTAACTAATCAAACACTTCACGAAGACTTAAATATACAAAATAAATAAAATAAATTTCGACCAAGAGTCAGGATTCTGTTAACCAAGATACGATAGTATCAAGCGGTGCCGCTAGGAGGAGCTTCTCCAACAATGCGTCTCGGTTTAGAGTACAAAATGACCAAGTGTTCTTAAGGTATTCTGAGACGCATTGTTGGAATGCTTTACTCGGTTTAGAGTACAAAATGACCAAGTGTTCTTAAGGTATTCTGAGACGCATTGTTGGAGAAGCTCCTCCTAGCGGCGCCGCTTGATACTATCGTATCTCGGTTAACAGAATCCTGACTCTTGGTCGAAATTTATTTTATTTATTTTGTCATTCCCCGTTAGAGGACAGTCTAACCACAATATACTGCAGATATTTTAATAGATGCAGTTCTTCTTCGTCTCGAGTTGATTCAATTCAGTCTACTTGCAATAGCCTCTTCGATAAAGGGTATAGACCCAGAAACACTGTGTCAGAGGATGGCAAAAGACTCGAATTGAATCAAAACGAAAACGATTATTTTCTTTTACTTAAATATACCTTTCATCAGAGAAGAAATCCATCGAGCCTCGGAATCACAAAACGAGCATACCATTCACCATGACAATGAGTTAGTAAGGGAATTATTCCATAATGGCCCTGTCACAAGGAGACTAGATAGAACCTGACCTCAGAACCTATTTTAAAACTGTAACATAAATAGAATAAGATGAGACATCATTGGAAGTCTTTTCTTCATGCCCAAAAACATGGAACAAATTTACTTAATACTCTTTTAATGATGTAGATTGTAAATAAACATAATTACATAAAAAAAATTAGATATAAGGCTATATTGCCAGGTGCAAGAAGAAGGGTGCATGGAGAATCAAGAAAAATAACGAAATTAATGAATTAAATGAAGAGTAAGATATTTTAAGATTTGCGAAAAATCAAAGACTGTCATGGCTGTGGCATGTTCAGAGACAAGAAGGTACAAAAACAACAAAGAAAATATTACAGTGGAAGCCTATAGGAAGACGAAAAAAGGAATGCCCAGAACAAGATGATTTCCTGACTTGGACGTCCTGAAAACTATGAATGTAAGACAATGGAGGAGAAGGGTATAACAGTGGTCAGAATGGAAGCACATAGCCAGACAGGCAAGAGCCCATCCAGGGTTATGATGCCAAAAGAAGATATAGTGCTATAAGCCTCTATAACAGCAGATATGAGGAACCTTTACAAAGTGTAATTTATAAATTAACCTGCTTAAATTCTTCAAAAGTTTATTAAAGACACAAATCATTCAAACAGACAAGATGGTTCTCACATTCTGAAAAACAAGCAAAACGTTTTTAGAACATGAACAATAAATAATAATACAATACTGATCTGTGAAAAATTATGGCAGAGTTGGATCAATTAGATTTTCCAACAAAAATGAAAGTTAATAAAAACTAAAAGAGACATTTATATTAACCTAAAATGTCCAATATTGATGAAAATATATTCCTATAACAAATATATTGGGATTGAATTTCTTCAATTGGCTTTTGATGGGAGAAAATGTCTGAAATTGATTGATGTCTGGAATATTCACCTTTCAGTGCACGCGATTAAAAATGTACATAATTATATCTACTTTAAGACCTTTTGTTAATTAATATTTTCAATCCTTTCATTTTTATAACAATAAAATGATAATAAATAAGAAATTCAAATAAAATCTTCAAATGCAGCACATAACCTAAAATAATTTTAAAATAAAATGATCTAGTGTTTGCGCATGGAACAAAATTGTATTGCGTTTTCCATCCACTTCTATTTTTATCGTATATCCTTGTTTAATTTATATATTATGACAAAGTTAGCTACTTCCCAAATGTCAATATTCCTCATTAAGCGACCTCTGGAAGAGGAATTAAAAGCTTCAAACCGGAAAACGGATACGATCTCCGAACATCCAAGAAGGTTTCCTAGCTAGATTTCCTTTGTTTTGTACAGAATATGGCTGCCATATTTAGTTTAGATGTCTCTTTTAAAAAGTGTTATAGAATTTGTCCTAAATATGCGGTAATATTATAGCAAGTTATTGCTAGATTGGTGAATATAAACGGTAAAATGTGTTAAAGTTATTAGAAAGTTCTTTAAAAGCTTCGCAGTGTTGGTTTTGGTAAAAAATGTTACTGTTTACATCCTTCTTCGAATACTTACATTTCATTTTAAGCATTTTCAGGTGAGTATTTATGCTTTATTCGATAATAATGTGATAATGAGTGTTTATTTTAAAGTTGTATATGAATATGTTATAGTTGTAACGTAATTTGCTATTTTATACCGGGTTCGAGGATACTTCCAAAATGTTCTATTTATTTTCAGTGATGTCCAAATGAATCTTTCCTAAATCTATTGCCAAAACCTTCACAAGTTTCCCGTAATTCTGAATAGTATTCTATCATCAAATTAAAGTTCAAAAAATCTTCGTTTTATAGAAACATTCAATCTTTATTTTGACAAATCCGCTGTATAAATATGGACACTGCTATAATGAGTTCTCATCCCAGTTCTCATAATCTTACCAACATCTATAACACAAATATAAATATTTACGGTGTTTTATTCTAATTTGTGAAATTCTATTTTATTATTTATTGAAAGATGTATAAAGAAAATATTCATATACTTTCTCGTACTTTGAATGTTAGTTGTATCTCCTTTATGTCATTTTTGATACAAGCTATACCTGTTTTGGGTATCTGTTTGAAGTTTTTTTGTTTGCTTAAAGGTTTTATATCCCAAAGTTTTCTAAATGTTTTTAAGCATAAACCCAAACAACTAGCAATGTTTTTTTATTAAAATCTGTCAATTAGTTGTAAGTTATGTAATTTGTTTTTCTTTGCGCAGTACCTGTCTATTTGCATAGAATTAATTAGGATTTGAACTATTATTGACCCCTAGATTCCCATATAACAAATTCTAAAAATTTAGTGCATCGCGCCTACTCAAAAGTAATCAATATAGACAAGTTAACATTTCAGAAAACTTCACTAAAAGATATATGCAATGGTTTGAAAATATTCTATATTTTGTATTCTCCTTTTTCGGGCCCCACAAGCACATAGTAGACGTAGAAACGGCGCATGCGCGACCTCGGAAATTGACGCCGTCGCTTCTGAAACCATTTGGTGGATGGAGCTTGCATTGCTTTTGCTTGCATTTTGTTTTATATACAGAGATGGTGGTCAGCACTAATTTTATCATTATCAGGCATAAAATTCTAAATGGCGCATATAGCTCTTCATTCTTCTGGTCATCACTTATTTCTATCCAAGTATTGTGATGTTTATCCATCACTCCTTTATGTTTGGTGGAGAATGTAATGAAACGAAACAACAATGTATTTAGTTGTCAATATGGCTGAATTGAATGTTACATATCTTTTGACAGCAGCTTCTTGTTCAAACAGAAAATATAAATTTATTTTATAATGTTCCTGTCTACAAATACATGGAAGATGTTAGACTTTTTAATCCAAAGGAAGTAGATTTACAAAATCATTGGTTCAATAAAGTTTCTCTTGTCTTGTATCCATTACATACTGTTTAATATCTGTGTTAATAGATAAAGAAGTATAACTCATAATATGTCTTTTAATTTTGCCCAACTCCCCCTTATATTTCTTATTTGTTTAGTTGCTTGATTTTACAATGTAAAAAATATAAAAAGTATCTATGTTCAATACTTATTACAGTGGAACCTCGATTATCCGTCTCTCCGTTAACCATCACCTCTGTTAACTGTCAGGGTCCATACATAAGTTGAACTGAGTACATAAAAAATTTGAGTCATCAATTCATTTTTTTAGCATAGCGATAAGCCAGACGAAATTCACTGAAATGTACAATGCCATAACAAATGAAGTTAGGGCTGAATCAACTGTTTTGTTTTCGTTGCCTAAAGATGACTTTCAGGAATGGTTAATTTGTGATGAGGACGCAAGTTGCTATGGGTTGCTGACAGATGATGAAATCGTTGAAATGGCAAAACAGAAGCTGACACAAACTTGGAATTTGACGGTAGCGATGTTGATGATGATTTTGCAACTGACAAAGATTTGCCTAAAGAAGCTAGAGAAGGTGCATCGCACATGCAACCATTCAAAGAGTGGTATTCTCGACAAGAAGAATCCAATAAAGTAGATTGCATGATCTTACGCCGATTAAGAAATTCAGCCCTTGTAAAATGTGAAGCATCAGTAAAACAAACAAAGATTTCAGAATATTTTAAACCAAATTCGACAATATTAACACATTAACAAATTCCCCTTGTATTATCAAACAAAACATACAAATAAAATTTGAGAGTTGTATTATCAATTTTTAATTTATTTAATGTTCTGTTAACTGTCTTTTCGATTATCCGTCATACCCTTGGTCCGGTGCCCTGACGGATAATTGAGGTTCCACTGTATATGTTAATATTCAATAGTTTAAACACCTTGTTATCAGGCACAAATCGTCTAGAAAGTACTTGAGTATTTTGTAACTATTTTATTACTGCAGAGTTGCTTATAATTTTTAACAGGTCAATGTTAAGATTTAATAGATCTCACCAATTTTTTTATGGAATAAAAACAAAATTATCTGCTATGCAGATGCTGGAATACTAATTTCTCAAAGTGAAGATGATTTACATTGTATGCTGCACCAGTTTAATATAACCACTAGAAAATTTAACATGTTAATTTCACCAAAAAAAGACAAAAGCGTGGTTATAACAGCATACTATCTAGCTATAGAAAGCTCGAAGTAAAAGTGGAAGGTTAAGTGAATAGAGCAAACAGAGCCACAGGTTGCCTGAATGACACAATATGGAGAAATAAAAATATCAGAAAAGACATGAAAGCAGATTTTACAAAGCAGTCATCAGACCAATAATGACATATTTATGCAGCAGAAATATGACCTGACACAGAGAGGACAAAAAGATTGCTCAAAACAGTGGAGACGAAAACCCTTCGAAAAATTGATGGTATGGTTCTTTTCATGAGGATTTTTCAGTGCGTCACAAATGATAGAAAAAAAGGTAAGTCCGTGATAATATACATTTATAACATCTAACATGACATTTTAGTTAAATCTGACAGTTGTCAAATTTTATTTGCAATTGGGCATAAGAACAAATCAATTGTCTTTATTGCATTTATAAAATGGTATTTTCTTTGATTTGTATAGTCTTATAAATTATACAGATTATATTCCTAGATAGTAGATATATTATATAATTAGCAAATAAATTTTTTTCTATTATAGCGCCATCTATCGACAACTAGAATAATCACCGAACTAGAATAATTACCAAAGTAATCACTGACATGCCTTTTTTCTATCATATACAATTTAATGCATTAGAAAGAAATCGAAAAACTGTGACGCACTGAAAAATGCTCATGAGAAAAAGCATAAGACTCTATGGTACAGAGCTAGATATGCGATGGAGATGCAAGGTGGAGAACCTTAATCACTGGGTAAGAAACAAGAGTAGAATGGAATGACCACATAAGCTGAATCACAACAAATTAGTCAGGATAGGAAAGGGCAGTTTCCCAATAAGAAGGCCATAAAAATGATGGAACAACAATTTACTGGAGGCACATTGAAAAAACAGAGTCCTGTCTATATAAAAAGAAGAAGAAGAAGAATTTAATAATTGTGGTTTTGAATTCTCTTCAAAAATTTGAAGAGTTAAATTGCAGTATTTTTAATGAAACGTTTTGTCTATAACGTTAAGGAGATGGGTATGTAGTTTCGGCTCCAATGCTGTTTAAATGGGATTCCTTTTTTTTTTTCGATTTCTGAGAAAACTAATAAGTATTTTTGAAAAAAATTAAACGCAGAATGAAAGATTATGTTCTGACCGAGGGCCGAAAGTCCCTGAAAACTTCTGTAATGTTTATTTTAATAAGTTACAGGGGTGAAAAACTAAGAGAAAATGTAGTGTGATTTTTAATTTCAAATATTTCATTCAAAAGATACTTTTTATTTATTCTAAATTCTAAGGGACTTTCGGCCCTCGATAATAATTTAGTCTTTCATTCTGCATTTAAATTTTTTAAAAATATTTATTAGTTTTTTCAAGATTTAAAAATAATAGACACCATGTCTGTGGGGATATTTTCCAAATTGAACATTCACTATCTTTGTCATACAACGTACTGAGTCGTCTAGAATATGGTGACAAGACAGTGACAATTTTAAATATTTGACATGGCATCGGGAGTATTTTGAGTTGTTGATTAAATAATATTGATAGTGTATTTGATAAATAATTGATTTAAGACGTGAACTCAATAAAAAGTTATTTATTGTTTATTATTTATGGAAGATCCAAGCAGAGAATACAGCAGGATATATTCTGTGATCCAAGTATTTTGTTGTTAAAGATGTTCAAGATTGTAAGAGTCCTGTAGTAACAATATATTATTAAAAAATGACTTTATCTCTTTTCCTCTTTTCTCGATTGAGTATTAGTTTTTGTTGTACAGTATATAAATTATTACAATCACTGAATACGTAGTTAGTGAAAAAAATGATCATATTAATTAACTGAATTAATGACGCAATTTTACAAGTCACAGTTATCTGAGAACATTCAGAAGCCATCTCTTTAAAGTTAATGATAACATTTGTCAAGTAATGTTTACATATCCATACCAGTGAGAATTTTACTACAGGTAATTTGCTGTGTAAAGACAGAAAAAGTAGGGATAGCCGTAAAATATTTGCACCCATGCCCTTAATGGTATCAGAACATTTAATTAATTGTAGCAATTAGACTGTTATTCAGCATACTCTTTACAGTATAAGTTAATGCTACTTTTGAACGCTTATTAATGCTTAACTCATTCACAGACATACCTGATATGTAGCCACATCTTCTTATGGAGTAAGTGACTTCATATACAGCTGTGTCCGTGAATGTGTTAATAGACACTGAGTTACACAAACAAGTAAGACACTGTCACTGGCAGCTAGAATTACCCTTTTTAAAAATTTTTCCATCTATTTTCATTTGATCTGTGTTTATTTGCTTTCATTTATCATCAATAAATGTCTTTTTTTCAAATTATGAATATTAATATTTTATATTACCATATTATTCTCAGTTGAAAACTGGCAACTCTGCTTTTTAAAGAGTTACTGGATTGTCAGTGTAAGCTTTAGAATCACAATTCATTTAGTGGATTGAATATACAATTATTGTCAATTACCATTTTACAGTTCAGCTAACAGTCTATATATAGAACTTAATTTTCATAAATGCCTAACAAGCATAATTAATGCATTTGTAAATATGTAGCTTCAGTCACAAAACATTTAACACCAACACAATCACAATTAAAAAGTAATATATTGATTGAAAAAGTATGTTTTATATTTCCATGACACTATAAATGATGTTTTTTGAATAATAATGAGACTTCACCTAATTATCATAATAAAAGGAAGGAAATTGTTACAAATATTTTCTGTTCAAATAGGAATAAAATTAAGGGTTAGCCATGAAATGTGTTTATCAGTTTTTTCATGTTAAAAAAATACACATACATTACTCCTACATAGTAATGTACAATTATGGGATAATTACAAAACCAAAAAAAGGAAAGAAAAAGTTATTAAATAAATAAATATGTGTGAGGAATATGGGAATTTGATAGAGGTTGCAGTTTTCATATTTGTACACCAGTTGTTCTCTGTTTAGGTGTATATTCTAAAAAGTTCTATCCTTCTGTTTCAAAAAATATTGTATACAGCTCCCAGATTGAACTATGGCCGGTGAGAGGAATCATGTCTGTGTAAATTTAGATGGGTGTACAACTGACGACAGTGTTTGTCATCGACCATGGTTGGTTCTGGGAGATGTACAGCTAGTTCCTAAAAAAAACTGATACGACTCTTAGTAAGATTTGATCATTTTGAGCAGTGTATTAAATACCAGCCAATCAAATTTTGACTGGTCTGACAGTATATTATATTTATTATGACAGACAAATAATAAAATAAACAAACAACAAACAGCTGATTACATGTTAATTAATAAATTTTAATAATTATTAATGTCTAAATTTTGACATTATTTTGAATTCCTGCATTTTATAAAGAGTATATAAATGATAGTTTTTACATAAAATAGGGTTGTTGTTATTATTTTTAATATCATTAAGAAATAAAACAAACGACAACTGAACAATATATTAAAGTAAGAATTGTTTTAAAACTGTTGTTCTGCTTACGTTAAAATGGTTCGCTATGGCAGATAGTGACCAAACATCTTCTAATTTCGTTACAATTCTTTCTTTTAGGTCTTTTGCTAGCATGTGGAGCCATTTTTTGAGGTTCAATAGAATAAGTTATCTGACAAATTTTAAGATTTGGCAGTGACAGTATGTAAATAACAAATTTTATCCTTCAAAATACACTGCTCAATTTTGTACAACATACGCTTTAAGAGTCATATCAGTTTTTTTAGGAACCAGCTGTACATTGATTTAAAAGATTTGAATAAATAAAATTTGTAACAATAAACCTCCAACTAACTTGAGCCAATTATTTTGGCTTCATCTACCTGTCTCTCAGGTGTAGGTACATCTTATCTTAATTTTAAAAGTGAAAAATGAGACTTGGAAGGGACAAATAAAACATGAAATTAAGTAATATTTATAATACATTAAAAAAAAAATTAAATGAAATTTTAATATCAACAAAGCAGATCTTATGAACAAAAATTTTTACAAAAATCTTTACAAAAATTTGAAATTGATATAGCCAATTCGCTAATGTGAGACACAACTGTCTACACTACAATCACAATAAAAATGCACTATATAGAAATAAACAAACCAAGACACGTTAAATGTTCGAGGAGCACTCCCAAATCATGATTTAGAAGTGCTCCTCATGCTTGTTTATTTCTAGTGCATCTTTATTGTGATTGTAGTGTAGACTCTGTAGACAGTTGTGTCTCAGATTAACGAATCGATTATACTTATTGCTTGGTGCCACTCTAGTATGCAGTCTACTAATCACAATCTGAAAATTCCTGAAGGATTTGCGGAATATAATGAAATGTAAGAAAACTCTTGTAAAATAATATTTATACACAAGTAATAATCATTTGGAGGAAAATAAATGTACAGCTGGTTCAAAAAAAAACTGATACGACTCTTAAAGCGTATTTTGTAGAAAATTGAGCAGTGTATTTTGAATGACAAATACTTATTATTTACATGCTGTCACTGTCACTGCCAAATATTAAAATTTGTCAGATAACTTATTTTGTTCAACCTCAAAAAATGGCTCCACATATTGGTCACTATCTGCTGTAGCGAACCATTTTAAAGTAAGCAGAACAACAGTTTTTAAGATTAATAAAAGATGGAGAGAACAAGATACTCTCGAAAGAAAGCAAGGTTCTGGAAGACCAAAAATATCTACCGCTCATGAAGATCGTATGCTTTTTGAGAGATTAGAAGAGAATCCTTTTAATATATGATGTTGATATCTTACTAAGAGTTGTATCAGTTTTTTTTTAGGAACCAGCTGTACAGTGAAAGAGGACTAATAATTTATAAAAAAAAATGCCATCTTAACTATTTACAACAAAAATTTACATTTAACCTAATTATTTGTAAAACGATTCAGCCTAATTATTATTAAATAAAAAATTCATGCATCTTAATTTAAGAAAGTCAACTTGCTTTTCTATAGGCCTATTCACGCTGTATACCCCGAACGTACCCAGAGGGAGAACACCTGTGCATTACAAAATTGGACGTTTAATAAAGTCAAATATTTCCCTCTGAAAACATAATGCGCATGCGATCTCCCTCTGGGTAAGTTCAGGATACGTTCAGGGTATACAGCGCGAACAGGCCTATTATTGTGTGCCAACACTTCTGAGAAAGAAATATTAAGTATGGTATTGTTAAGCCACACAGGGAAAAAAATCTTTACAAAGTAAATAAAATGCATAAATCAGAAGAATTGTTATTTTAATTTTACAAATTAATAACTTGTCATATCAATTTACTCTTTTACTTGGGATAAACCACAAAATTGACTTATTCCCAACTAAAATAGTGAATTGATATGACAAAGTTTAATTTGTTTTAATTTATAAAATTAAAATAATAATTCTTATGATTTGTGCATTTTATTAACTTTGTAAAGATTTTTTGGCAGCAAGCTGTAATAGAAATGAAGGGTCGAAGGGAAAAATGATGAATGTCAATTTTTTGGTCATTTTGAGCTTCTTGCGCAATCTGTTAGCTTAGAAAGAGGACTATCAACCTGTGAATGGCCAAGCGAAAATAAGGATGAGAATAACCTTAAATAAATGTCAGAAGATTGGATGCAAGGGGGAAAAACTATGAATATGTAACTTTGTTTTTCATTTTACAACATGCTTCTGATACCATACTGATTTATACCGAGTGACGGCTTCTGATGTTGGTTGGAGGTATTGTAGCTGAGTTGTAAGTTGGTGGAAATGCCGGAGATTGAACCTGTTGTAGTTTCAAGCAAGTTTTGCTTGGTTTCTGCTATACTGTTGAACTTATTTGCAATCTGCAAATAGCAAATTGGCAAGGATTAAATGAATACAATTATTAGTTAAAATGATTTAAATAAATATTTTACTTGCATATAAGTATTTAAAACTTGTAAATAAAATGTGGATTGGAGGTTAGGCTATGTAAAAAAAATAAAGAGAATAAAAAAAAATAAATAAGAAATTATCAAAAAGACACTAATATTGGTGAACCATTAAATATAAAGAAATCAACTTACCTCAATTTAAGAATATAATGAATTTATGAACAGAAGCATCTGCTTAAGTTACTAGTACATTTTAGAAGTCCAAAAATAATCATTTTTTTCAAGAATTTTTTTCTCAGAACCTTTATTAAAAATTAACAAAACTTTTTACATATTAATATCTAACTCTTAGAGAATACAAAAAAATATCTTTTTCATTTTGCACATACACTAATATTGTAGAGGGCGTAAAAGTTGAGGCCTCGAAAAATGATGGCGGACAGTTAATCTCAGGATTGGGCTATCAAACAAAAAATCGTACTGCATTTGAAAAAGGAAGGCTTATTACGTGACAATTTACCACAATTTGACCAAAAAATAAAAGATAAATATTTTTTAACCATGAAAAACTGAAGAAAAACAGGCAATTTTTTCACAAAAATTTTTCAAATTTCCGTAAAATCTTTTTTTTTTTGCGGAATTTTTCACTAACGGTGGTAAATTGTCATGTAAGAAACCTTCCTTTTTTAAATGCCGTATGACTTTTTTATTTCAGAGATCCTAATCCTGAGATTAACTGTCTGCCATCGGAACTACTTTTTTCGAGGCTTCGATTTTGACGCTCTCTACAATATTAGTGTAAGTACATGAATAAATAAAAAAAAGATATATTTTTAGTATTCTTTAAGACATTAATATGTAAAAAGTTTTATGTTCATTTTTAATAAAGGTTCTGACAAAAAAAATCTTGAAAAAATGATTATTTTTGGTCTTCTAAAGTGTACTAGTACCTTAAGTTGGTAGAAGATTTACATAGATTCCCTACTTCTGCATTGAGATCAAACTTGACAGAAGGCAAGAATTATCAACAGACACAAAAAGACACATAGAATAATAACAATCACCCTACATACCACTTTTCTGATAAGTTATAGTTTTTGCTTATTTTTTTTCCATATTATGTCTACATTTTCATGAGATTCAGTACTTTATTTGTTCTAAAAGTTCTTTTCCTGTGTTTACTTCATTGTTAGTATTTTTAGAAGATTTTAGGTAATTTACTCTATCCATAAGTGTCTCACCATAAATCATAAATATTTATGATCATACTCTTTAGGCAAATCAAGTCATATGTCATGTGTATGATATACTCAATAAATAATCAAACGTAAAATACATAGAAATATTGTAACATTAAAGTGTTGTATAATATAAAGCACCTTCTCAATTAAAATTAATTTCTTTATATCCAGTTTAAAATATAATCCATTATAAAACATAAGTTATCTCTAGATGATGTAATACAATTGAGTAATTATTTTAAGCAAAAAAATTACCATAAATTAAATACATTAACTGTTTACTTGCAAAAATTACTGTTTTTCTGTTATCTGTTAAACATTATCAAATTCTGAAGTGTTCCATATCAAACATTCCTTGTTTATACTTTCAGACACTGTGCTTTTTTAATAAACTAAAAATAGTTTGGATTAAAGATGACACAGTCTATTTATATATGAAGCTGTCTTGTTTTGAAATATTCCATGAAATTGAGTTGAGAATGTATAATGATGCACTAAGGGGAATATCCAGGACAGTATTTGACTATTTTTTATTAAAATTAATATAAAAAATATAATAATTTAAAAAATCATATATACAGTGTAATAACCAGAGATATAATTTACTTATACTAATAGTAAATTTAAAATTTTTTTTATATAATAAATTAAATGTTGGATTTTAGCAAATTAAATAACATATTTTTATTAGGGGTAATATCATAAAAGTTAAACTGATTTAGTAATATTTTATGTTTTACCTATTAAAAGGTCGTTCAACTCAAATCATTACTCAACTCAACTCAAATTGTTAGCTGTTTTCCATAACAATTGTTTTATTAAAACAATAGTTATCTAGGAATAAAAATCAATTTTATGAAAAAATTATCAAATTCACTAATTTGTAAATCTTCACTTAAATGTTTTTATATTTAATGTCCTTTTGCATAAAGTTGTAACTTCTTGTTTAATAAAATTAGGGTCAGGTCAGGTTAATCTTTATGAAAGCTTAGACCTTCAATGCTACATGAATGAAAACTTGGAATCATTCCTGTTGTGAAAATATAGAAGAATTCTGAAAATATTGTGGACAGAACATGTTACAAAGGGATTCCGAGAAGGATGAATAAAGAAATTAAATTTTACAGTACAATCAAAACAAGAAAATTGTAATATCTTTGATACCTTCCAAACTATTACATACTGAGTCATTATATGTTAAAAGTTATTGCATTCATTAAATCAGTATGCACATAATATGAATCTGAAGGAAAAAAGTTAATACAGTCGAACCCCCTTATTAAAATACCTGTTATAGGAATATCCCGGTTTAAGGAATAGAAATTTGAGGTCCCGAAATGTTTCTACTAGCAACCAATGATCGGTTATTAGAATAGCCTGGTTATAGGAATACTTTTGCTTGGCACCAAGTCTATTCCAATAAGCTGGTTCGACTGTAATATCAAATATTTGTTCAAATGAAATTTTATAAAGTGTAGAATAAATTAAAACGTTCGGTGCCCATCTTGAACAAGCGCCACTTGTTCATTTAGTAACACAGTACTACTGACGCCACTTATGTGTCATCAGCACCTTTGATAAAACCTTTGTGACACTACTCGTGAGTCATGGGCACCAAATGTGTTGATATATTTAAGTGAGTTTAAAATTACATTCAACTCTGACCTGGCTAAAAGAATCTGCTAAATAAATGTTGGGTGCTAAACATTTCTTTAATGTAAATTGAAAAGTCCTTATCATATAAATCATATGGTTTCTTGTTATGCTGCATCTATTCATTGAGAGTCTTTTTTCAAAGGATAATAATACTTAAGGATGAGCGAAAAAGACTATTTGATTTTTATTCTTTGTTTGATGGTATTATTTGGTATCCTGTCTCACCTCGTGATTTCTAGCACGACTCTCTCCATGGTCCTCTGGGTAGATTCTCTGCTGACCGTCAATGTTAGGGTCTCAGCTCCATATGTTGACAGATTTTAGTATAGTGATTTAAATTAAAAAATGGAAAGAGACTGACCAACTTTAGAAGACTAAAAACAAATTGGCCATATTATCAAATCTATGAACACAGATAGATGAGAAATCTTAGGGGCGATAATACATACAGTCATCATACTCAAGTACAATTAACACCATGTAAATCAAAATTACTGTAAATTAAGTATGCATTTCTTATGCATTCAGACCTGGTTATTATAAAATAAAAATGTTTAAAAAAGAAATACTTGATTAATTGTGATATTCTTTTGTTCTAGGAAACTGTAGTGACCTGGATACCACAAATTCAATTTCAAAGGGTGGTGGTGGGGATGCCACTCATTACACATTAAATCAGATAAACGTTGAAGAGAAGAAAAATGACTCAACTACTAGTGCTTCTGGAACGATGAGTGTTTGTTTTGAATCATCGAATGTACTCACCAATGTGGTGAGTACATCTTCAGAGACTTCATTAGAAGAAAATGTTCCAATTACTAGTGTTATGAGTCAACCCACAGTGGGTACAACCGTAGTGCAGCCAATTGTATCCAATACAATTCCAACAAGTAGTGATAAAAGTGAGCAGCCCCCTCTTCCAACAAAGAGCATCGCAAAGCTGGTTGTAGCTAATGCAGCAGCTAGCACAAGTTCTGTTCTCCAGAAGGTTGTTAATCCTCCAGTGATAACAGTTTTGAATCCATCAGGACCTTTGACAGTGGTGAAGACTTTATGTGTTACTTCTGGAGTATCGAGTACCCCTCAGTTCACGTTAGTAAATTCAGCACCTTTGAATGTCACTAATGCTGTTGGAAAACCACCTACTATCACACTTCTTAACGCACCTGTGACGGTTGTTAAGGCAATAACAACACCACAAAATGTGGAGAAAAATTTATCAGAAGCAGCCACTACAGGGACCCCAAGCAATACACCTGTCTCGACAATTATTGAAAATAGAGCACACAATGTTTTTGTTAAAAATACATGCCCAGATTCAACTGTTGTGGATATTCCACAGAGCCATAAAATACTGACAACAAATAATTTTCCCCAAACAAATGTAAGTATATATTCCACATAATAATAATATATACATTTCGATATATAATTTCATTCACATTTTTCTGTATGTTACCATTTTTTTTTATTTCTACCTTTTTTACACTTATTTTTTAAAGCATTTTAACTTATTTTTAAAATGACACTATTCACTTCACAGATTCTGAATGGTCAAAAACACAAATAGTGTACATCTGTCAAAAAAATATAAAATAATCTGAATATCTTCAGCAAAAATTTGTAGGTTAAATTATTACTGTTAAAACTTAATACTCTTTACTTTTTATTTTTATGATGTAGTAAGTATATGTATATGAGGCCCTCAGAGCAATAGTGGCCTAAGCCACAAATTGGGCATTTTTAGATTAATATATTGATGGCTTAGTGTGAAAACCTTGTATCTCATTGTACAGAAAATTTTACATGAGTGACTTACTACTGAATTTCTGCATACTCTAACCCAAAATATATGAAAAATGTATGTGTAATGATCTAAACATACTCAGAATAAAAAATATGTTAACATAGTTTTTTTTGTTTTAAGTTATAGTATGTAGAAATTAAGTTTAAAGTCTCTCCTGTAAAATTTTCTGTGAAATGAGATACGAGGTTTTCACACTAAGCTATCGATATTAACAAAAGCAACAACAGATTTTCGGATCAACAGGAGCACATACTCAACCTATCTCTACATTTGGCTACATGTTGCTACATAATTTCTTGTTTCTTTATGCCTGTTGCCTGCAAATATGTAGGTATGCAAATATTACATTTATCTCAAAACTTCATTTTTGGGTTTAGGCCACTGTTGCTCTGATAGCCCTCATATATAGCCTTTTATTGTAATGAAAGATTACTTAATATTTGTAATTTGATATAATTGTTACTTTCCATATTACTGTATCAATGATTTTGGGGCTTGTTAAGAATTTAGTTAATAAAATTCTAAATTTTGAATATTTTTTACAGATGATGACAAATTCTCAGACGAAAACATTAAATGGACAAAGAAACAAAGTCAAAATTGTAAGCAATGTGGTAGTTCCGGGAACTTCACAAACAAACAGCAATGTTTTGATGAACAAATCTAACCAACAGCGCTATATTCCAAGACAAACAGTTATGGGTCCAAATGGCGCAACTACAAAGTACCTAAACAAGCCTTCTGCAAGTAATTTTGTAAAACCTAATGTTAGTTCTTCAATGAAGATGGTACATGATAAATCTCCAACTAGGATGAACTATCCTACCCATAAGAATCAAATTAAAACACTTCCTCCTGTAAATAATTACTTACAGAAACCACATCAACATAGTATAAAAACAATATCACCCCAAAATAAAAATATTCCAGGTCAAGTTACCAGGACTGGATCTGGTTTAAGAACTATTCCTCCTCAGAAGTCACATAAATTATCTAATAAACCAAATTACATTGGCAAACATGCAGTTCAAGCACAGAAAGGAAAACCACCACATAATAAAATGAAAGGACTCAAATTACCTACTAATGCCCATTATAATGTTAATGTGCCACCAATGCCCGACAAACACTTAAGTGAGCTAACATTTAACCAGGCGTTGACTGCACAAATAATCGAGACTTTAAGCAATTCTAGTAGCACTGTGCAAAATAGTAGATATGATATGCCTTCAAGATATGATAGTGCATTTACTTGTCCAGAGATGAAAAAACCACACAGGTAAGTTATCGTTGAAAAGAATAAAAATCCTGAAGTTTATTTCGTTAATTTTATTTTTTATTTAAATTACCACAATATTCTTTAAGTTTGTTCCTAAAATTTAATTGTCTGTCATTTATTACATCTTTTTAGAAAAAGTGAAGTAATTCAATTTTTGATACCATAAAACCCCAATTATAAAAGCTATGAGTTATTTAAAATAATAGCTGTTTTTATGAATTATTTTATATTTTAATTGCCTTGGCACTTTTGAGAAATAATGATATTACATTGAGGTTTAACTTTAACAGATTGCTACCAAGAACATAACCATACAATTGATTGAATTCTCTACACTCGGACCGCTATTTCTGACTATATACAAGGCAATGAATACTGGCTTTAGCATTTTTATCTTTGATGAAATGGTACATGGGCTACCATGAATAACTGTAACATTCTATTTATGATAAAAGTACTATAAAAATAAAAACACACTTGTAAAAGAACATATAAAACACGGCTTGGTTCAAATCTGAGTTTTATTCAATTTGTCTTTTCTTTCCTCATCCTGTAGGACATGGTCTTGTTTATTCTGCCATCCCAGCTCTTGTGTAGTTGATATCCATCTGTCATTCCAGTTCTTCGAGGTCTTCTTAGTGGTGTTTTTGTATTAGGTTTATGTGTTTTGTCCATAATCGAAACAAGACAACATAGGGAGTCACTTAACAAATGCGTGTTGTGTATACACTGATGGCTCGAAAATGAAAGAAGGCTCAAGATGCGGGATATACTTTGATATACACTGAACCTTTCCCTTCTTAACTCAGGCGAGACTCGTTAGTCTCTGGCACTTGGTCATAAGACCTTCGTACCACAGAACCTTAGTATAAAATGGGGTATCAGCAAAAATTCCAGTGTAATTCAGACTGAACTGGCTAGTATCTCCATAGCCACAAAATATACAGGGTGTAACAAAAATACAGGTCATAAATTTAATCACATATTCTGGGACCAAAAATAATTCGATTGAACCTAATTTACCTTAGTACAAATGTGCACATAAAAAAAGTTACAGCCCTTTGAAGTTACAAAATGAAAATCGATTTTTTTCCAATATATCGAAAACTATTACGAGATCTTTTATTGAAAATAGGCATATGGTATTCTTATGGTAGTAGTATCTTAAGAAAAAAATATATTAGTTAAACACAATGTTTTAAAAACTTTTTTGCCTCTTAGTACTTTTTCGAAAAATAAGCTTTTATCGAGATATTTTGAATATTTGTCAAATCCACCACATATTATAGTCCGTCCGCTCTAACTTTTCCCATGCGTTACGATTTATTTTCAAACAAATTAAGTCAAAACCTAAAGTGAACCGAACGTTGATGTGTATATAGGGTGAGGCAGATAACTGGCCTATTAGAAATATCTTGAGAACTGAAGGCAACAGAATCATGAAAATTGGACTGAAGCGGTTTTGAAGGATGATCTATTAAATGAAAATATTTTCATCTCTTTTCAACTTCCGGTTACACCGGAAGTTGCTTATAACTTCGTTTTTTTTAATGGGACACCCTGTATATTTTTACATTTTTGGGTTCTCTTCAATATCTTATTTCTTAAAATATGATGTTTTGTAATATTATACAGGGTATTTTAAAAGATATTTACGTTTTTTTATTAATTTCGTAGCAATATTCACACCCTGTAGAATTGTAATAGTTTGGCATTAAAAACTCTGCTTACGTTCAAGTGATTTTCAATATAGTCTACTATTGTTAAGAATCATTAGTATAGCTAATTTTGAAATTTTAGTATACAGGGTTGGTCGAAACTCAGAATGAATATTTTCTGAGTTTTCTTGAAATGGAACAACCTGTATTTTAGTATTGCAAAGAAATGATATTTTATGGTACTTTTTTATTTTATAAGTATTCCCTATACCTAATTGCTTTAATTTGTGAGTTATTGGTGATTCAAGCTAAACATTAATTGCAACAAAAAATACGTAAAATTTTATTAGGTTGGCCGTGAAAAAATTCAGTCACAAATAATTTTTCAGAAATAAATACATATTTATCCAGACTGATCCTTAAAATGGCATTCCTGATTCCTTAAAAAAAAATGGCAAAGTTGTTCAAATGTTTTAGAGAAACTTTTAAATGTAAAAGAAACTTTTAAACTTTTTTAAAAGGTATTCAAAACGTAGATTCCCTCCTTGGTTCTCTTTAGAGTTAAAGAACCGGATAGTTGAGAAAAAGAAAGCTCATAAAAAATATCGTGAAAAAATTAAGTCACAAATAATTTTTCAGAAATAAATACATATTTATCCAGACTGATCCTTAAAATGGCATTCCTGATTCCTTAAAAAAAAATGGCAAAGTTGTTCAAATGTTTTAGAGAAACTTTCAAATGTAAAAGAAACTTTTAAACTTTTTTAAAAGGTATTCAAAACGTAGATTCCCTCCTTGGTTCTCTTTAGAGTTAAAGAACCGGATAGTTGAGAAAAAGAAAGCTCATAAAAAATATCTTTTATCTAAATCAGTTCTGGATTATCAGACTTTTTCACAGCTGAGGGCTAATTGTAAATTGTTAAAAGCTGAAAGCTACAGAAATCATATTTACTTAACAGAATTATCAATAAGAAATAATTTGAAGGGATTTTGGTCGTTTGTGAATTCACGGAGAGGAAAGCCCTCTATGCCCGCTGTGTTGAGGTATGGTGGTGTTGAATCCGGTCATGGACCAGATATTGTAAATCTTTTTGCAGAATATTTTTCTACAGTATATTCCACTCAAATATGTGTCATACCCAGTGACTCACCTACATTTGGTCTTACTAATCTGACTGGTTTCAACATAACTATATCTGATATTTATCTAAAATTATCAGAACTGGATGCGAATAAGGGTCCTGGTCCTGATGGATTGCCTCCTAGCTTTCTCAAGAACTGTTGTTTTATATTATCCAGACCTCTTTTTCACATCTTTAATCTATCCTTAAATACGGGTGAATTTCCAGAATGTTGGAAAAATAGTTTTTTAACACCCATTTATAAAGCGGGAGATAATTCATTGGTGAATAATTACAGGCCCATTAGTATAATTAGTGTAATACCAAAGATATTTGAATGTTTTGTATGTGACTATCTTAAAGCTTCACTTGAAAAACAACTAGTGGACCAACAATTTGGATTTCGGAATAACAGATCAACCGAATGTAACACACTAGTATTTGTGGACTTCCTGAGGAAGGCATTGGAGAGGGGTTGTAGGGTACATGCACTATACACCGATTTCTCCAAGGCCTTTGATCGGGTCAACCATAATATTTTAATATTTAAACTTAAACAAATGGGTGTTAATGGTCCACTTCTTGAGTGGCTGAGAACATACTTGATTGACCGAGTTCAGATGGTGCGTATCAGGGATTTTGTTTCCAGTGAGATTAAGGTTCATTCAGGAGTACCTCAGGGTTCACATTTGGGGCCCCTGTTATTTAACATATTCATCAATGATATACACCACTGCTTCCGACACAGTTCACCTCTGCTTTTTGCAGATGATCTAAAGTTCTATACAATTATCAACAATACAGAAGACTGTATTAATCTTCAACATGATCTTGATCGGTTGAGTGAGTGGTGTATGTTGAATGCCATGGCCCTGAATGAATCTAAGTGTCATGCTATTTCTTTTGGACGATCGAGAGACCCAATAGAATATAATTATAATATACAGAATATTCCTGTTGACTGGGTTACTGAAATTCGTGATTTGGGAATTAATTTAGACTGTAAACTTTTATTTGAATCACATTATACATCCAAAATTTCCAAATCTTTACAAATGCTTGGTTTTATAAAAAGATGCACTAGAGACTTTCAGAATATTGATGCAATTAAATTACTATATTGTTCTTTAGTTAGACCTCATCTAGAGTATTGTTCTTGTGTTTGGTCTCCATCTTACAATATTTACATAACAAAAATCGAGACAGTCCAACACAAGTTCTTAAGGTACATAGCATATAAACTGGGTATACCTTTTGAGTTAAATCAGTTAAATTATTATCAAATTGAAACCCAATTGGGTATTCTCTCATTGCGTGACCGACGAGTAATTAAGGATGCAATGATGCTCTATGGCATAATTAATTCAACAGTTTTGTGTCCTCAGCTACTTGAGCAGGTTGGTCTCCATGTACCTCTCCGCAGAACTCGATTAAATCAAACATTCTATGTTCCTATCCATAGAACCAACTATGCATATAACAACTTTTTATCTCGAGCACTAAGATGGGCAAACACTCAACCTGATCTAGATTTCTTTGCACCGAAGTCTGAATTCATCTCTGGCCTCAGACGTTTGTTTGTTTGAGTAGTTGTTGGATATTCATTATTGTGATATATGAATCTGATTTATGTGTTTAAGTTTGTGATATTTATATTTTATTGTATTATTGTTTTATTATTACTATTTTACTGTAGTTTTATTATTATTGACACATGTATTATGTATATTGGACTTATAAACTTGTAATCTTATTGGGCAGTGTCCCGTTGAAAATAAATAAAAAAAAAAAAAAAAAAAAAATGTCATGATTTGTCGATACCCATAAAAGTCAGATTACTACGATTTTATATATTTCCTATACTGTTGTACGGAGTTGAGTCGTGGACTCTCACAGACGCCACCTGCAAGAAAATTGAGGCTTTTGAGATGTGGCTTTATCGTCGAATCCTGAAGATATCTTATACCGACCACATTACTAATGAGGGTGTTTTGCTGAGAATGAAAAAAGAAAAAGAGCTGTTAATCAAAATGAAAACAGCCAAAATCGAATACCTCGGTCACATCATGAGGAACAGTGAGAGATATGGACTGCTGCAACTGGTCTTGCAGGGAAAAGTAGAGGGAAAGCGAGGACCAGGAAGGCGAAGGATTTCCTGGCTGAAAAATCTACGAACGTGGTTCAACACAACCACTACAAATCTTTTCAGAGCAGCAGTGTGCAAAGTGCAGATTGCCATGATGGTCGCCAACATCCGAAACGGATAGGCACTACAAGAAGAAGAAGATCCTTAAAATTACCAATAATGGTTTAGCAATCAAAATACCTATGTAGTTAAGATTGTTGGTGCGATTAACAATTAAGCACAAATTAAAGCAGTTAGGTATAGGGAATGCTTAAGAAATAAATATCATTTCACTACAATACTAAAATACAGGGTGCTCCATTTAAGAAAACTCAGAAAATACTCATTCCGAGTTTCGACCAACCCTGTATACTGAAATTAAAAATTTAGCTATACTAATGATTCTTAACAACAGTAGACTATATTAAAAATCATTTGAACGTAAGTAGAGTTTTAGATGTCAAACTACTACAATTCTACAGGATGTGAATATTGCCATTTAAGAAAACTCAGAAAATACTCATTCCGAGTTTCGACCAACCCTGTATACTGAAATTAAAAATTTAGCTATACTAATGATTCTTAACAATAGTAGACTATATTAAAAATCATTTGAACGTAAGTAGAGTTTTAGATGTCAAACTACTACAATTCTACAGGGTGTGAATATTGCTACGAAATTAATAAAAAAACGTAATTATCTTTTAAAATACCCTGTGTAACATTACAAAACCTCATATTTTAAGAAAGAAGACATCGAAGAGAATTCAAAAATCAAAAAATATACAGAGTGTCCCATTTAAAAAAACGAAGTTATAAGCAACTTCCGGTATAACCGGAAGTAGCAAATAGATGAAAATATTTTCATTAAATAGATGACTCTTCAAAACCCCTTAATTCAAATTTTCATTATTCTGTTGCCTTTAGTTCTCGAGATGTTTCTAATAGGCCGTTTATTTGCCTCACCCTGTATACATTTTGTATACTATATCCTACACACATCGGCCGTACGTTTCACTTTAGGTTTTGACTAAATTTGTTTGAAAATGAGGGAAATGATGTTTGAAATGTTTGCAAATGACGCATGGGAAAAGTTAGAGCGGACGGACAATATTTGTATATGGCTAAGTACGATTATGGAGACTTGGTAATAATATGAAAATTTATTTATGATTTACATTTTTAGGTATATTTTGAACCATATTAAAAACGAAACCACATCTCGATAAAAGGTGCCTTATCGAAAAAATACAAAGAGGCAAAAAAGTTTTAAAAACAATGGGTTTAACTAATGGTACCGCAGTGATAGTTTAATTGGAACGTACACAAACATTTGGGGGGTTTAAAGGAACAAAACCCCCATAAATTTTTATGTTAACATATTAAAAAAGAAGCCGCAACTTGATAAAAACTGCCTTATCGAAAAAATACCTAGAGGCAAAAAAGTTTTAAAAACATTGAATTTAACTGATGGTACGACAATAATAATTTCATTGGAACGTACACAAAAGTTTGGGGGGGTTTAAGGGAACAAAACCCCTATACAACTTTTATAGGGTGCACAAATTTCACTATAATTCTTTTTTAAGATGTTCCTGCCATAAGAATGCCACATGGCCATTTTCAATAAAAAATCTCTAATAGTTTTCGATATACAGTAAAACCTCCGTTAACTGAAACATCGTTTAACCGAAATGGCGGACAGTTTCAATAATTTCGTTAATAAAAAGTATATTTAAAAAAAGCAATAAAATTAAGGAAAATTAACATGTTAAGTGTTTTTTAAAGAAATCTTCAAATGTTCTTTTGTGCTTTCCTTTGACAACGATGCTTTGCAGCTATATCTCTCCAGTACTATGTAATTTGATACAAGAAGAATGCAAAAAACAATGTTATTTTTAACCGATATTCTTCTTATCCGAAACGGCATCTCCCCCAATTATTTCAGTTAACGAAGGTTTTACTGTATTCAAAAAAATCAATTTCTATTTTATAACTTCAAAGGGCTGTAACTTTTTTTATGTGCATATTTGTACTAAGGTAAGTTAGGTTCATTCGAACTATTTTTGGTCCCGTAATATATGATTTAATTTGTGACCTGTATTTTCGTTACACCCTGTATAACTTGAGTTGTGCCCTGTGAGTTGACTCACCCTCCCTTCTCTACAGATACAGAGATGTGTTTTACCCATTTTAAACACTGAAAAATATATTGAAAGCTGTAAAGTTTAGTTGGTAAAAAGTAGATGTTCACTATTTTAGTTTAGAAAAATGTGTTACAGATATTAAAGATACAACAGTTATTATTTAAAATGCATAGCCTTAACCCTTTCATTGCTGTCGAAATATGCCTAACACAAGGTGGATGCCAACTTGATTTTTCGCTGCATTGTGGTCGAGGTCGAGATGCGCCTTGAACTGCTTCATCCATAATATCAATCTAAACTGACGTTATAAAAACACTTATCTACATATTCAATAGAAAGATAACTTGCTTCAGTCAAATTCAAACAAATAGTAACCTAAAGGAATGTTGTGCATATCTTGTAAGACGCCTGAAGCCATCGTGCACACCTAACAGTAGTAATGGTATGACATTCTTGGCGTCATCAGCATTCAAAGGGCTAATAAGTGAAACTAAAAAGAAATAATTGTTAGTTGGTAATAATATTGATTATTAATTGTATGCTATAATACTTTTTTGATAGTTGGGGTTTTATTGTAGTCATATAGGTTGGTATTTATAGCCCTCAATCAACGTCCATATAGCTGCAATGTGTTCTCATTTGTTAATTTTTTAACATGTCTGAGGAAAATCTTGTTGGGTTTACCTTTAAAAAATGTCATGTATGCTTTTTTTTGTCTGGTACCATTTAAATTTTTTGCGTTACATATCCAACCTATATTACACCTTAAAAAATTGTCTTGACTTTCAGGTTTCATGTTTTGAGCCATAAAAGATTAAGATTTAAATATTTTTCTCTCCCAATCCTTCCAATGAATTAATTAATCAGTATATGATGACATTCATATAGATATCTTTTTTACTTAAAACGTAAAGTTAAAGTTATTGGAACCTTAACTTATCAATAGCCATTTTCAATCTTTTACTTTACTTTTAACTTTTTCCTATTTTGCCAGTTTTTCAGCTTGGTTGATAATACACCATATCAGATATGCCTCACTTAGTAAGCAACTCAATAATAATAAAAAAAAAAGTTAATCTGGTGTTTCTTGTTAGATCAGTTTCCAGATCTCTCAGCTTTTCTTAATGTTGCTTCTAACACTAGATTAAACAGACAGTTAATGGATCTCCTTGTTTCAGTTCTTTTTTAAAGGAGAATTTTATTAAAAATGTCTCTAAAATGTGTATGGTTCCATTTACTAATTCTCTGATGCCTGCTTGTGACGATGGTGCAGCATCAAATATTTCAGAGGAATTTGAGCATAATTATGACACTGAAGAAGAAGAAACTGATACAGCTTCTGAAGTGGAAGCTGTTGATAATAATAATTTTAATGGGTATGGAGATTGTTACTAGGTGTATTCATTTTTTAAAAGAGAATTTATTGAAAGTTACCCCTAAAGTTTTATTTTTTGTTTGTTTTTTTTTTATTATGATTCAAAGTTAATATAATTTGCTATTAATCTTAACCTATATTCATTGTGCTTGATTTTAGTGAAACTTGCAAGTCTACAGAAGATTCAAATAAATCTGGTCTGGATGCATTGTCTGTAATGTGTCAAGCAGTATTATTAGATCACAATTATCATGCAACTTTACCACCAGATTCACCAATAAGACCATCTCCTACAATTACTGTTCCTCCACAAATAAATGGTATATCTCAACCTTCCATATATTCACCAGGATCATCAAAACGTAAGTTGCACAAGTAGTAGATTATAAAATATAATAGTAACAAAAATTTAAAGCTATTGAAATTTGTGACATTCTGACATGCTTACACTGTCTTAATACCAATAAAGGTGCTGGTCCAGTTATATAGAGCTGTGGCATATTTTTAATAAATTTCTGACTAAGGTCACTTTCCATCACAATTTAAAGAGAGGGGGTATGGTTTGAAATTTTAGATTTTTTTATTAATGTAAATGAAAATGCATAACTACAAGAATACTCTCCGAAAATTTTAGATTGATGGGAGTAAAATTACCAAAGATACAACATGTTGAATATCCCTACCTTCGATTTGCTTTGCCGCGACTTCGCGCCAGACTGTACGCTTGAGCGTAATGAGAAATGTTCAACACCTGTTACCCTTCTCTTTTGTAGATTACTCCGCGATTCAAAAAACATATTCCGGTGTACACCTCTTTAAGATTTCAAAAACCGTTAAAATTAAAAAAAAAATTCGACAGTGTTACCACCAGAAATTTAAGCTAATAAAATCTTTTTGCCGCCAAAATTTGCCGCCGTTGACACATTTTTCAATATTTTTCCTTGATTTTTTTTAATATTCTTTGAATTGGACTTAATGTGCTTATTTAATTTAAAAATAAAATAGTTGTACCATAGTTTCAAAAGAAAATCACAAAAATGTGCTTGAAATATTGATTTCAAACCATACCCTCCCCTTAAGAGAGGCTTTGTTAAGCCCATCCACAAATCTGGCTATAAATTATAATTATTGTTCTATTACAATATTATTCCTAAAATTTTTGGGGCTGTAGGCACTGATAATCTGAAGAATCAGCTACATATTGGTAAGCACGATTTCCTACCTGGTCGTTCAACTTCTACAAACCTACTAGTTTACAGTAATTATTATATTAGTACTGGAAAGCAGTCCTCAGGTGGATTCCATTTATACTGACTTGTCTAAAGCATTTGACAAGATAGATCATTCCCTTTTATTGCAAAAACTAGAATTTTTGGTGTGTCTGGGAACTTCTTTACTATGATTTGTTTTTTAACCAAGAGGAGTGATTCAAATTTACCGCGCTGTATTGCTTGTTTGTAATTGATCCAACCGCAGGCAAGTTTACTCCACTGTTATAAAATTTTGACACTAATAACATTTATCAAATTTTGACGCTAGTGACATTATCTCAAAGGTTAATTAAGTTATATAAGCGATTTTTGTGTTTTCTATGTTATTCCTTTAATTTTTAGATTGTTACTCTACTTTTATATAAAACGCAGTTGTTTTTGAAACTCTTTAGCGACGTATTAATTTAATATAATATTTATGGATTACCGTTGAAGGCCGACTAGATCAAAAAAAGAAGATGAATTTGGTTATTATTTTAGTGACTTTCTTGATTGTGAATCGTGTCTTTTTCGTTTACTCCTCCTGGTTAAAAAAAAACTATAAACTATAGTTAAAAAACTATATGCAAAACCAGTCTTTTCGTCAGACTGAAGGGCTTTACTTCAACTGATTATTTTCCAAGTTCTGAAGTGCTCATTTAGAACCTCTACTCTTTGCCATTTTTGTTGATCACTAAAAGAAACAGATTTTTTCAAATATCTTGTATTGTGGTACATATCACTGTTCATGGGATGCTGGGCACAAAGCTGAGAGTATTATTTTTTCTATTCTATTGTGTTCTATTTATTTTATAATATTTTGCATTTCTAGGGCGACCAATGCCAATGTCCAGCACAGTAACTTCTCCGCCTATCTCAAATGTATCCAGCATGTCAATGATTCCAGTTAGTAATTCTATGTTGCCTGTCCATGATGACGATGCTGCATCAGATATTTCAGATGGATCTGATCGTAAACATGACACTGAAGGAGAGGAAACTGATACTGCCCCTGAAGCAGAAGCTGTCAATAATGATAATCTTGATGGTTATGGAGACTATGTAACAAGGTGTATTTGGTAAGTATCCAATTCATTATAAATTTTTTTTGTACAGCATTTCAAACACATTCAACTACACATTACCATTTTTGTTATATTTTTAGTAATTATATCCATGATGATGGTTACATGGTAGAGTGTGATAAATGCAAGGTATGGCAACATGTACAATGTGTTGTGAAAAACCGGCAGGTTCCAGATGAATACTTGTGTGAGGAATGTGATCCAACAAAGCCCATAGATAGACAGAAAGCTCGTGTCATTCAGCAACAATGGTTGAGGGATAGACAACTTATAGATCCCAAATTACGGAAGGATCCAAAAATAAAGGAGGCATTTAAACCAAAGGAAACTGTTACTGATACAGATTCTTCTGATGGAGAACATGGTAAATATTTCGTAACTGCTTGGTCATATACTTCAAGTAATCTGTTGTCAAGTAATGACTTTACTTGACCCCATCAGAATCAAAACCTGCTAAATCCTAAATTTTTTGTTCTGCTAAATTCAAACAAAAAGTACAAATTTCTGAGTAACAAAGGGGCATGCAGAAAAATGACAAATTAGTGTGCCATTTTATGCTATTTATTTATTGATGCCCCTTTGATTCAGAAATGTCGGATACTTTTTGAAAATTTACATTTTTAATGTTTTTTAGCCTCATGAATATTTTCAAAACATGGATCTAGCAGGTTTTGATTCTATAGGCCTCACTTATAATTTTGTGGTTAAACTCGTAATTATACTTTTATATTTCATTTATAGTACCTCCAAGTTTTCCTACTAAGAATAGAGTGTTGGCAAACCGAAGAAAGCTCGAAAATCATGCTAAACAGGCTGCTATTCGACAGCGACGAGAAGCAGCCAAAGAAGCAGCTCAGAAAAGACAGAAACGGAAAGAACGGAAAATTGTGAGGAAAAAGGTAATTCAGAATTAATATTTTAATAAAAACATATTCTACACTGCAATATTATTATACACTCATGGGAAAAAATATTGCATATTTTATTTTTGAAGTATATCTTTTTCCTTTTAAAAATTTTTGTACTTTTTATTGCTAAATAAGTTGAGTTGGACTATCCTACGTATATTTCTTGTCAAGTAACTTGCATATTGCAGAGTCACAACTAATTTGTAGAGAAATTAATGAAATAGTCTGATTTTGCTGATAACATTTAATTAGAAAAAAAAAAAAAACAATAATGACAATAGAACAATTTTTTACGGCAACATTGTAACAATTTAGTACCTAGTATTTCCTCCTCTAGCTCTAATGATTGCCTGCATCCTTCTAGGCATGCTCCGTAGAATATATTGGATGGTTTCTTGCGGAAGTCGATTCCATTCCTCCTGTGCAGCAATTCTTAATTCTGCAATTGAGTCTGGAGCTGGATTTCTTGCTCGTATACGTCTTTTTAGAATGTCCCATATATCGCCGCCGCCTACGAAAAGTATAACTCAGAAAAATGCCGTTAAGAGTAGAACTTTCAATGAACGCCGCGAAAAATATTATTTTCGATTATATGATTCCGAAAATTATTATCCCTAATAAAGTGTTAACGAAAAAATTTATTTTTTGAGGAGTATCAGCAAAAAACATCATTTCTGTTTGTGGGTCCACGAAAATTATAATTACTAAACAGTTCTCAGAAATAATTGTTTTCGTCGGCAGAAACAGAAAGGGAAATCATTCTTTTGTCGGTATCTATTATATACTAAATCTTTTCGTTATAAATATTTTGGGAGTTATAATCTTCGCGGACACGCATATAAAAAAAATTGTATCGCCAACACTTATCAAAGAGTTATTATTTTCACTGGAAATGTATTAGGAATCACATTAATCATAGGTACCAGCGATATGTTGTATGGGATTTGCATCAGGGCTCATTGGTGGCCAGTCTAGAGCCTCATCCTCAAGATACTGTATGACTGTTCCTGCGGTATGTGCACGGGCATTATCATTCATTAGCACAAAGTTATCATACCCAATGAAGCCAGCATAAGAAAAAACATGCTCTTCAAGGATGTTCTGTATGTACCAGTCAGCATTCCTTCGAATATTCACCTCAATAAGCTCCGTACGACTTTCCCAACTAATGCCCCATAGCATTATGGAACCGCCACCAAAACTAACATTTTGTACAAGATTACATTCTGCGAAACGTTCCCCAGACCTTCTGTACATACATCTGGCTTCCATAATTGTATCCTCGTTTCATCTGTGAAAATAACTCTTCTCCATTCATGTTCGTTCCGGTTAACATAGGCTCTTGCAAAGTGCAACCTTGCAAGAAGTGCAAGAGTTTTATGCCATGGTAGAAGAAGGGGAACTCTGGCAGGCCGTTTTGTATTCAAACCAACCTCTTTAAGTCTTCGAGTCACAGTTTTGACACTTTCATTAACTTGTCTTGTGATTAGTAATTCATTTTTGAGATAAGGAGCTGTAAGTGTACGATTTTGCAAAGATTTAAGTCTTAAATATTGGTCATCTCTTGGCGTTGTACATCTTTTTCGTCCTTGACCAGGTCGCCGTGTGTATTTCCCAGTCTCATTGTATCGCTTTACTATACGAGAAACAATCGACTGATGGATATTCGCTATCCACACAATATCTTGTCTGTAATCCTCATTTCTTAAAGTAACAATTCTAGCACAGACTAACTCGCTTAAAGTGACATAACAGCAAGAAAACTACACAATCGAAAAATAAACTCTCCAACTGACATATTCTAACTGACATTTCAACAAAACAAGAATTGTCAACTCACCAAAGCACACTTTCCATACTATGCAATGTTTGTTAATTTGTTACATTATTGCATATTGGGTTATAAAGACTATGTTTAACCATTTATTGATCTCTAATAAATTAAAATACATCAAATAAATAAAATAAATAAATAAATATAAAAAATACTTAACATTTCAAAGATAAAAAAAAATAAGCAAATAACGATTGAAGATAAAATGTGCAATATTTTTGTCCGTGAGTATATTTATTTATTAAGCCCAACAGGCCTTGAAGGTCTAGGGCTGAAAGATATATACCCTTGTTAATTAAATTAAATGTACCATTGTCAAGTTACAGTTTGTTTAAATAAGCTCAAAACACTATTTCCCCGTTTGGAAACTTTTTTTATATCATTAATTTATTTTTAGACAAAAGTTCCAGTAAAACATAGTGATGATGAAAATCAGGACACTTGGGCGATCCATCTTCCTCAACTCAGACAATGGATAGAAAAATATGAGGAGGCTGTCACAAACCACTACTCTCCTGAGTTAAGAGCGAGAATATCAAGCATTAGGGTGAACGGTGCTCATTCTGAATCAAATGTTCAATTCGACCCAACATCCAACAAAAGTCGGGTTCATACTCAACCTCTCACAGAAATCAAATACCTAGTGGCCACAGCACATCTCCCTCCCAATACGTTTGTTGTCGAATTAATGGGTAAATATATGCTGTCAACGCAGCATCGAAATTCCGGCGGTTCTTTAACGACGCGACAGCATTCTCAAAGACCAGGGCCGTTTTTGTTCTTTTATCGACTGCACAAGGACAATACAGAAGTATGTGTCGATACGAGGACATACGGCAACACTACTCGATTTATCAGGCGTTCTTGTAAGCCGAATGCAGAGTTAAGGCATTGCATCGAAAAGGGTGCTTTACATATTTACGTAGCGACCACGACGGCGGTTGACAAGAATTTTGAGCTGACAATCAAACACGAATCTCATGATCTGGCAGCCGTAGGAACGACGAGTATTGCCTGTGCTTGCGGGAACTCAGAAGAATGTGGTGTAAATAGGACGTCTGTAAAGAAAAATGGAGATGTTGTGGAGGTGTAAGTATTTTATCTATTACTTATTAAGCGTTTTAATCTTTATTTGTAATTCTTTGATTTATTTGGTTCCTTATAAATTATCTTTTATTAGATTAAATTTGGCCTAAAACTTACAAGTATAGCTTTTTTTTAATAATATCACAAGGAAAAAATTCCTGTACTGGCTGTATACCATAAATCATAAAAAATAAAAACCTTATCTTGTAAAAGGTATATTTAAAATCCCTAAAAGAGGCTGTATCACAACAAAACGTTTTGGGAATCAATATTCCATCATCAGTGTTATCACAGGTTTACATGCTTTAACCAAAATTTTTTACCCGTACATTTTGGTGGCTTAAAGCATGTAAACCTGTGATAACACTTATGATGGAATATTGATTCCGAAAACGTTTTGTTGTGATACAGCCCTTTTTAGGGGTTTTAAATATACCTTTTACAAGATAAGGTTTTTATTTTTTTTTAATACATACTTTTGATATTGCATGACTTAACGAAGAAGTAATTGAATCAGTCGTTTGAGAATCCTGACCTGTCCACAAAAGCAAAGTTGTGGTAAAGTGCAAAAATCATCTCTGGATTTCCGGGTTTCTCTTGATTCAGAAAAATTTCAAAACTCGATTCATTTAGAATGTTAAACAAGGTCGGGTTTCTCTTGAAACATGTGACTCTATATCTAAGGTTAGTAAAAATGTAAAAAAAAAAACAAAAATTTATTTTTTTGGATATGTCGAGTTTCTCAAACAAAGGATTCAATTGTACTATGTGATTGAAATGCTATTTTTTATTAGTACATATTTTGGCCTATTCCTTATTTTTATCTTATTTTTTCTGATAATTTTATCCCTACTCTATTGCTAAAAATTTCCATTGTTTATTTTTAATTATTATAAGCAAGCATTTAGAGACATTTCTATTCTAAGATCGTAAGATCCTGTCACTACAATCAATTAAAGCTATTTTGTCCGGATCTCGACTGTTCTAAAATATATTTATTTATCATTTTATTTCAACAGCCCCGTCCGGAAAAGGAGAGGTCGTCGAGTTACTTCTGCAAGTCTTCCAGAACCGGATCCACCCAAACCAGTTAAGGAAGAACCCCCTCCAGTTATATCACCTCCTCCAGCACCACTGTCTCCAGTAAAACCCAAAATCGAAAAGATTAAAGAGGAGGAAAAAGTTGAGCATATTATAAAGGAAGAAATAAAAGAAGAGGTTCCTGAAGATCCTATTCCAGAAGTTGAGGTACACTTGACAATATATTTGTATATTATTATGAGTTGGTCGAAGTCAAACAATAAGGGTCACACGCAATTTTTCTTTTGTTGTCATATTTTAAATTTGAAAAAATATATAGGGAATGATCAGATTTTCTTGACATAACATTCCTATTACAAAGAGCAATTCATTGGCATAGAAGTAATGATGAGTAGGTATGACGTCATTATTATATTTGGTGAGATGATAAATGGTAACTGACGGCTGTCATAATATTGGAGGTTAACTATAATGTCAAACTATTGTCTTCAAATTATATTTTTTTAGTTTTGATATTTATTTTCAAAGTATTTATATAGTTTATATTTTAATGACAGTTTATTTTTTAACAAACTTCACTTTCCGTTTCCTACCCTTAATTGGTTGATTAGGTTTTAATAGTCTTGTTGTATGGTAGGTTTAGTTAGGCGTTAATTTTAAGAAATGTTGCTGGGTAAATGGGCACAGCTACCAAAGGCCATAAAAGAAGAAGAAAAAAAAATAAACAAACAAAAATCTTACATAACTTTCTATATGCTGTGAGCTCGTAGGTAGAGGGGATAATTAAAAATTCGCGAGCGCCAGTAGTGACAAGTCTGTAAACCTTTACCGGAAATTTGACGTTCTGCATTAAGAGTTGCATATAGCTTTTAAATGTCTCACCAAAGTTGTTGTATTAAAGAGTGTCGAAATACTGGTTACAATAGTAACTGTGTATTCTACAACTTTCCTGTCGCTAAGCATGAGGTGATTCAATGACAAAAATGGATTGATGCAATTAGAAAAAAGTAAGTAAACACAATTTTACGTTTACGCTGTTAATTAATTAAAACAACTATTATTTGCTTTTCTACTGTCCTCTTTAAAATTCCGGCCGAAATAGGAACACTAGTCAACCGTTAGATGGCGATACCAGCCATACCAGCGAAACTCACAGGATAGGCAACACTTTTTTCTTTCCAGATAAATTTCCGGTAAAAGTTATACTAGTAATACTGTAGGTAGGTGGCGATACCAGCGAAGCTCGGAGCGTATAGGACAACATGACTTTGAAACTCATATTACAGATAGGTATTAGGTATCTTTGTTTCACACTCTTAAGACAAAGAGAAACAGTGTAGCCGGTATCTGCTGTGGTAAATACATAATAATATTTTTTTATTTGGCAACAGCGCTTTGCTGCTAAACTTGGCGGTAGCAAAAAACTAATATATGAGGAAAAATTTGTTTAATTTGTTTGCCGTCTAGTTGTACCAGTGGGTTATGATGTCATTAAACCTATGACGTGCATGCCTAATTGTTTGACTTTTAGTTTAGTTTGCTTATTTTATTATTAGTACGGTTTTTTTAAGAAATATAAAATATGATCCAAAGCTTACTTGTTTTTAGAAACCTGAACCTATAAAAGAAGAAATAAAAGAAGAGATAAAAGAAGAAGAGGTCATAATAAAGGAAGAAGCACCCGAAGTAGAGATTAAAAAGGAAGAAGAAGAAGTCGAAGAGCAACCAGAAGAACCTGAAAATGAAAAATCTCTGGAAGAAATCAAGAGTCCTCCTCGTACACCCATATCTACCAGAAGGGCTTCCCATAAAACTGACAAAGAAGATGATAAATCTTCTTCCCCTAAGACAGAAAGAACCGAAAAATCCAAGAAGTTAAGTAGAGAGGAACGAAAATTGGAGGCGATTTTAAGGGCCATTGATCAGGTATGTAAAAAATTAAACATAAATATGTGTCATTCCTCCATCAATACTTCTGACATTAAGCATTTATTTTATAAATGTTACGGATTTGTCTTTGAATTATATTTTTTGTAGATGGAGAAGGCACAGTCTAGGAAACAAGAACACCAAGCCAAACAAGCCCATAGGCGAGAATCAGAACCGAATCCTGAGAAAAAGGAAGAGGAAAAACAGGAACCTAGGCTAAAAAGACGAAGGCGTAAAGGTCGTGCCCGAACCGTTAGCCAGTCAGCAGCTAGAAGAAACCGCCTAAATTCGACAGACTCATACATGACGTCAGGCGATGAAAATCTATTATCGCCAAATGAAGGTCAACTGCCTATCAAACCTTCAAAAGACAGTGAAGGAAGTGATAGAGCTGTGGGACTTCTTCTTGCCCTTTCTAACGGCGATAATGACAGCAAAGATCACAAGTCTCCTACAAGAGATGTTGACTCCAATTCAAATTCGACACATTCTTCTCCCGAAACACAACTTTCATCAGCTTGTCTGCTGGTGCAAGCGGCTGTAGAGCCCTTAGAACAAGGATTCAAATTTCCGAAAACGAAAAAAGGATTGATGAATGAATGGTATGTATTGTATTACTTCATCAATTTAAATTAACTTATATAGGGTGTTAGTAAATAAGTATGAAAAACTTTAAGGGGTAATTCTACATGAAAAAATAATGACAGTTTGCTTTATAAACGTATGTCCGCAAATGCTTCGTTTACAAGATACGGGGTGTTTAATTTTTTTTCCAAACTGCGAATTTTTTTATTGCTCTAAGACCTTTTAAGCTATGAAAATTAAATTTGGTGGGATTCAAGAGGTAGTTATTGCGCATTTTTTGGCAAACAAATACCAATTTTATATTTATCATTGGCGCGCCTACGGGTAATGGTCTGAATTTTTTAAAGAAAAAAATAGTACGCCACTGAGATCTCAAATTAAAAATTATTTTTGTATTCCACGTTTAATTTATGATAAAGAACCTTTCTTGTCTTTTTTCATATGGTGCACCGTTTTTGTGCAAAAAAAAATAAAACATCTTCGCGCGTATTTTTCATTTCGTAATACATTATCAAGAACTCTCCAATATAATAATGCCAAACTAGAACAATAACAGAAAATATTTCTAAAAAGATTTTAACTATGTTCAAGGCTACAACAAATGTTCAAAATTACCTCATTTAAAGGTGACAGAGTAATTTTATATTCACCATTGGCGCGCGTACGGGTAATGGCCCCAATTTTTTAAAGAAAAAAATAGAAAAAAAAATAGTAAAAAAAAACCACTGAGATATGTAAAATTAAAAATCATTTTTGAATTCCTTGTTCAATTTACGACAAAATATCGTTTTTGTCTTTTTTTCATATGAGGCGTTTTTATGCAAAAAATTAAAATATCTTAACGTTTACAAAGTATTTGAAATAAAAAAGACAAGAATGATTTTTTGTCGTAAATTGAACGAGGAATTCAAAAATGGTTTTTAATTTGACGTTTCTCAGTGACATACTATTTTTTTTTTTTAATTCAGACCATTACCTGTACGGGCGCCAATGGTGAATATAAAATTATTCTGTCACCTTTAACGCAGGTAATTTTGAACATTTGATGTAGCTTTGCACCTAGTTAAAATATTTTTAGGAATATTTTCTGTTATTGTTCTACTTTAGTATTATTATATTGGAGAGTTCTTCATAATGTATTAAAAATGAAAAATACACTCGAAGATGTTTTATTTTTTTCACATAAAAACGGTGCACCATAGGAAAAAAATACAAAAAAAGTTCTTTTTCATAAATTAAACGTGGAATACAAAAAGTTTTTCATACTTATTTACTAACACACTGTATATAAACTTGTTACTTGTTAAACTTTACTTAAAATTACTTGTTAAAGGTTGAATAAAGTCCCTGAACCAGTTCAAACAGCCAGTGCAATTTCTCCAAATTCGCCTGTCTCACAAACCAATAATATGGATGTAGATTCCTCTAGTGCAATTTATGGAGCGTCAAAGAACTTGATGTCTTTTTGCGACGCAAACATACAGCCACGAGGAAGCGCAAAGAAAAGGTGGCTGCGACAGGCTATAAGAGAGGACCATTCTTGTGACAGCGGATCAGGCAGGCCAGGTAAAGTAAAATTGTATTGTTACTTATGACCAAACATATAGATTAAGTAATAAAAAACAAAAAAGGAGTATGTATGTATGTATATCAAAAAATTTTAGAAAAATAGATTGGCTTAAGCCACCTCACTCTAAACATGTGCAAGGTAAATGCAATCATAACGTCTTGAATCTGGAAAAGCAATGAATTGTATTAAATATTTAACATGGATAGTGTTACATTATTAGCACGTTGAATACATTACATTCATTTTTGGTCATCTAAGAGTTTTCTGTGTCACATAGTTCTTCATTACCTTCCTCTCCCCTTCATTATTAGGTTCATTGATTTCCTCTTCATGGTATGGTAAAGGACCAATAATTATCTTCCACAATCGTCTAACTAAGAGCTAGCAACGTTTTCGAGAAACTATTTTAAGACAGCTGATTATTTCATATATTGTTCCCTATGCTTCCTTGAACACCGTACCTGCCATCTGGCTGCTGATACAGGTTGCAGGTTGTGTTCATTACTGCGCAGCACACCAGTACAGGTAAATACAAAATCAGGTTGATTGATTAGTGTGATAAAGCTTAGTAGATCCGCTATAGTAATAGATAGCAATAAAACTTAATAACAAAACTTGTAGCCAACTTTGAGCTTCACATTACAAAATTAGTTAGAATGTTACAGGGTGTTCGATATCATAGTGGCAGACCAAACTTATGTTTTTATTAAATTGAACATCCTATATTTTATTTTATATTCGAAATCCTGTTAACTTCTCCATTACAAAAATATAAAGGTTTGTTATGTTATACAGGGTATTTACAAAGTTATAACCAATGTTCTACGAAAATCGTAATAAGTTCAGCTCACTGTATAAATAAAAATAAGCACAACAGCAATGATTTATTGGTGCCATATTTTTTTGTTGATTGTCAAAATGTATAAAATTGGTTGATATTGCTAATTTTCTTTATATCGAATACAGGATGAGTCAAAACGCAAGTACATTATTTTCTCAGTAATTTTAAATAGAACACCTTAATTAATAACTTGCTCTGAAAAATGAAAATATCTCGAAAACTAACAAATTTAGGCATAGGGAATATTATACAAAAATTAAAGTACGGTAATGATACTTTTCGATGCTTATATAAAATACAGAGTGTTCAATTTAAAATTTCTGAGAAAAGAATGTACTTGCGTTTTGACTCACCCTGTATTCGATATAAGGACAATTAGCAATATCCACCATTTTTATAAATTTTGACAATCAACAAAAAAATATAGCACCAATAAACCATTGTTGTTGTGCTTATTTTTATTTATACAGGGAGCTGAACTTGTTACGTTTTTCATAAAAAATTGGTTATAACTTTGTAAAAGCCCTATATAACATAAGAAACCTTTACATTTTGTGAAAGTTAAGAGAATTTCGAATATAAAATAAAATATAGGGTGTTCCATTTAAAAAAACATAAGTTTGGTTTGCCACTATGTTATCGAACACCCTGTAACATTCTAACTAATTTCGTAATGTAAAGCTGAAAGTTGGCTACAATTTTTGTTATCAACTTTTATTGCTATGTATTACTATAGCGGATCTGCTGAGCTTTATCACACTCATCAATCACCCTGTATATTGAATTTAAATTATTTTATGACGAAACATTTTTTTGTCATTACTTTTTAAACCATAAAAATGTCTGGTAATTATAGTTCATATTTCTAATAATGTTTAAAAAGTAATGACAAAATAATTTTTCGTCTTACAATAATTTTAAATTCGATATATTTACCTGTACAAATGTGCTGCGCAGTAATGAACGCAACCTGTATCAGCAGCCGGATGGCCGGTAAGGTGTTCGAGGAAGCATAGGGTTATATATTAAAGAAGCATATATTAAAGAACCAGTTGTCTTAAAATATTTTTTTTTCGACGTTGCTAGCTCTTGGTCCACAACAGTCTGCAGTTTTTAGATCCAAGAAAAATAAAATAAAAAAAGTAAACAGTAGCAGATCAATCATGTCTTGCTTTTTCAACTCACAAACAGGTCTCTTTGGTGAATAAAGTTTTTCATATGGTACATTCTTTAAAGCTACAGGTCTTCTTTTCTTCCACTCAGTTTTATGTTCTCGCTCATATTTCTCTCTAAATTCTTCTTTTTATTTCTACACTGTCAAAATCAGTGTCGTTTTCGAATATGAATAACCTGGAACCAAAAACTTTTGTTCTATGGCATCGATGTTGATATCGATCACTTTGAATAAATCTCTCATTAAAGCCAAACACAAAGTATTTCAGTCATTATTGATTGAAATTGCACTTAACTGGTGCTTACACAACAACAAACAGTGACTTACTTCACTTTCATTCTCAACAAAACAAGTAATGCTGCTCCTTGTGGCGAATTCATGTACTAATGACTGAAGCCACTTTCATTCTGAATGAATTTCTATGTCAGTGGATTTGAAAAATGAACTTTTTGAAACAAACATGGACAATTTTTTCAAATTTGATGTCTTATATCCGCTTTCATTCTCACTGGCTCGTATGTGAATGATGCATTCTTTTGATTTTCTTTGAATATAATCCTGTAGAAGCTTTTTTTGTTGCTTCCAACTAAACTTATTAGCAAAAAATGGAATACTGAACAAAGACCTCGCTAAAAACTGTAAAGGCGTAATGCTCAAATAATTTCTATTGTTTGGTAAACACGAAAGTCAATGAATAAAATAGAAGAAAATTAATTGTACTTTCACTAAAAGATGTTGTGTACATATGGTCCCTACCATTTCCAACTATCGAATGTGAAAAATCGGGTTTTTCATATTCGATACCTTGTCCTCGCATTATATGTGATACATCTTTTGGCAATTTCTCGTTATTGTAGCTCGATTAGGAGCGCGGGAAATATGCTGTTTAAAGTATCGAATATAAACATTTTCCATTTGGTTTGACTGCAAACTGACGAAAATGGGTATATTCGATACTTTTGTTTTGTATAAATATAACTAAAGGTATTTTGTTCAATGCTAAATGTCGAATGTGTCACATTCGTTAGTTTGTGTTGTAATTTATAACAGTTGTTCAATAATTATAATCGGTAAACTGTCGAAAATGCTAAACTGCTGAGAAGAACAAAATGCGCGTGTTTACAATTTGTGCGAATTTGTTTCAGTATCGCTTCCAAGAAATTCTTGTGAGGCATTTTATGATTTTATTTTAACGGATTTTCATTATTTGATATTATACCTTATACATTCGCTACTTTGAAACATCGGACCGAAACAAATCTTTGATTAATACAAAAAACAAAGTACGAATGTGATTTTTTGGAAAGAAAAAAATGATAAGCAGTTCCAATTTGTTATCAATCTAACAAGGATTGAACATTACATACAAAAAAAAAAAAAAATTTCCCAATTGTCAATGCGCTGATTTAGGAGTCTCTAAAAAAGAGTTATTTTGGTCTCCTGAAAAGTAGCACTTTTCACATTCGATAGTTGTAAATAGCAGAGATGATATGAGACGTCATGTAAATGTTCCTGTTGGTTTATTCTTTGCAAAAGAAATTTGTGTTTTGTAATTGTATTATTTGTCATTATTAGGGGGTCAAACTTAGTCCAAATATATTTATCATTTAATTATCTTTCGATAAAAAAAAAATATTTCCAAAATTGGGTTGTCTTACTATTTTTTTACAATTTCCTGAATAACTCTTATAAGAATATATTGATTATTTTATTAATTTTTGAGTCTTATCTCCTATATCGCCATAATAATTTTCTGCCTGAATTTTAAATAGTTTTTCTTAATTGCACAATGTTTATTATTCGCCTTTGTTGTTTTAGACTCTCCGCCAATCAGTGATATGGTAGCACCTCCGAAAAAGAGGAGATTACCACGGGAATCATTATCAACAGATAACTCGCCTCCTAGCACACCTACAGGTCCAGTACCTCTTTTAATCAATGTAAGTGTTTCATTAACAATTCCACTTGTAACTATTTTCTTCTGTTTGAGGTTTTTATTCTCGAACTATTTATTCTAAGTTGATGTTTTGTTTTCAGAACCTGGATAAAGATGTCAAACCAACAGAGGGTGGTGTAGAAATAGTTTATAGTGGAACAGACGGAGACAGTTCAAATCCTACCCTAGAATCTGAAGCCATTTTAAAGGAACGTGCAGCTGTGATGAAGGAAGAATTTAATAAACCTGTATTTAGCTCCAGTTTGGATCTTCCAAGAACGGAATTTGGATCATTAAATTCACTTGATCCCAGACTTTCCCGCGAAAGCCGTTTTCTGACAAATACAGACTTAGTTGGTACAGTGGAGAAAACATTGAGTATACTGGGATTTGAAAATACAGAAAAACTCAAAACTGAACCGATGTTACCAAAACGGAAGGTAAAGGTAAATTATCTTGATATATTATAATTTATTTACATTAATCTATGTGTTAATTTTAGCTCTCCATAACAGAATATCGACAGAGGAAAAAACTAACTGTTGAAGAAAAGGCAGCAGAACAAGAACAAGTTAGTACGGAAGAAAACAATTCTTCAGAGTCATTTAAAATTACTCCGAGACAAAGATCTGCTAGTGCGAGTAGTAGCACTTCAATAACTTCTAGTGATGATGACCTTTCTGTGTCAGACATCATAGTTAAAAAAGGTAAGAATCGAGTATGTATACAAAGTATCGCTATAAAATATCGTGATTATTGATGTATAACATGTTATTTTAAATTTAAGTATTACGCTCTTTTCATTCATCCCCATACTTCTCATAAATTTCAATCGAAAGTTTTCAAATCAATCCAAAAAATATTTCTGACTAATAGTGTGTGGTTGAAGTATGAATCCAACTGAGTCACCAAGAAGATCATTTAATTGTGATTCTCTTGAAATATAGAAGTTCTCTTCTATTTTTACAGTTCTCCATGTAAATTTTCTATTATTACTAGGAAAACTTCAACCTTTTTTCTGTGTACATAGCACTTCTTGTTACATTGCTTTAATGGTCTGAAATGTTCGCTTTGATCTTACATACAGAGAGGGGCAAAATTATGGAATAAATTCATTTTTTCGAGAATGGGAATTTTTAGAGAGAAATCCCGAAACAGGTCTATTTTTATTTTTAAAATATGATTTTTTCCCTATATATCATACTAGTGACGTCATTCATCTGAGCGTGATTACGTAATCGATAATTTTTTTAAATGAGAATAGGGGTCATGTGGTAGTTCATTTGATAGGTTATTCAATTCTCTTTTCAGTAATATAAACATTACCATAATTATTTATACAGGGTGGCCAAAAAAATTTTTTGAATTAAATTAATTTACACAAAAAGAAGAATTTATTTAATTCAAAATACATTTTACTGTTGTCAGAAAACAGAAAAAAATATTTATTTGACAAACATTGCTTTTCGCTTACAATTCAATGTTAAAGCTGCCACCTACTTGAATCTTGGCAGTTTGTATAACTAATTTAAGCGAAAAGCAATGTGTATTTATCATATAAATATTTTTTTCTGTTTTCTGGCAGCTGTAAAATGTATTTTGAATTAAATAAATTACATACATTCTTCTTTTTGTGTGAATTTATTTAACCCTTAACTACAGACATCCCAATATTAGCACGTAATTACAGATCCCCGGTATTTTTTACCGGTCATTATAAAATAGAGTCAAAATATAAAGTTAATAATAAAAAACAAAAAAATTTTGCATCATGAGTTTTTATGGAGTCTCTAGATATGGGAAAAATGGTAAAACGAGTGATTTTAATAATATAATACAAGATTTTTTAAGAATAATCTATTAAACCAGAATTTTGGTAACATTTTTGGTCTATTGAAACAAACGGCCATAAATGCTATGAAAAAAAATTTAGACTTTTTTTTAACAAATAAACGTAACATAGAATCACAAAGGAAACATAAAATAGTATTTACAAAAATTTTTACGTCCATGAGAAAAAATCGGCAAGGGGTAAAATTATCACAAAATTATATGGCAATTCCATTTTTGCAAAGTGGCCTCAAAATTTTTATCGTCAAATTTAACCTCCATTGAAGGTCCAGGATGACTTCCACAGTCCATTTCTTTACTTTTTGCCTAAAAACTCCAAAAAATAATATAAACATTTCAGATTTACAAATATAGTACCCGTATAAAAATATTTACTTAACACAGACATCCGGTAATTTTTACCGGTTAAGATTTTTGATGTGTGCTAGAAAAGAAAATATTGACAATACACACTACACGCTTTGACTAGCATTGTTATACAAACTACCCGAAAGGTACAGAGACACATGAACTTGTAAGTGGTGAGGTTACCATGAAATCCACATTTTGGGAATGCCCGCCGGTAAAAAATACCGGATCTCTGTAGTTAAGGGTTAATTCAAAAATCATTTTTTTGGCCACTCTGTATAAATGGTAGTGTTTATACAGAGTGTTTCATTAATAATTGTCCATATAGTAACAGGAGAAACCTTAGCACAAAATACGAAGGTTTAACCTAAATCACTTAAATAAAATGTGGTTCCTTACTGAGTTACAGGGTGTTTTATCTAAAAATTTAAAAATTATTTTTGCTCAGCATTTTAAAACTATTCGACGTATCCTTTTCATACTTGGAAGAAAGTGCGACTACTATACACCCTACTAAATTATGATAAACAAACGTTTATAGCTACTACCAGAGGCGTACGACAGAGGATAGTGAATGGTTGACCCTTCTCAAATTGTACGCCATTGGAGGAATTACTATGTTAGTGTCATTTTTAGACTCTCCAATACTTTCTACATAAATAATATACTCATTGGTAACGATAAAGTCATTAGTTTTTGAGATATGTATTTGAAGTTGAATATGAAACGGCAGTTATTTTGATTAATTTATGATACGATTAATATGATTAAAATTTAAAAATTATTTGTACCCAGTACTTTAAAACTAAACTGCTCGTCAAAAGTTAGGAATATAGAAAATTCTGCTGAATTTTTATAGATTTTTTCGTGAACAGATTAATGGGTTCCGCTAATTTTTTTATTATTTTAGATTTTTCTTATGTTAGAGACGCCCTGTAGGGAGGACGAGGTACAAATGTGAGTATACATCGAAATCGTATTGTAGTCTTATGTTTTGTAAACATTTTGTTTTTTGAATGTCCCTGATATCTTTAGAAACAAAAAAATAGACGGTTTTGTAATTTAACATGTGTTTTAACCGAAACAAAAGTTTGAGACACCTTGTAGGGAGAAAAAGGCACAAAGGTGAGTATACCTCGATATTATGTTGTAGTCTCATATTTTGTGAATATTTTATTTTTTTAATTTCTCTAATATCTTTAATAACAAAGAAACTAGACGATATTACTCTTTAATATGTGTTTTAACTGATGACATGCATCACATCACACATGTGAAACATAGAAACGCATATTAAAGAGTAATACCGTCTAGTTTCTTTGTTATTAAAGATATCAGAGAAATTAAAAAAAAATAAAATATGTATTCACAAAATATGAGACTACAACATAATATCGAGGTATACTCACCTTTGTGCCTTTTTCTCCCTACAAGGCGTCTCAAACTTTTGTTTCGGTTAAAACACATGTTAAATTACAAAACCGTCTACTTTTTTTGTTTCTAAAGATATCAGGGACATTCAAACAACATGTTCACAAAATATAAGACTACAATACGATTCTGATGTATATAAACTCACATTTGTATCTCGTTCTCCCTACAGGGTGTCTCAAACTTAACATAAGAAAAACATTTCTTCCACCCGGTATAAGTACAAAAAATAAGTTTGAGTAAACCTTTTCACAATTGTGTAAATACTAAAGAAAAATGTAAAATAAAAAAAATAGCGGAATCTGTCTGTTCGCGAAAAAATCAACTATGAAAATCAGCATAAATATCCCTAACTTTTGACGAGCAGTTTATTTGGCGTATACTTATCATACTTGGCAGAAAGTGTAGGTACTATACACCCTACTAAATTAAGTTAAATAAACGTTTCTAGCTACTACCAGAGGCACATGACAGGGGATAGTGGCTGGTTGACCCTTCCCAAATTCTAGGCCACAACGAAATTGCTATTTTAGTGTAATTTTTTGATTTTTAAATACTTTTTATGTAAATAATATACTCTTCATTCGTAACGATAAAATGAATATTTGAATTTAAAAATGAAGCGACACAATACATTGATCAAAATAACCGTGCCGTTTTATTTTTAACTTCAAAGATCTCCAAAACTAATGATTTTATCGTTACAAATGAAGAGTATATTATTTTCATAGAAAGTATTGGAGAATCCAAAAATTGAACTAAAATAGCAATTTCGCCAGTGACGTAGAATTTGGAAAGGGTCAACCATTCACTTTTCCCCGTTATACGCCTCTGGTAATAGCCAGAAACGTTTGTTTAACATAGTTTAGTAGTTTGTACAGTATCTATACTTCCTGCCAAGTATGAAAAGGATACGTCGAATAGTTTTAAAATGCTGAGCAAAAATAGTTTTTCAGTTTTTAGATAAAACACCCTGTAACTCAGTAAGGAACCACATTTTCTTTAAGTGTTTTAGATTAAATCTTCGTATTTTGTGCTAAGGTTTCTCCAGTTACTATATGGACAATTATTAATGAAACACCCTGTATTACTGAATATAGGTGATGTGTGACCTTCAAAAACCAGTAAAGGTACACAAATAATTCATGAATATGAAAAGATCATTGTCGCTTTTAATTATGCATAACTTGTTATCAATAAGACATCTCAGCTATTTTAAATGGCATTTATGTACATATTAGCATTAGAAAAATTTTAATGCTTCATTTTTTTAATTGTGAACATTTTATTCATACTTTTAACATGTTAAATTTTCTTTACTTGTTAACTCATACATTTTCAATGATATCTTCAATATTATTATCCTCTTTTGGAGTAGAAGGACTTAGGAGTGCATAATTTTACAACATATTCTTTATTCTTTAGTAGACACATTAAGTTTAGTATGGTTTATTCTTTTTCTTATATTCCATCACGTTATTTCTCATTGTTTCCAATCCAATATAATAATATATACATATAATCGTTTTAACACAAAATGATGTAATAGATAAATCTGTCCAAATAATATTGAAATTATCAGTAGTAATTGCACAAGAGCTCTAAAATTCTATATTAATTTTAGAGATCAAGTGCAATTTGTTGCGATTATTTCATGAATAAAACTGTTCAAAACCAAAATTTTATTGTAATTTATTTATGTAAGTACAAATTAGTACAATTAAACACACAGTTGTTATAAATATTTGACGGTAGAAAGTCATCACTTTTATAATATTTAAAACATTAATTGTCATTAATGTCCTTGAATGTATTTTTTCGTAGCAACGAAGGGCATCTGACGTAATATACTTGACGACGGGAAATTATCAAAAATTATCAGTTTAATTTAGATTTCTGTAGCTTTCTATTGGCTAGAATCTCCTATGAATGAAATTATCCTTTAAAAACAAGTTAGACTTCTAACAAAGCAACATATATATGAAAACAAAAACATTATATACATACATCCAGCAATCCAGATCATCCAGATACATACATCTAGAATCTGTAATTATTATCATTCTCTGTGCCTTTATCCCTATGGTGGATTGGCTTTCTGCCAGCGCCGAGTCGGTGTGCTAATTATCATTCGTATTTCATTGTCAGCGCGCTGGTGCACTTTGGACAGGTTCATTTAAATATCAAGGATTTAGCGACACTGACTAGGCGTCGGCTTTCTGACTCGGAAAACCAATGTACACTATGGACGCGCCCTTACGGTGTGTCCAAGGTGCAAGCTGGTTTTCGAAGTCAGTCCTGAGTCTGTGTGCGAATAATGCTAATAACAGCGGAGCAGGTACACTTTCGACAGGCCCGTTTAAATAGAAAGGATTATTCGCACAAAGACTCAGCACTGACTCCAAAAATCAGCATGCACCTTGGACACACCCTTAGGGCATGTCCAAGATGCACACTAGGTTTCGGAATGGGACAGCTGGAGTCAGTGTGCAAATAATCCTTCGTATTTAAACAGGCTTGTTCAAAGTGCACCTGCGCGCTGACAACTAAATACAAAGGATTATTTGCACACTGACTTGGCGCTGGCTGTCTGACTCCGAACACTAGCGTGCATCTTGGACGTACCCTAAGTGTCTTCTTCAGGTCTTCTTTGATATTCCTCTTGTACTCCTCTCAGGAACCCACAGATCAACAATTCTTCGTATTGGCTGATTAACTTCTCGTCATTGAACATTCACAAGATCAATGAATACCATATGAATGTTTGTTTCTTTATTCCTGTATTTTTCCATCAACTGTCTTATAATGAAATTACAGCTCTTGTTGCCTTGGATAAAACCAAACTGATTATCAGATATTTTGGTTTCTTCATGTATCCATCTATCCATGATTAAATTTTGCACTTGTTAACTTGTACATTTACAATTCCAGCTCCTCTATTTAACTCTGAACCAACTGAACTTGAACGCCAGAGGGAAACGTCTAGCCTAAGGTTGAAAAAGGTGTTTGGATTATCAGTTGATCGAGAGCCACCTCCTGGTAAGTATATAATTTTGAATTAGCTTTTGTTTTTTGTCACAAATCACAAATTTCGAGGTCTTAAAGCTAGGTCTAGGTCTATGAGCTAATAAAATTCAATAGATAAAAAAAAACTAAACTATGCTAACTAGTCATGGTAATGTACCTCTGAAATATGCGATTTTTGACAAGTCATGGAGTATTATACAAGACTTTTTACAATAAAGTTTAATTATATACTTTAATTTGCTTAAGATGCTTCAATAAAGAAAAATGTATAATACTTAAAATGAGGAAAATACCCATACTAATTATTTTTGAGAAATTGTACAAATTATCTGGTGCATGACCATAATGTAAGGTATTTTCTCCGTTTTCATGACCTATAACAGAATATTATTTTTCTCAGCATGAATAAAAGCCGCTGTTCCTGAAAAAAATATTCTTCACATATATAATAATCAATTTTTAATACAGCTTTGAACATTCAAGCCATACTAAACATGGAACTAGAGCCCAAGGTGAGATCGGCCCAGCCTTTACCTGGTCAACAGAGCCATGTCCCGGAAAATACAGAACCTACAGTGAAGGAGTCTGATTTACAGCCATCTGGATCTCCAGAACAAGCCTTGGTAAAATCTCCGAAACCAGAAGCCATGGAAACTGAAGACATTTCTTCGTCCGAAAATGAAAATCAGAATGTAGAAGAAATGGTTGATGTCAAGGAGGAAGAAACCAAGGAGGCTGCTCCTATGAATATGTTCTATACACCAGATGAGGAAGATACAACGGAGGTGGTAGATAAGGAAGAACCTTCAGCTGTATTTGAAGAACCAGAGAGTGTGAATTATGTTCCACCTTTTAATAACCCAGTGTACCCGAATAGTAATTTTCCCACATTTGCTTCAACAATTGGTAAGTAATTGTCAGTCTTTTTTTAATTATTTAGTTGATTTAATATTAAGTAAGCAATGACAGTTAACATCTTCATAAGACACACGTTTTACCTCTTGTTCTCTTTTATTTTTTGATCTTATCTATGTGTACATAAAATATACTTCAACTTAAATTTTTTTGACTACGTGAAAAAATAAATTTCATAAGAATGATACTTAGCTACTCCAGCCACGCTTCCGTATCCACTTTAAGTGTAATTTACACAGTAAGGTGGAGGCATATGCTAAATCTTTATTTATTTGTTTCTTCATTAACCTGCGCCAAACAGAGCCCTGCTAAAGCTAAATTTTTATTTATTAGTTCTTTTTACTATGTAGTGTTGCTAGAATAGATATACAGTTTTGCTATAAAACCCATGTCATCTATAAATCATACCGGGTTCGATCTCTTTTTTTTTGTGTTATTTCAATATGATTTTTTTAAATAACTTGAAATATACATACTATTGCGTTAACATCTATGTGATATAGTCATGTTTCATCATCATTCTCTTTGCCTTATCCCTATCCGGGGCGGCTTCCCTAATTGCATTTCTCCACACAATTCTATCTTTAGTCATATCAATATTAATTCCCTTTACCAACATGTCCTGCCTAATCGTCTCCCTCCACGTCTTCTTTGGTCTTCCTCTCCTACTCTTTCCAGGAATCTGCCCTTCAGCAATTCTTCGTATTGGGTGATTAGCGTCTCGACGTTGAACATGACCAAACCATCTCAACCTATGCTCTCTCATTTTGTCATCAATTGGTGCCACACCTAGACTTCCCCTAATATGCTCATTTTTAATTTTATCCTTTTTTGTCACTCCACTCGTCCATCTAAGCATTCTCATTTCCGCCACATGCATTCATTGTTCCTCTTTCTTTTTCACCGCCCAACATTCAGTTCCGTACATCATAGCCGGTCTTATGGCTGTTTTATAGAATTTTCCCTTCAACTTCATTGGAATTTTCCTGTCACACAGCACACCACTCGCTTCCTTTCACTTCATCCATCCAGCCCTAATTCTACTGCATGCATCTCCATCTATTTCTCCATTACTCTGTAATACCGATCCCAAGTACTTAAAACTATTGCTTTTTACAATCAGTTCACCATCCAAAAATACCATTTTATTTGTAGTAACTCCATCTTTAAATGAGCATTCCAAATACACTGTCTTTGTCCTACTAAGTTTTAAACCTTTTTCCTCGAGAGCTTGTCTCCTCTGTTCCAGTTTTTGTTCTAAGTCTCATTCACTATTTCCTACTAACACGACATCATCAGCATACATTAAGCACCATGGAATGTTACCCTGTAGTTTCGCTGTTATCTGGTCCAAAACTAATGAGAATAAATATGGACTAAGCACCCGAGCCTTGGTGCAATCCTACTTTCACATGAAATTTATCAGTCTCTTCCACACCTGTCCTAACACTAGTCGTTACTCCCTCATACATATCCCTCACAATCTTTACATATTCACCAGGGATCTTCCTTCCTTTCTTATTGAGTGCCACCACAGAATCTCTCGGAACTCTATCATATGCTTTCACAAGATCAATGAATACCATATGAGCGTTTGTTTCTTTACTCCTATATAATATAATTTCTTTTGTGATATAGTCATGTTTGTTCTTTTTATATTCCGTTTTTGTAATTCTCCATCCATTTATCTTATGCCTAATTATTTTGTACTTTATTATTTCCTGAACTTTACCTACTTGCTAAATGGCTTTTGTATTACAATATCATCACTTTTTATGTATTCATATTCATGGGTTACCCCTTTTGGTCACTTTAATCACTACCGTTTTTCTTGAGAACAACATTGACTGAAAAAAATCTGTTTTTTCATTTCTTAAAAAAATATTCTGAAAATTTCTGCAGTTTAAATTACTTCTTAGAGGTCATCCAAAATCGTGTTAACTTTTTTTACAAAAAAATCCTATTCGGCTTATTTTAATTCCTTTATTTTTTTTTACAATTTATTTTCTCTTTGGTTATTATCAAATTAAATGAAATAAAAGTGTAGAAGTGTCTAGACGTCCCGTTGTAGTGATTTGTAGGTTTTAAAAAAATTATATGTGAATATAAGGGTTTAGAAAATTCTGTAATGTTAAAAGTACTCTTATATAAATACATTCCTATAAATAAATACAAATCAACAGAAAGAATATACAAAAAAAAGATGAAATTTTATGAAGATAGGCTGAAAGATATAGAAGACGACTATAAAAATATTGTAATTATTTATAGCAAGGATTAAAAATCGAAACATGGAATATAAACGACAGTCTTCTTGTTACAAAGATAAAAAAGGAAAAAGAGACAATACTTAATGATGAACAGGGACAATAGGCAATGATAACAACATATGAAGGAAAACAAAATTACTGGTAGGTACTTGAAAGAAAGATACTGCGGACTATCTATATAGGCCTTGCAGAGAAGAGACAACAAGATAATGGAGAAGAAGACACAATGATGAACTTCAGACAATATATGGAGATGAAAACATAGTACGCTACATTAAAGCAAACCGAATACGATGGGCGGGTCACGTGCTAAGATCGAGTGACGAAAGACTTCTGAACGCCACATTCTGGGATAGGCCTGATGGCGAAAGGTCAGTTGGTCGCCCAAGAAAGAGATGGAAGGGCGCAATGGCCATTGATCTACGCAAAAAGACTAATGTAAGAAAATCTTTACATGTATGCACCCAGTAGAATACTCTGAAGCAAAAATATTTCCAAAGCAGCTAAGTTAAGGATGTAAAAACTGTAATAGGACCAATAGTTACTTAGGGAACACTAAGTTTCTTTTATTTACACTTGAATTTTTAAAAAATTGCCTGATTCCAACCTCTCAAACTTATCGTAGCTTAAATGGAAGTTTTTTGACATCTTAAAGTAATATAAAAACCTTTTTATTTAAACTGAAATTTTATTAGAATTAACTGAAAATCTTCCAATATACCTACTTTCCAAGATAAAATACATACATTTCAAGCTTCGATACATATCCCGGCGTATTTATCTGTACATAATTGTTTTTAACCTCGAATGTTCACCTAGAATTTTTTTAAAAATTTCCCAAAATAATCTCTACAAAAGATCCTCCCAAATATTAATAGGGCTCCTAGACGATTTTACACATTTTTTCATTAATTTGTCGATATTCAAAGAGAAAACTTTTATTTATTTTAAGGGGAACAATTAAATTCACTCAAATAGGGCTAGTTCAGACACGGCGGAATTCGTGCGGATCTTATTTACAATGGCAAAATACTAGAAGATCATACCAGAACGCGCAGATCATGCACCTGTGAGGTAGCCGCCACTCAACCTCTGGAAAATGAATTCGCAGGGACACAGCTATTAGTATGATCACAGAATAAGAAACAATCAGAAGGTAAACTCACAAATGTCGCCTTTGATATTTTTTACACAAGGTGACTTAACTGTTAGACATGGTGTTGGCGGATAGGTCAGACTTATATTGCGACCAATTTTGTAGCCAGACAGGTCTCTACTTTGATGCTTTATTAAGACACCCCAAACACATAAGGCTAATAGAGGGTAGCGAGAAAGTATGGAAACACGGTAATTTCTCGGAAACCGCTTGAACGATTGTTATAGATTTTGGTGGGTAAGGGTATTCTAATACTGCCGATATTATAGTGGTAATTACGTTGTTGTCAAATCTTCCGTTTTTCTGGAAATCTAATGAACTTTCTTATTTTAAATGGAACACCCTGTATATTTTTTGCGTTTTGAAGTCCTTAAGAAATACTGATTATTTTGCATGTTATGATTCCTATACCTAAATGACATAATTTCGGAGTTATTGCTACATTTATTAAAAATTTTTTTTAACAAATTATACAAATTTATTTTTTTGGACCGGGTAGATATTATTTCTTTGGGTCATTGGGAATAAAAAAGGTCTTTTGTAATTTTCCTCAAAAGTTAATCGTTTCTGAGTTATAAACAATTTAAAACTGAAAAAAATCGCAAAATGACGATTTTCTGGGTACAAAAAAATAAGTAAAAAATATTATTTTTGAAACTATGAAGTGCCTAAATTCAAGTTCAAACCTTATTTTATCACATGCCGATAAGTAATTTGGTCTTATTTCATTCTAAAACATTATTTTTTAGTTTTGAAGTCGTCAAAGAATTTAAGTACCTGGGAGCGATCATAACATCTGAAAATAACTATGAAAAGGACGTGGCAGCCAGGATCATTGCAGGAAACAGGGCATATTACTCATTAAGGACCCTACTTAAATCAAAAATACTCTCAAGACCAGCAAAAATAAGAGTATATAAGACAATAATTCGTCCCACAATAACGTATGGAAGGGAAACATGAACTCTGAATCAGCGGGAAACAACAAAATTACTGGTACTTGAAAGAAAGATACTGCGGACTATCTATGGGCATTGCAGAGAAGAGACAACAGGGGAATGGAGAAGAAGACACAATGATGAACTCCAGACAATATACGGAGATGAAAACATAGTACGCTACATTAAAGCAAACAGAATACGATGGACGGGTCACGTACTAAGATCAAGTGACGAAAGACTTCTAAACGCCACATTCTGGGAAAGGCCCGATGGAAAAAGGTCAGTTGGTCGCCCAAGAAAGAGATGGAAGGACGCAGTAGCCAGTGATCTACGCAAAATGGGAGTACAGCAATGGGAAATAGCTGCTCAGGACTGAAAACAATGGAGGGAAATAGTAAACGCGGCCAAGACTCACATAGAGTTGTAGAGCCAAATGATGATGATGATTTTTTTACTTGTGTTTTTGAACCTTGAAAATCGTGATTTTTCGATTTTTTTCAGTTTTAAATTGTTTATAACTCGGAAACGATTAACTTTTGAGGAAAATTACAAAAGACCTTTTTTGTTCCCAATGATTCCAAGAACCCAAAATATGTCTAGCTGGGCCAAAAAAATTGATTTTTATAAATTGTTAAATTTTTTTTTAATAAATGAAATTATGGCATTTAAGTATAGGGAACATAACATGAAAAATAATCAGTATTTCTTAAAGACTTCAAAACTAAAAAATATACAGGGTGTTCCATTTAAAATAAGAAAGTCCATTAGATTTCCAGAAAAACGGAAGATTTGACAACCATGTAATTACCACTAAAATATCGGCCGCATTAGGACACCCTACCCACCAAAATTTATAAAAATCGTTCGAGCGGTTTCCGAGAAATCACCGTGTTTCCATACTTTCTCGCTACCCTGTATAATTATACATACCTTGTAAATAACTAAATGAGACTTAAACCATTGTTTAAAAAAGAATAGTTGGTCAACGCAATGAATAAATTTGTGTGATTCTAATTGAGACAGTCACCAGATACAGAGTTGCAATGTCACATGTAACTACGATAAATCCAAATTGCATAGGCACCAAGTTGGATACGACCCTATTCATAACACACCAAATCGCGTACATATTAAGAAAAATAAATATATGGAAGAATATATTTAGAAATTGAATTAATGATGTCATGCTACTATACATTATACATATAGCATGACATCATTAATAGGGTGGTGCGAAAAAAGTCAAGTTAATAATTCCGTATCGCTATAGTGCGGAAAAGTTGCGATTGGTAATTACAAGAAAAATAAAAAAAGAATTACGAGGAAAACGAAAAGCCCTAGATACAAAGTTTACTACTTTTTAAACAATTAGAATAATTGAAATAAAAATATAATAAACAATATTTTAAATCCAAGACTTTTCGTTAATAAACTGCTTTCTGGCTGCATCCCATATCTCCGGATTTTACAATATATAATCACATAGAGACGACGAAATAGGAGAAAGCAAATAGAGGACACTTAGGCCACGCATTTACCTTCTCTTCGTCTAGGAAAAGGCGATATAAACAAAACCTGCCTTGAACCCTTTTTTAAAAAAAGAATTATTCAAATCGGACTTTATCTTCCGATCCCGCAACGGACCTAAAGATTATGAAAAAAATGAAATTTTACCTTTTTTTCAAAAAATTTTATTCATCCTTCGAGTACGTTTTATTTATCGCTATAGTAAAATTTATTTACACTTTGCATGGTTGAGTACTAAAAAAAATTGTTTTACACATTTAACGGATATTTTCCGATCCCGCAAGGTCAATCAAAATCTATAATAAATTGAAATATTTGATGATTTTGAAAAATTAAAAAACATTTAGTTATCTCATTTTTTTGTTACATTGTGAAGCTCTTCGCTTGTTTAGATATTGTGTGACAATATTTAAACAACCCAGATCTCAAAACGAGGGGATGGTTGCACTTCTAGCTCCACACGTACCCTTGTCTCCAACCAACCAATGAGTGTGTTTTTTACATTATTTACATATGTACACTTATTTTTCATCTGTTTGTGTCCAGCTCTCAAATACCAACTTTGCATTGTGATTTCTTGATAAAATCTGGCAGCATGGACCTTGATTTAAGTGGTGTCCTGATGCATCCATCTCTTGATTGAGGCCCACATCCATTAGCATTAGACGATTCTTCCGTGGCCAACTTCAGACACCGCTCATCAGCTGGCTTGTGGCAGGGATAATTTTGTACATACATTCCAGTCTGACATGTCACCCGATGTAATACAGGGAGTTATATCTTTATTTGAAACTCTTCGAGGAAGTGGTGAAGAATAAGTTTTGCATCATTCCAGTCTATTATTTTAGTTTGGCCCTGTGTTTCAAAATTTCAAGTAGTAGGGAGAAAGACATTATAGAGAGCTAGGGCCAAGAAGAGTGTTAAAAGCCGGACAGACTTAAGCCAAGGGCAAAAGTATTAGAAATTTCATCCCTCATACTTTAAATTTTCAAGCACAGGACTGCACTGAAATAATAGACTGGAATGTTACAAAACTGTCTTCTCCACCAGTTCTTCGAAGAGTTTCAAATGAAGATATAACTTCTTGCATTACATCGGGAGACATGCCAGACTGGAATGTACAAAACTATCCCTGCCACATGCAAGCTGAGGAGCGCTGTCTAAAGTTGCCCACGGAAGCATCGTCTAATGCTAATGTATGTGGGCCCCAATCAACAGATGGATTCATCAGGAAAACATTTAAATCAAGGTCCATGCTGCCAGATTTTACCAAGAAATCGCAAGTTGATGTTTAAGAACTGGACACAAACATATAAAAAAAATGTACTTATATAAATAATGTAAAAAACACACACTCATTGGTTGGTTGGATAAAGGGGTGCGTGTGGAGCTAGAAATGCAACCACCCTCTCGTTTTGAGTCCTGGGTTGTTTAAATATTGTCATACAATATCTAAACCAGCGAAGAGCTTCACAATGTAACAGAAAAATGAGATAATTAAATGTTTTTAATTTATCAAAATCATCAAAAATTTCAAATTTTTATAGATTTTGATTGACCTTGCGGGATAGGAAAATATTCGTTAAATGCGTAAATCACTTTTTTCTACTACTCTACCATGCAAACTGTAAATAAATTTTACTATAGCAATAAATAAAACGTACAAGAAGAATAAATAAAAATTTTTGGAAAAAAGGTAAAATTTCATTTTTTTCATAATCTTTAGGCCTGTTGCGGGATCGGAAGATAAAGTCCGATGTGAATAATTCTTTTTTTGTTTTTCTTGTAATTACCAATCACAACTTTTCCGCACTATAGCGACACGGAATTATCAATTTGACTTTTTTCGCACCACCCTAATCATTAATTCAATTTCTAAATATATGCTTCCATACATTTATTTTTCTTAATATGTATGCGAGTTGGTGTGTTATGAATAGGATCGTATCCAACTTGGTGTTTATGCATTTTGGATTTATCATAGTTACGCGTGACATTGCGACCCAGACAGAAATGGTGATGACATCTGGTGACTGTCTCAATTAGGATCAAACAAAGTTATTCATTGTGTTGTCTATTATTTTTTAAACAATGCTTAAACCAAATATATTCATATAAGCTTTTTAGTAATCAATACAATAGAAATTATTTTTATTTATTTAACATATAATAAAATAGGTAAATTATATATAAAACATATTTTTGATTTGTTACTTACGTGAGGCGAATTTTTGACTTATATTTTATAATTGAGATAATATATTATGCTCTTTGTATAAAAGTTTTTAGAATAAAGTGTATAGAATAAAGTGGGCATAGTTAATTTCCTTGTCCTTTGGAAAAGCATTATAATTCAGTTCTAATCAGTCTGTATATCAGCTCAGCACTGTCCAGGTGGACTTGTCATTTCAAAAAAAAAAATATGCACAAAGGTGTTCTCTGCATATAAGAAAATTGTATGGTTGATAGAGAGAGCATATTGCTCAAATCACAAAATATTTACTATTTTTGACCTTTTTTGTGGATCAAGTACACACATGCGGTTTCTTCAACTTCCAAACCGAAAACACAACACTACTTGTACTTGCACATGTCTGACCACTTTTAATTGCATTGGAACTACACAATTTTTATACGGATGGATTCCATCGAGTCTGGACTAGCATAAGCTCAACATGAATTTTGTATACATTTTTTTGGTTAAGAAAACGGAAATGAACGTGATTTTTCGAGCATAGTTTTTTGAGTGACATAAAAATTTTTTAGCGGCTGAAATTTTTAGAATCCAAGCATTTTTTCATCACAACAAAGTGATAACCAATATTGATTTTTTTAACCGTTTTAATTTCTATGTGCAAAGTGAATATTTTCAGATATTTTATCTTATTTACTTTATATTACAGATACAGAATGGTCCTTAAGTAATTGTCCAAAAAGAAACAGTAGATTCTACACTTAAAATATTACGATTTAAGCCAACTTGCTTTAATACAATGTTGATACTAAATCAATGTCCACAAACATGAAAGTTATAGAGAAAAATTAAAAAATTTAAACTTAACATCCTGTATCTTTCTTAATATAGTCCGTTTACTTTTTAATTAGATATACCACAGTAAAAGAAGCGTTAAGATCGGCAACATTGCTTATTATTCCACTATCGTTGCGTAAAAGATAACGTTGTTGAAAATTGTATTTTAACTGTTAAAGATGTTTAAACTTTATCTACTCGTACCGATAGTAACAGTGTTGAAAATAATCCTATTAATTAAATTAACGAAAAATTTAAGCAATTAGCAAGTAACGATTATCCAAGAATATTCAAATACTAAACGAAATAGCCATCTCTATTTTTCAGGTGAAATTGATACCCTATTCCGTCGCCTACACTGCTAATGTTTAAATTATAGTACGTGGGAAGCCGGCGCTGTTGCCATTTATAGTCCGTATATCTAATTTGAAACTAAACAGCCTATACCATCTTTTTATTACAGCAAGTTGGCTGAAATCGTAATATTTTAAAATGTAGAATTTACTGTTTTGTTTTGTCCAATTACTTACGGGCCACCCTGTATAAAAGGTACATGTGAAGATATTTTATGTATTGATTTTTTTTAGATGATGATGCCCGGTATGAGGGACGGAATCCGTCACCCCCACCAAACTTGGATAAACTAGCCCAGTCGTGAAAGTTTCAATAAACAAACAAAAAATTGTAGAGTGCAATTTTCAGAGTTATTAATTATTTGTACAGAATATTGAGTATAAGTAAGCACAGTGTACATAATAAGTTGTTTAATTTTTTGGAGATTTATTTTTCGGTGCATATTGCACTAAATATTTTCTACGAATGGATTCTAAGTTATTTTTATGTTCCGGTGATTGTAAAGTTATTGTTGATTTAGTTTTCTGCTCTCGATTGTAAAGATTTTGTGTGAAATTCTGTAGATATAGCTAAAAGAGAGGTATGTACACTTGTATATAAATATTTTTATCAAGTAGAAAAATTAGAAAATCGTTGATTTTTTGATTGCAAACTATCTTTGCAGCATTGATTTACATCAAAGTGCTCATAGAAATCTCATTATATTGTAAATATATATATTATATAACAGAAGTTCATTTTATGGATATTTTATTTGATAAAATATAGTAAATCAATGACGCGAGAATTTGTAAAAGTACAAAATTATTTAAGAGTTGATCTCGTTTTTTAAAACTAAGAGTTTTTTTATTATTTTTATAGAGTAAAACCGCCGATTGGGTTGTTAGATTAATAGTGATGTTAATGTAGATGTTCATGATATATGTAAGTTTCTTCTTAAAAGTTTTTATATTTGATTATATTGTTGTGCTTTTTGTTTGGCGCCCACATGAAGGGGGACCAATTTTCTCGACTGACCTATAGATTGATGAGCATTTTTATAGTTCGTTTTATATTGGTAATACTGTTATAAGGACAAGCAATTTGATTTATATAACCATTACATATTATCTTCTATTTGATTTGAAGTTTACAAAGTTTTCATAATTCATATAAATTCTATTTATATTTTAGAAGTAAAGATATCAATCTATGAGCAATCTCCATTACAAGTTAAAGCTGTTAACATTTTAATGCTTAATAAATCTCATTTTTACATACAAATGACGATCCCTTTGACCCACTCCTGGCTCGCTTTTAATAAATAATTGGCCAATATTTCACATCTGGGCCGGATAGCTCATGTGGTAGGATGTCTGACTTCCGCGCAGAAGGCAGGGGATCGAATCACAGCTCCAATGAGAACATCTAGACATTTTGTCTACAGGCCCCAGGTCGACTCAGCCGGAATAAAATTAGTACCTTGAGCCCCAAAAATTATTAATACAATATTGTGGAAAGGAACAATTATATCAAATTGCATATTAACACAAGGGCCAAAATAGCTCAGGCGGTAGGATGTCTGACTTCCACGCAGATAGACTGGGGTTCAAATCCCAGCGCCAGTGAGAACATCTAGACATTTTTAAAAATGTCTACAGGCCCCAGGTCGACTCAGCCTGAATAAAATTAGTACCTTGGGTAAAACCAGGGGTAATAATAGGCGGTTGAAGCGTAGCACTGGCCCTGTTACCTTTATATACCGTAGGCCCTAGAGATATCAGACTACCTTGCTATAATTCCAAAACCGCGCTAGCGTTATAAGGGTTGACAATTATTATAAATATTTCACATTTATTTTTCAATGTAGTCTCCATTACGTTTTTCCGACTATATTTTCGCATTTCTCAAAAAAAAGGTTGTTCAACCCCTACAAACCTCTGATTTACTGCATATATATGACATCATTATGAAGAACGTGCAAGTGTTCTTTTCTTCTTACGGCTATCCATTTCGGATGTTGGACACTGACATAGCTATTTTGACTTTGGTTACTGCTCTCCTGAAAAGTAGGATAGTGGTAAAGTTAAACCATTTTCGTAAGTTATAAAGCCACTATATTCTTCTCCCTGGACCTCTTTTTCCACACACTTTGAAGTATGTTCTGAAGTAGCAGACGCTTGTTCATTATGTATGTTCATTACGCTTTATATGGCAGGGTATCCTCAACATTCATGCTTCATTTAAGGTCCATAGCTCCAGTTCATATACGGAGAATATTCATTTTAGCAAACGAACTTATATTTCCAATTTTATATCATGTCTGTTAACATTTTTTTTTTCAATTTCGATGAAAGCCGATCTTACCTTTCCGATCCTTATCTTAAATTCCGTCGTGTCTTCTCACATTTTTTTTTACATTTGTGTTAAAAAACTGTATTCTTCTCCGTACTTCATTGTTCATAACTCTATCTACCCAGGAAACCCTCATATTTCTTCTATAGATCCACATTTCAAAGGCGTTGTCGTCTCATTGTCTCTAGATTTAACGTTCATGATTCCACTCCATAGTATAGTACACTGTATACGTGGCATTTTGTTAGTCGTACTTTAAGAGCTAATGTTAAATCTTTGCTACATAGGACCTTTTTCATTTTCATAAAATTATAACATGCTTTTTCGATTCTGACTTTGATTTCTGCAGTGTAGTCATTAATTTCGTGTTATAATTCTTCCTAGTTAAGTGTACTTTTTTACTCTTTCGGTCTGCTGGCCCTCTACGATCAAGATTTCGTTAGTATTAATGGTTGTCTTTACTAATTTTCATAAACTTTGTCTTTTTGATATTGAGAGAGAGAGAGAGTCAGTACTCCCTACTACACCTTACTATTTTACTCATGAGTCTTTCCAGGTCTTGGAAACTATCGACTATTATTACTGTATCATCTGCATATCTGATGTTGTTAACTAAGACTCCATTTATTACTCTTATGCTGACTGTTTCATCTTCCAGAGTTTCTCGAATTAACTCTTCAGAATAAGCGTTAAATAATAGAGGTGATAGTATGCTTGACTCATCTCTTTATTTCCATATCTTTTAATTGGTCTTTTTAATTAATTCATTTTCTTGGTATTGTTCTGAAGGTGCTTTTTATTGCATCTTAATGCAATTTACTCTTTTAGTTGGGAATAAGCCACAATTTTACTTTAGAATTAAGTTTATTTGACATTAATAAATTAAATTTAATTTATTGTTGGGAATAAGTCATATTATATATATGACTTATTCCCAACAATAAATTAGATTTTCGGAAATCGTTCTCAACATAGAAAACATTATTAATAAATTAAAATTAAGTCACAATTTTACGTTAAAATTAAGTTCATTTGACATTTCGATTTCCACTTCGGAAATCGTTCTCAATATTATACAAAACATTAATAAATATAATTAACAATTTAATTTATTTATGTTTTATATATTGAGAACGATTTCCGAAGTCGTAATCCAAAACCTAAAATTGTGATCCATGTTTTATTTTTTTTAATTTACTTAAGTATATTTATTCTAGATCTAGATAATTCTGTGTTGAGCTAATTAAAATAATTAAGCTAATTAAGTACTTGTGGCATAGCAAATGCCATCATTAGAGCTTCGTCTTATAGGTATAAAACCTCCTAGAAGAGTAAATATTGTTGACAAACAACATATTAAAATTAAATTGATAGAGGGCTAGGCCTCTGATCTAGGATGAAAACCTTACAAATATTAAATATCGCATCGATGTGCTTAGAAACAATGTGGGTACCACATTGTAAAAATTGTAAACAATGTACACAGGTACATCACATCGATGTGATATTTAATATTGTTAAGGGTTTTCACCCTAGATCAGAAGCCTAGCCCTGTATCAATTTAATTTTACTATGTTGTTTGTCAACAATTACTCTTCTATGAGGCTTTTATACCTATAAGACAAAGCTCTGATGACGGAATTTGCTATGCCGAAAGTACTTAGCTGATTTTAATAAATACTTTTTACACATTATCAGTTTTGAGAACATACACCTGTTGCCGTTTTAATTTAATTAAGCTTAAGGTCATAAAAGCACCAAGAGATTCTCCATCTGATAATTTAATGAAAATGAATGAAAAATAATCAGTTGTTAACACGTTGACGGACAGAACGTCTATAGACGTCTAATTTTCATTGACGTAATGTGACACAACGTCTATAGACGACATTTTTAAACTAATGAGTTGTGACAAAAAATCAATAGATCTACAGATGCATATGAACTGTGACACGGCGTCCATGGTCGTCGTACACATGTTTAAAAAATATTAAAAAACTCACCGTTTCTATAAACTATAAGCGCTAAAAGAAATTCACTAATTTCCTTATTCTACATTGCAAAACACAGTCACAACACTTGCTTTTGAAGCACTGTCCGTCAACGTGTTAAAGGATTTACATTTATGAGTCTTAGGCAATTGAAGACTTGTCCTTTAAGTCATCGGTGCTGATATATCATACATATTTTGAACTAATATTGGACTCTAAAAAATTCTAACTATAATTTTATATTTTTTTATATTTTTGATATTGGTTTTTCAATTAAAATGTCTATTCGATGATTCAAATATTAGTTTATAATTTTAGAAATTCTCACAATCCATTGGTCAGACCTTCTCCTTTCTTTGGTATAATTAGGAAATGAACTCTGTGACTGTTCAGCAGATACATGGTAAAGACAACACAAATTTTGGACAAAAAATTTATTTATATGTTGAGATGTGTATATAATAGTAAAAAAACACTCAACTACTTTTAAGAAAACGAAATTAAATGTGTCCTTGGGCTTCAACACTGATCTCTGTTTACAAAACGTACTATTTATTATCAGTTCCTTATTTTTTATTATATTGTAAGTAGTTAAATATATCAACCATTATTTATTAGTAGGTCGTTTGTAGAATGTCTTAGAAAAATACTTATAACTAGTTTTCTGGCTAGTCCCTTGGATGCCAACGCAAATATTAGTTTCATATGTGTTCAGTGCTCTCTGACAAAATGGAAAACTATAAATTTTATTCTCCAATCTATTCCAATGAGCAGATTAAAAATCTTGACTCGAAATAAATTGTAACATTTAACTTGACCATGTAAGATGGTCGAAAATACTAGTATGTATATTACTATTACAGCTCTTTTGAATCTATGCAGTTATTATTTTATAGATATCAAATTTTAGCACAATGCACGAATATAATATGTACAGATGCGTAGTTACGAAGTCAGTATCTATGCTGTGATCCATGAAATCTGTATTCAGCTGCCCTTGTTACTCGTCTGAGCAAGTTCCAATGATTATAGCTCTACCAGTTTTATTCCTTTCAGAAAACTTATGTGTGGAATTTTAATTGTGCCTTTATATCCCATGAAGGATATTTCTCTCCATTTGTGCAGTTTATCCGTTTATATATTTTTAATTATTTATTATACATTACTCTTTTTTTATTTTTGCTATTATTGAATTCATTCTGAGTTTAATCATTCTTTTCCAACTTCTGTTCTCATTGTATATTTCATTTTTTGTACTGTCACAGTTTCACCATAATGTTAAAGCACTGAGCTCCAATCATAGAAACTTGCCCCAATGGACAAAAGTATTATATATAGCAATCTAGCACTCAAAACCCTCGTTATAGCCAGGGAGGTAGTGTCAAATTTGACCGGAGCATTTTAGCATGGCTGTTTTTTTTATTTAGTTAGGTATTCCAAAGCTTATTAACAAATGATGTGTCAGCTGGCCCAAAACCGGGGATTTTAGACAAGAAAAGGTAAAATATGAAACTTGATGGAAAAACGCTACAACTTATGTCAAATATTTATCTACGTGACTTACAACTCTTAATAGCCTTGCTGACTTCTCTCCTAGCTTTCACTCAGGCAATCCGGGTTCAAATCCTGGCGTTGACTTTTTTTTTTTGTTTTTAAAATTGACATTTTATTTTGAAAAATAATTATTTTTATAATACCACGTTTGTATTATGTATTTATACGAGACAATATAAAAAAAATCATATGTCTTTTATAGAATTATGCATAGAACTTATGAAATAGAACTATGCATTTGATCATAAATATTATGATTGACCTTAATAAGCAAAGTTGTTGTAAATGAACCCCTGAAGCTTCCTGAGTTAGTACAACCAATCTAAGTGAAAAAGGGAGTTGCCCTCCCCACCCCCTCCCGACATTTTTTTTATTTTTTGGACAAACTGTTTTTTCTTAACCCGGGAGTCGTCGCGCTCACTTCTGTAACGTAGATATGAGATTCTATCTCAAAATACAAATTTAAAACAAATTTTTATTTTGTACTATTTTTATCTATTTTTTATATTGAAAATATATATATCGGTCACCTGTCCTAACGGCCAGTTTAAAAATTTCCCAAACCAATTATATGTAGACTACAAAAACTGGCAATACCGTCCACCTTTCTATATCGGCCAATAGTTCTTTTATTTTTAGTGGCCGTTACTGACAAATTTTACTGTATGTATTACGAAAAAGGATGAAATGTGAGATTCTATCTAACGGCGCGACTACTCGCGGGTTAAAGCTAATTGGCTCTCCCCAAAGCCATAAATTCCACAAAAAGAAGAAGAAGAAGAAAAATTCCTACGCATTACTACACCCTTCCTCGAGGCACTTACGAAATTTTTTCAAAATTGCAAAATTTTCCATCAAGTTATCGCGAAAAAGGATAAAAATTGAGTTTCTATCTCACCGCGCGACTATTCACGGGTTAATGTAATATGATGTAGAACCAAAAGATACATACAACCCTAATTTTTCACTTTTCTATCACCAACCCCCATTTTTTAATAGCAATCTAAATATTCCCCTGTTCTCTATAATAGGTATATAAAAATGGATGTTTGTCTGTATGAGGAGTGAGTTAAATTAATATTAAATAGCTTTGTCATGAAATATATCCAGTGGTTACAGCCAATTCCTTCCAAACAGAATATATCCAATAGAAAATAGCTATCGAAAGTGTGCAAATCAATCAAAACACAATAAATCCAGTATTCCGCTGAATAACGCCCTTATTATAATAATAATTATTTTTCAAAATAAAATGTCAATTTTAAAAACAAAAAAAAATTTCAATGCCAGCATTTGAACCCGGATTGCCTGAGTGAAAGCTAGGAGAGAAGTCAGAAAGGCTATTAAGAATAATTGTAAGTCACGTAGATAAATATTTGACATAAGTTGTAGCGTTTTTCCATCAAGTTTCATATTTTACCTTTTCTTGTCTAAAATCCCCGGTTTTGGGCCAGCTGACACATCATTTGTTAATAAGCCTTGGAATACCTAAACTAAATAAAAAGAAAGCAGCCATGCTAAAATGCTCCGGTCAAATTTGACACTACCTCCCTGGCTATTAGTACTACAGCAAACGCCAATTACAGTAAAGTTTCGTCGCATAGGTTTTAATCCATTCGCTGCCGATCACGTGCCAGCGTGTAATATGGTTACTTCAGTCAGGTACCTTTCACCCGCCAGCGAGTGATATGGTTACTTGAGTCAGGTGCCGTTCAACAGAATGGCTTCTAGCCGAGTTCCATCCTCTGCGATAGACAGCGAATGGGTTAAGAGGACATTTGTAACACTAACACCTCACAGGTGCACCACCGAGCTTTCGATCTTTTCTGTGGTTCGAGGTGTCTGGTACTCGATGCGAAATACTCACCTTCCATAAATGACGTTTGCTGTACTTTAGTTATCCAAACATGTGGCTTATCTTGTAACTATAATTTTTAAGTAAGAATATAATAGGAGAGACAGATAGTTTAGCTACAGCTCTATCTGCCTCCTCTAAGATGAAAACTTTTAAAATAAAAATATTTGTTTTAAAAGTGTACTTCCAATTGTGGAGTTATTGGTAGCTTAGAGTAAGACAAACTGACGGAGATAGTGTTGTATTCCATATTTATTAAGTTACTTTAGGGGAAAACAGGAAATTTCATCACTGAAATATTTCATAACAAAATTTTTTCCTACATTGGCAATGATAAGCATTAATATCCAACCATTGTTGTTGACATATTTTAATCAGTAAGAAAATTGTACAAATATCTGAACAAACAAGTACTAGATTCGATTTTAAAGTTTTGTTTAGTTTTTATATTTTACCTGAACAACTTAACCCAGTGACATATAACGTAATAATTTATTATACATAATTTTAGGATCTATAGTAATATATGAAGCAACAAGAGGTCAGGAGGCTTCTATTATGTCATGACTTCTTGTTGCATCATATAGAAGTCGCTACTAGCGTACTCCGGCATGTAATGGTACTATAACGGTAATATAGATAAGCAGCTTTCATTCCAATCCAAGCTTCCACAGGTCTTGGCGAGAGATGAAACCTCGATACACACTTTGGAGAATGGTGGAGCTTGAGTTGAAAAGAAATGCAATCGTCTACTTTCTTTTTATAGTAATGTAGTTAATTTCATATTAACATTACACAATAAAAGGAGATAGTTCATAGGTAGAAATAGAACGTTCATGCAGACATAACATATTTGCAAGTTTTTGACAGTAACTATTCTTGGTTATACAAGGACATCAACTGTTGAATTATTTTTCACTTAACAATAATTTTGTTTGAATTTTTACCAATTCTGTTAAAATTGGATTAATATTTACTGTTATTGAAACCAGCACAAGATCTTGAATGAATGCTAGGCAACATTTTTTTAAGTAATCTATAAAATTGTTTTGTGGTATGTGTATGAAGTGTCCAGGCATAAAACCTGGTAACCAACATTTTACTAAATTGTCAATTTTCTGCAAGAACAAAACTTCTGTAAAACTGATGATATATAGGGGTTTAGTGTAAACTAGTTTGGTATAATTTAGAAGCATTTGAATTGTGGTGCTATCGACGAATCCTAAAGATATCATGGGTTTCGCACACTTCCAATGAAGATGTTCTCCAAATGATGAATTCAGAACGTCTGCTCATAAGGAAAAGTGGAGGGAAAGAGATGGATTGGCTGAAAGAAACTTTTATGGTTGCGTAATATTAGTCAATGATGTGGTTCCACGGTAGAATACTTATTTAGCGCAGCAGCTGATAAAGAAAGATTTCAGTAACTTGTAAACATGATGACGGCCAACGTCTGACTGAATACGGACACGGCCCCTTAAGAAGAAGTTTTAACATAAATATCACTTCCCTGATACCAGATAGCGTATTCCTATCTGATGCTGTATGTTGTTGGTTGCTGAAAATAATAACGCATATTTGATACATGCTTGAAAGCAGAATGATTCGTTGAACTAAGAAATTTTACGAGAATGTTGGTTACAAGGTTTTGTTATTTAAAAGGTTTTTACTCTTGGACATTCAACAAATACTTATGTTTTTTTCTTATAAGAATAAGCATATGAATTCTAACAACGATTTTGCTTTGTCTAACGATTGGCTTGCATTCTTCCCATGTGCCCTGCCCAGTGCCCAGTTCCATTTTAACATGGCGATCTTTTGGCTTACATCTGTTACTTTTGATCGTCTTATTATTTCTTCATTGAATTCGCGATCGCTGAGCTTAATGTTAGCATTCTCGGTTCCACTTTTACATTTTTTTTTTCTGCGCTTTTATACAAAATTTAAATGTATAAAATTAAACCAAAAGAATTATTCTTTGGGAAGTACATACCAACAATCTTCAGCATTTCCTCATGTTATCGAAAACAAAGTGTCGTGCCGTGGTCAATATAATTCGGTTAGGAGGGGGGGACTATCTTAAAAGTTACACACGTTAGGCGAGATTATAACAGACGCCTTCCAGGAAAAAATTTTAAGTACAAGTGAAATCTTACTTTTAAATACATGAGGGAAGTAACAAAAAAAATATACATATACAAATGCGCCATTATTGATGTAATCCGAGTAAAACGATTAAGGCTATGCTAGATGGAATAATTTTATTGCTATGCACCAGTATTTCAAATAATGCGTATTTTTTGTTAATATGGTGTATAGTTTTTAAATACTCGGTTTTGTTAATTTAGTTTTAGCTCTTTTTTTCGCTCTAAAATTAGGATTAAGTTTTTGTTTGTTATTTTTATTGTTATTCCAATGTTTTGATATTACGGTAGCCGTAAGGTGCAAGGTATTAATTAATAACTCTAGTTGTAAATCTATAGTAGACTCTTTGGTCAAAAACCTTTTCTGCGCCTAAACAAACTAATTGTAGAAAATACTCAAAAACCCTCCCTAATTATGGAATACCAAGAAGTGTAACTCTTCCTTGATTCGTGTTTTGTGGTTATGTTTCGCCCATACCTGATTTACTCTTCCATTTGTTTTCATCTGTGTCTTTGACCTTACGTCATTTTATCGTCTCATTTAAGCTGGTATGATCTGCAGGATTTTCGTCGTTTAATTGTATTTGGTTTACTCAAAAGATTCTATACTTTCATTTTTGATCATACATATACAGTATGTCCCTGTAAGTTGTATCCATATAGAAAACTTTTTTATTATTAATTTTACGAAAAAAAGTTATTCTTCATAAAAAACTCTGCATGGTCCAAAACCTAAGATTTAACCATCAAATATCAAATTTTTTGAATATTATACGAGGTATGTCAAAAAGTTTGAATTTTACTCAAGAGTAAAGTAGCTTTATTTTTCACAATATTAAAAAATAAAATTTTTGAAAAATTATGGATAACATTATTTTCAGTTATTTCAATTCTGATAACTCTTTTATTATTAATTTTACGAAAAAAAGTGACTCTTAATAAAAAGTTCTGGATGGTCTAAAATACAACCATCTTATATCAAATTTTATCAATTTTATACGAGGTATGTCAAAAAGATAAATTTATATCAAAAGTAAAGTACCTTTATAGTTCAGAATATTTCAATTAGAAGGATGTAATTACATACTGAAACATAGTTTTTAATTCTAAATAACTTTTCATGATAACAATTTTCGATATTGTGAAAAATAAACGTATTTTACTCTTGAGCAAAATGCATATTTTTGACATACCTCGTATAAAATTGATAAAATTTGACATAAGATGGTTGTATTTTAGGTTTTAGACCATGCAGAACTTTTTATAAAGAATTGATTTTTTGCGTAAAATTAATAATAAAAAAGTTATCTGAATTGAAATAACTGAAAATGTTAGTTAACCATAATTTTTCAAAAAAAAAATTTTAATTATAAGGATGTAATTGCATACTAGAATATAGTTTTTAATTCCAAACAACTTTTCATAATAGCAATTTTCAGTATTGTGAAAAATAAAGCTCTTGAATGAAATTCAAACTTTTTTACATACCTCGTATAATATTCAAAAAATTTGATATTTGATAGTTAAATCTTAAGTTTTGGACCATGCAGAGCTTTTTATGAAGAATAACTTTTTTTCGTAAAATTAATAATAAAAAGAATGTGTGTGTACTATGTACGCACGTAAGAAGATATTCTTCTATTATATAGGTAATTTAAACGAAGTAAATGTACTTAACAGGTTATTTGTATTTTATTTAAAAATTAAACTAACTTTCTTATCTACCACTTTCAAAAAATTTTTATTAAAACCAAAAATTAAAAAAAAATATGAATCGCCCAGGATTCGAACCCGCGTCCTTCCAATCTCTGAGCTAACGCCCTACCAACTACTCCAACGAGGTCCTTGTAATTGACGTGTAAGTTTCGGATATAATTGCACAACACGGCGACAAATAGTGTAAAAATGTTATGCCTACATAATATTTTATTATTTCACTACAGAGAAACACAAATCCAAAAACAAGAATTATAATAAATAATACATTTACTAAAACACTAATATATTCTTTTAATGACTTAATTTGCACGGTTACAGATACATACATACCTATCTTGAAAGATTAGCAATGAACTACATGCTGTCTGTGTGCGCAGGCGCGCAGATTTATGTACAATTTTACCCTCAATCGAATCGCCGCTAAAGAAGAATATCTTCAAAAAAGTTTTCCATATGGATACAACTTACAGGGACACACTGTATAACTGTTAAGATTTAGAGTATTGAGTCTTCCCTGTTCGATTTCCTGCCCAAATGATCTTAGCGGTCTTGGCTATGTGTTACCTCAGTACTCAGTATACCAGTATATGGATGGTGTAGTTCCTGAGTTTTGGTGTTTGATTCTCCTACAGTTATCTTGTTGGCTTAATGATTTTTTTCATAAACTGTCTCGTTATACCTTTACTTGGACATGGAGCTGATTTTGTAAAGTAGAGATTTTTAAGTTCCTTATCTTTTCTACCAGTTTTTCTGCATTTCTTACCTTTAACATAAATTTTATACTGACGATATTTAAAAGTTGTTTTATTACCACATAAATACCAATTTACAACTATTGTTATTATTGACTATATCTCATAATATACCCTTTTTACTACAAAAACAAGCTTACGTCATTCAAGATTTCTGACGTCAAAGCATTGCTAAAATATTAAAATATGATTTTCATTATGGCCATATTCTTGAACAGTGAGAAACTAGGCATCATTACTTGTCAAAGACATTTTCCTTTGTTTTTGTTTAGTGTACAAATATCTATAACTCTTTATTCTGATTAATGATGTCAATTGCTTTTCATTACTTGCCAAAATATACTGTTTTAACAATAACCTTATAGTGTATAATCAATAAAATAGATAGTTTAAGATTTTAAGACTAAAAATGTACTGAATAGTATTTAATAGGAAGTCAGTCATTTTTAGCCTTAAAATATTAAAATAATCATGATTATACACTATGATAATATTGTTGTTAATTAATATATTTCGGCAAGTAATTTCGGATTGACATCATTAATTACAATAAAGAATTGTAGATATTTGTACAGTAAACAAAACAAAGAAAAATATGTCTGACAAGTAATGATGCCTAGGCACTGCACAATAAACATGGTCATGATAAAAAGTCATTCCAATGTTTTGGCAATCCTCTGAGGTCTGACAGAAATCTTGAATGACGTAAACGTGTTTTTGTAGTAAAAAGGTATGGAGAGATGTACATAATTATATCATACTAATGATAATTTAAAGATACTAATATACCACTTATTAGGATATGTCGATACGGATATTAATGCTTAAAATAGAAGGTACAACCCGCTGAATCTGCTTTATAGTTACAGAATAAATTTGAGTAGGAATATATATGTAAAGGTAAAATGACTGCTAACACATCACTTGTTTTTGAGGTCTCTATGTATATAGTTGAATCTTTAAACTGTAAATAAATATATTTATATATTATATATAGATTTGTAAATTTCGTACTACAAACTGTAAGGTATGTTCATAAAAAAAATTTCGATTATTTATTTAACGGTGTCTTCAGTGCATGAACTAACGTACCTATAGATATGCAATGGAGGCCACCGGAAATATATGATTCGTAAATTATTTGTTGCCGTGTCGTTATTGTACAAAATTTTCGTAATAAAATTTCTAAAATGGACATAAAAATAGTTTATCTGTATCAGTATTAAATATCGACTTGATGCGTTAACAAATAGTTTGCGAACTTTCAAAATTGTCAATGAAACATCAACGAGTTTATTCATATAAAACTATTTTAATATATAACGTCGCTGTATATAATAAACATTTAAATAATTTGATGTTGGTACGACCGTACAATTATTAAATAAATTCTCTAAAAATAATCCTTGTTTTATTATACCCCTCTCCCCCTAATTTTCAAATTTCCTTATAAAAAATCCTTGATTCTTCTAAACAAATCGTATTTTGAAATTTGTCGATTTTAGTAATGGGCATCATGTTGCGTTTTTTACAATAGGTAATACTACTTTTAACTCTGTCGACTATTTTATATGGGGTCGATTGAAAGAAATGTTTTATCAAGAAAATATAAATACACGACAAGAACTATATGACAAAATAGTTGAGAGAAGATGTTCTCAGGACTTTAAATAATCCAGGTACAGTTGAGTCCGGGAATCTTTACCCGTGCGTCATCATTTAAAGTTTAAAGCATACGAAATAAGTCGGTAAGTCGGAAATTGAAATTACTAAACGCAACAGCAACTATGTTAACCTAAAGAAATCATTGTGAAGATTACTTTAAATTTTAATTTTTGTGGAAATGGCGTATGTTTTATTTTTTAATTTTTCCTAAAAAAATCGAAAGGGTTCTCTTATTTTCATCATAACTTGCTTAATTTTGATGCTATTAACTTATACTGGAGCTCATTTGATAGGTATTTCGAAGCACTTTGACAAGTTATTAACAAGTATATTCTATAAAACGCATCGTTTTCCCGTTATGTAAGCTTGAATACTTAGATTTGAGTACTCGTCGAAAAAAATATACATTCAATTACCCATAACTCACTTTGAAATAACATTAGTTTAGTTCTTTAAGTGCGGAGTGTATTAAATTTTGTATTATCTTTAATTTTGGTAATAATAACTTTTTTACAAAAGCTTATAGTTTTTGAGTAATACGTGAAAAACTGCTTTAAAACACGCATTTTTTTAAGAAAAAATAAAATCTTTGATATTTAATAACTCAAAAAGTATTGATTTATGTTAATAACTTTATATAACAAATTTTGCTTAGAAGTTGCCCCTCTATCGATTTTTGGTATTATTTTTAATAAAAAAAATTTCGCTCCCGAGAAGGGGTGGCATTCACCCCCGGGGTAAAAGCGCAAGTTGGCATCATGTCACCTTTGTTCCTTGAAGTATCTTATAACTACTCACCAATTTTCATGAGAATTGATGAAGGTTCAATGAAATCGGAACTGAAAACCTTTAGTGACTCCACTAAATAGAGGTTCCGGTACGGTATGTTCCGGGGTGTCTGGGGAGCGTTCGTAAGGGGGTCTGTCCCCGGGAAATCTTTTTAAATTTAGCCTCAATAAGGGCGTTTTAAAGCTATTTGGGAGCAAGGAAAAAATTCAGGAATTCGTCTATAATTTGGTTGTTTTTTTATTTTTTGTCCCAAAAGGTGCCGGTACGGCGTACCGTCACAAAAACAGCACTGCTTACAAGTAAATACTTTTCGCGTTATTTGCGAGTGAATATATTCATTTCTCATAAAATAGTACGTTTTTAGACGGATTTTCGCAAATAACTTAAAAAGGAAGTACTTCACCAAAAAAACATTCATAGCAAAAATACAGCTTATCAAAAAGTGAAAAAAATGTTTTATATAAATATGACATACGAAGGACCCAGTAAAAGCAGAGTTGTAGCTAATGAAAAGTAGGTTCTTATTATTTGTCAAATTTAAAATTGAATATTTCTACATGAACTAACCAAAAATTAAGAACTTTTCGGGGAAAACTCATCATAACTTTTTTTAAGAAATTTATAAACAGCTTTATTTTTTTTGAGTTTCTAGTATCAAAAGTAAACAAGTTTCGCACAAAATAAAGTTGATCCCTTTTTTTGTAAAAAAATCTAAAAATCACCTCCTAATTAGCATCTCAAATGAAATTAATTAGTAGCGCTTCATAAGTTACTTTACGTATGTATGCTTATAGAGGATCTGTAAGTTTCATCGGTTCAAAGTGCTTATTTTTGAAAGGCTGTAGTTAAAAGGGCTTCAATGAGTCACTAAGCACGAGTATGTATATGTAAATTCGGAACAGCCATATCTTAACCAATTTTTGTATTACAGAAAAACAAAATATTCAGAAAAGCAAAACCTTTACACTTTGGGATATTTCGTATCACTGATAATTGGAAAGTTATTTAAAAAAAGGCATTTTTTTCAAAATAAAAAAGTACTATAAAACTAAATTTACGATGAAACTTACAGATCATATTATAAACAATACATATGTAAAGTCACTTGTGAAGCGGTAACAATAATTTGATTTTATTCGTCTTGAGGGGCCAAACAAAAAACACAAACAACTTTTTTCTTTTTAAATCGTGTTCTCTTGTGATTTATAGCAAATTTATAGCACCTCTTTCGAAATAAAAATTTTATGCAAGTTCCCTTTTAGAGGACGATTTTCACGCATTTTAAAACTATCTTTTACAAAAAAGGACCAACTTTATTTTCAGCGTAACGTGCTTACTTTAATGCTAGAAACTGTTTTAAAAACAAAAACAAAGCTTTTTTAAACACTTTAAAAAAGTTGCGATGAGCTTTCCCAGAAATGTGCTTTATATTTTGGTTAGTTCACGTTGAAATATTCGATTCGGAATTTGACGAATAAGAACTTACTTTTCATCAGCTACAACTCTACTTCTACTGAGTATAAAGACTTTATACAGGCATTTTTTTTCAAGTTTTTATAAAATATATTTTTATTGAATACTTTTTTCGATAAAATACTTATTGTGTTATTTGCGTAAAACCGTCTAAAAACGTAATTTTTTTGTTAAGAAACGAACATATTCACTCGCAAATAACTCGAAAAGTATTGTGTGTGTGTGTTTAGGTTTATTAAGAAAAGTATTAGCTTAGTGAAAAAACTCAATAGAACAAAACTTGCTCCAATTAATCAGTTTATCCACTTGATAGATACTAGATAGTATTAAACTTATTGATATTACAGCTACCTAGCCTTATACAAAGTGGATTTAGAAAGTCACATCTACATTAGACAACCTAGTGGATATTGAATCTGTAATTCATGGGTCATTTGGATGTGATAAAGTATGTTTGGCTTATAGCTATCTTTTATTATATTATTTTATAACGCGTGCCATTTGGGGATTAGATATAAGAATTCTATTAAGTTGGTCAATTCCAAGAAATATAAAATTTATTAGTAATTTCCTATATAGACGAAACTTATTCGAATAGATAACGTTCTTTTAGACTCAAAAATCCAATTAAACTACATTCCTCAATGGTTTACTCGTTGTACTTTTCCTTATCAATGACATCAATTACTTATATGGGAAATAAGCCACAAATTAAAATGAAAAAATAATTTTATTAACGTTTCACAATAATTTATGCCACAAGGAAATAGCTTCAGAACAACATCAATGACATCGCTAAATCACTTAACCCACTAGTCATTTAGAAATTAGAGAATTGGTCAAACACTACTGGCCTAGAATTTTCTCCCACTAAAACGAAAACAATGATCTTCAGTAAAACTCCAAAGAAGCACATTATAACTACCAAAAATCTACCTAAAGAATTTCTTCTTCTTTTTCTTTTATATAGGCAGTACTGCATGCCTGTTTTTCTTCAACGGTGCCTTTCATTCTGTCCCTAAATTGTCATTCCATCTTTTCCTTGGGCGTCCTATACTTCTTCGGCCTAACGGTGACTTGTCCCTGGCTATTCTTACTATCCTTGATTTAGACATCCTGCTTATGTGTTGATTCCACTCTTCTTTTCTATTCTTTACCCAGGTATTTATATTGTTTACCCCACATATGCATCTGATTTCCTCACTTCTTACCCTGTCCCGTAGTCCTTTTCCAGCAATCCTTCTTAAGATCTTCATTTTGTTGGTCTCCAGACGTCTTTGTATTTTGCTTGCATCTGGTCTTGTTTCGGCAGTGTAAGTCATAACTGGTCTAATAACTTCAGTCAAATGACTTATATATTCGGTCCTTTGTTTCCACTCTAAGGTGTTTGTTTTTCCAAATTGTGTCGTTTAGGCATCCGGCCGTTCTACTGGCCTTAATTATTAGATACAATACGCTAAAGTGTTACGTTTGGCTTGTTCTCTTGTATGGAATGAAAGCATGGATAATAAAGGCCAGCTCCACTAACAAACTTGAAGTCTTTGAAATGAGGTGCCTGCACCGAATGCTTAAAATATCATGGAGGGATATATTGCGAGGAGAACGATATACTTGTCGGCAACTGGAACTCGAAGGAAACATAGAGGGTAAGAGAGGTCTAGAAAAAGATGTCATGGCTGGGTAATACTCGCCAAATGATATTAATGAAATTTCTCTTAATAGAATAATGTAATCGTGACTATCTAATATCTCACCTGAAAATACAATGCACGGTGGACGCCTACGCAGAAATACACGGCACCTTTAAGAAGTAAAGTTAATAATAAATAATTCAATAATTATACTTAGTCACTATTTTTCCCCTAACTCGGAAAATATTGACCGCACGAAAAAACTTGGAAGAAATTGTAGGAAATCGCGATTGCAACAATCTATACGAGTCCTTACCATTTTTCTCTCGAAGAGTTTAAAGTGGCCGAGCGGGTTACTAAGTAAATTTCATTTAAGTAAATACGGTTGCAATATCTCCAAACAAAATATACAATCATCAGAAGAGACTGTAATTAACGAAAATAACTACCTAATTTTTTATCGAGATTATGAGGCAAATAAGAAATGTACAATATCTAAAATCACCCAGTAAGTATTTTTCTCGTTAAATAAATTTTTTATTAAATAAATTATAATATTCTATAAAATTATTAAATAAACTTTAGAATATTCAATGATTTGTTTCAAGAATTCAAATTAAAAGACAAATTACAACTACAATTATTCTTGCTAATTTAAAAACGAGTTTAGAAAGTAATACATAGGTACACTCCAATAATTATTTTAAAGATTGTCATTGTTATCGTTGAATGAAAACTCAAATTTAAATGCATCAAAAAATAAATAATTTTTATTATAATCCGATCGACCCGACCGACCCCAAATTCCGATAACCAAAGCTACCTGAATACGTCTCATCGTTGTCTCAGGTAAATTCAATCTCGTACCTAGAAAGCTGCTGACGCCATCTATTTCTAAAACCACTAGTGTCGTACATAAACGCTCATTTATTTTCGTATCTTCCAGTATATTTATCAGTCAACGCTAAAACTTTGGCATTTCACCTAAAGTTGAGTATTGGGGTACTTAACAAACCCTCAAAATTTGGGACTGATCCATCAATTAGTTTAAAAGTTATTCTATTTGTGTATCCCCGAGGCAATTTTTGCAATAAGACGGAATACAATGATGATCAGGCAGTTCTGCGGGTGCGAAATGAAAATAGAAGACTTATACTATCAATATTAAAAAAAGATAAAAAAATTAGTCGAAAATCGTAATGCAAAATTGACATTTTTAGTTTATAAACATTTAGAAAAACTTTTAAAATATTGTCCGTAGAAAAATCATTTTATATATTCGAAAAGGTAATTTTCCACAAATTTGAAAGAAATACATAGATATTTATTCTGGGGGTGATTAAAAATACAAAGTAGGAATAATTTTTTTTATTCCCATGTAATTTGTTTACAATAATAAAAAAATAATTAGTTTCATTTTAAAAATAAAGACATGTTTTATCATAATTTAGGTCTTCTTCTTGTAGTTCCTTCTCCTATCGGAGGTTGGCTATCATCACAGCTATCCGTACCTTATTGGCGGTTGCTCTGAAAAGATCTACTGAGCTGCAACTATATCACTCTCTTAAGTTTCTCAGCCAGGTGTAGGTGTAGATAATTAATTAGAATTGAATCAAAAATTAGAATTTTTTTGTAAAAAATATACCATTTTAACTGATTAAAATAATTACATTATTTGTCATTTAATTAAGGCTATGGGTACATAATTCGCAAATATTTTACGTGTATCCCTACTTTTTCTGTCTCTACACGGCAAATTACGTGTAATAAAATTCACACTGGTATGGATATGTAAACATTACTAGAATGTCATTCTACTTGAAAATGTCATCATTAATTTAAAGAGATGAGTTTTGAATGTTCTTGGATAACTGTTATTTTTATAATTGCAAATTATTAATTCAGTTAATAAATGTGATAATTTTTTCACTAACTATGTATTCAGTGATTGTAATAATTTATTTGTACAACAAAGACTAATACTCGATCGAGAAAAGAGGAAAAGTGTTAAAGTGATTTTTTAATAATATATTGTTATGGAACGCTTATAATTTTGAACATCTTTAACAACAAAATACTTGGATCACAGAATACATATTATCCTGATGTATTCTCTGCTTTGATCTTCCACAAATAATACACAATAAATAACTTTTTATTAAGTTCACGTCTTAAATCAATTATTTATCAAATACACTATATATCATTAATTAACTCAACATATTCCCGATGCAATGTCAAATATTTAAAATTGTCACTGATTGTCAGTGTCTGACTGACAATATATGTTGACAATATTATATTCGGCGGAGTGCGTTGTAAGATAAAGATAGATTTGGAAAATATTACCACGGCATTGTGTTTATTTTTTTCGAATCCTGAAAAAACCAATAAATATTTTTTAAAAATTTAAACGCAGAATGAAAGAGTAAATTATTACCGAGGGCCGAAAGTCCCTTAGAATAAATAAAAAGTTTATTTTGAATGATATATTTGAAATTAAAAATCACACTAAATTTTCTCTTAGTTTTTCACCCCTGTAACTTATTAAAATAAAAATTATAGAAGTTCTCAGGGACTTTCGGCCCTCGCTAATAACGTGATCTTTCATTTTGCGTTTAAATTTTTCAAAAATACTGATTAGTCTTCTCAGGATTCGAAAAAAATGAATCCCCATTTGAATAGCATTGCAGCCGAAAATACGTACCGATCCTCTTAATAATATTATTAAAATATTGCATATATTTGTAATGTACGCAAAAAGTACATACGAAAAAAAAGGTCAAAATCTATCAACTAGAACCCAAGGTAAAGAAACTTGCAGTACTTACTTTGAAGTTCATTAACATTTTTGAACGCTTGAATTTTTAGTTCCCGTTTAAAATGGTCCAACTAATTTTTATTTCAGCCTGATTTTTAGCAGTTGAAGGCAATGCTATCAAGTTTAATCTTATTCCTACTTTTTACCTAATTGTTCTTAAGCTATTGATTATGTTCAAAATAAGAGAGCTAAAAGGAACTACAACGTTAATGGGATTTTATTGTCTTATATGGTTAAAGAACCTCTAAATTTGAAAAAACCACGGAGTGCTATCATTTAGATGGGTGCGTTTTTGAGAAAAGGGTGAATTAGGGTGAGTTCTATGCACTTTTGGTACAAACAAGTCTACAGGAAAATTGTTCTAGGTTAAATTGACTATCTAAATATCACATTTTAAAGTCAAAATTATTTTTTTTCCAAAAATATATCCAAGAGAAAAGCAAGAAAAAAAAAACACGAAAGAAAGCAATTTTATTTTCTGCCCCATAATTTTTTTCCACAGGGATATAGGTATAGGCGTTGCGTCAGCGAAAAATAACTTCCATACTCGCTCTTTAAAATTACTTTTAGTAGAAGTCTCTACGATTTATAGTTTCCTAAATAGGATTTTTCAAAGTTTGCCGCTCACAGCATTTTTGGGCCATTTTCCCCATTATTTCGCAAACATTGTTCTGTAAGTTTTTTCTACGTATCTCTAGGTATATTCAGTAGTACATGTAATAAAAAGAGAAATCAATTACCTTTAAAGTGGTCTATTGTATAAGGTTGTACGACAATTTTTAAGCAAGTTATGCTATTTCAAGGTTTTCTACTTTTAATGATTATTGATATTTTTTATGATTATTTTTTAAATTTCTCATTATGACTTTTGTTCTTGTACATTTAGGTATATACATTGTAAAATAAAAAAGCATGTTTTCTTTACTTTAAAATAGTGTATTGTTAAAAATTCTAGGACTATTTTTAAACAAGATATCCGTAGAATATCCAAGGGTAATCCGTAATTTGAGAAAAATTTTAAAAAATTTTATTTTTTTTTAATTAGAAGAATATAATTGCATATTATAACATAATTTTTAATTCAAAATAACTTTTCTTAATAACACTTTTCGATATTTTGAAATATAAAGGTACTTTATTCTTGAGCGCAATTCATATATTTTAACATACCTCGTACACTATTGATAAAATTTTATATCTGATGATTGCTTTTTAGGTTTTAGACTATGCAGAGCATTTTATAAAGAATACCTTTTTTTTATAAAGTCAATACTAAAAACGTTTTACATATGGTTCCAACTTAGTGGGACCTATTGCATGTGTATATGTCACACTTTGACAAAGAATATCTTCTTTAAAAATGGTCCTAGAATTTTTTACAATCTACCATTTTAAAGTAAAGAAAATAAACTTTCTTTTTTATTGGACAGTATATATACCTAAATATACAATAAAAAAAGTTATAATGAGACATTTAAAAGTAATCCTAAAATATATCAAAAATCATTAAAAGTATAAAATGTTGAAAAACTATATCTTGTTTAAAAATAGTCATACACTCTTATACAATAGACCATTTTAAAGGTAAGTGACTTCTCTTTCTGCCAAATGTACCATTGCATATAGGTACTGTTGGATATTGTAAATATAGTTTTAGTAGACCACTCTGTAAAACCTAACAACTATTATCAGAGTAACACATTTCTTATTATTGTAAAAAGTACATTCGCCAAATGAGTATTAAATGAGCCTTCTTTGTAGAAAGACGTGTTTTATTTTAGTAATTTATAGTTTGTAATATTCACCCTCAAATTAGGGCTAAAATATATTACAAAGTGGCGAACGAGTGTCATGGACATTTGTTCTAGTATTACGAACGAGACTAGTGACTTTTTGTCGTAGTTAACGCATTTTTTATATTAAAAATGCCGGACGTGCCAAGAACGCCATCGTATGTTCCGTTTACCGGTACCATTCAAGAGTTCGTGCCCCGTAACTCAGATTGGACAGTGTATAAGAAACGATTAAGTAATTACCTTGCTGCAAATGATAGTGACGAAAATCGGAAACGCGCTATTCTCTTAATTAAGTTTATTAAATGAAGAAGCGTATAAATTGTTGTTCAATATGTGTATTCCAGCCGAGCCAGAGATAAAAACGTTCAAAGAGTTGGTTGATTTGATGGATGAACATTTTAAACCGATTAAATCAGTGTTTAGTAACACGGAAAATTTTTTTATAGCACGCAAAATGGCCAACGAAAGTGCCAAAGAATGGGCAACACGTCTACGTAGTTTGGTAGTGTCGTGTGAGTTTGGTGGCGCCCGTGAAATCGAACAGGCGTTAGTGAATCAATTTATCATAGGCTATGATAGTGGCACAGTAAAAGATCGTCTCTACCAGGAGAAATCCACGGTAAAGTTTTCCGAGGTGGTGGAAATAGCTTCAGCAAAATCTGTAAGTTTTTCAAATTTACAAGTTGTAAAAAAGGAACCAGAAATCCATTTCGCCGGCGGAAGCTCTTCCAAATTTAAAACAGTCAGCGCATGTTCGCGCATCTACATCTCAGAAAAGCAACTTCGACGCAGGAGGGAGGAGCCAATCTTCAACAGCTGGAACTTCCACCAAGACTAAAGGCTAATTTTCACAGATCCGATATCCGAAGACACGAAATACGAAATTTTTTCGTACGATTATATTTGATTGTCGTGTCCGAAATTTTTTGACATTTGTGTAATATGTCAGATTATTCCATGGATTGATATTTGATACAAATGTTTGCTGTTGGATATTGAACAGGAACATATGTATAGATAGTTTTATTTCGATTTTATTCTTATTATTGTTTGGATCATCATGGATTCGTCAAATTATCTGTTTGAAGAGGATAAAAATGTGAGTTATTGTTAGAAGTACCATCACATCCATTTATAATTAACTGTTTTTAATGGGAAATACAATTTTACTAAAAAATAAAATCATTTTTTTTATTAAAATTGTGGCTTATTTCTCATTAAGAATAGTTAATTACAAAAATGCCACAAGAAAATAGTTCCAGAACAACATCCATTTATAATTACGATTTTGTTGTTCCATTTCAATATATCAAAAACATAAACACTTCACAAAAGTAAGGTTATCAAGACTTTCATGATAGAATGTCATGTCAAAATTCATCCGATTTTCGTGCAAAAGTTAAAATAATTTTAACTTCTTCCGATGACTTTTTAATTTCGTACGAATACCCAACTGTCACTTTTTAGCCAATGAAATTCTCTGAAATTTCTATCGTATCGTCGGACATCGGATCTGTGAAAATCCACCTTTAAGGTGGATTTTCACAGATCCGATGTCCGACGGTACGATGATACGATAGAAATTTCAGAGAATTTCATTGGCTGAAAAGTGACAGTTGGGTTTTCGTACGAAATTAAAAAGTCATCGGAAGAAGTTAAAATTATTTTAACTTTTGCACGAAAATCGGATGAATTTTGACATGACATTCTATCTTGAACGTCTTGATAACCTTACTTTTGTGAAGTGTTTATGTTTTTGATATATTGAAATGGAACAACAAAATCGTAATTATAAATGGATGTTGTTCTGAAACTATTTTCTTGTGGCATTTTTGTAATTAACTATTCTTGATGAGAAATAAGCCACAATTTTAATAAAAAAAATGATTTTATTTTTTAGTAAAATTGTATTTCCCATTAAAAACAGTTAATTATAAATGGATGTGATGGTACTTCTAACAATAACTCACATTTTTATCCTCTTCAAACAGATAATTTGACGAATCCATGATGATCCAAACAATAATAAGAATAAAATCGAAATAAAACTTTCAATATCCAACAGCAAACATTTGTATCAAATATCAATCCATGGAATAATCTGACATATTACACAAATGTCAAAAAATTTCGGATACGACAATCAAATATAATCGTACGAAAAAATTTCGTATTTCGTGTCTTCGGATATCGGATCTGTGAAAATTAGCCTTAAATGTTTGGTATGCGGACGTAAAAACCACAATTTAGATAAGTGTGCCTATCGAGAATGTTTTTGTCACATTTGCAATATAAAAGGGCATTTAGCACCAATGTGTTCAAATAAAAATAATAAATCTAATAAAACAGGTAATAAAAACAATTTTCTAGATTCTGAAGAATATTGTTTATATAGTTTACAATATAATACGAATCCTGTGTTAATAGATTTATTAATTGATAATGAGTTGTTTACATTTACGTTGGATACTGGCGCTAGCTATAGTGTTATTTCAGAAAGCTTTTATTATAATTTAAATTTTAGCAATAAAATTTTGCAGGCAACCTCCAAAAATTTTAATCTTTATAATGGGGACAAATTAAAACCTTTAGGTTTCGTTAATTGTGAGGTTAAATATAAAGAAAAAAATGCTATGTTAAATTTGTATGTTATTAGTAAAGGAGGACCTCCATTGGTAGGTAGAGATTTCTATAATCTGTTCGATCTTACCATTTTTAACGTAAACGATTTAGCATTTCCATCAGATTTGAATGATATATTAAATAAATTTCAAAATTTATTTTCGCCTGGTTTGGGTAAATTTACCAAAGGTGTAATTTCAATAAAATTAAAATCTGATTCTGTAAGTCCTAAATTTTTTAGAGCTCGTCCTTTACCATTCGTGATGAGGAAAAAGGTAGAAAATGAGCTAAACAGGTTACTACAACTAGGTGTAGGGTAGGTGTAAAATAATTGAAGCTGTAGATTTTTCAAATTGGGGTACGCCTATTGTTCCTGTATTAAAAAAAAAGAATGTGTGTGTACTTTGTACATACGCACGTAAGAAGTTATACTTCTACTACATATTATGTGATTTTTAAGACAATACCAAAAATTTAAAAAAATAAAAGAATAAAACGCACACAAACACATTGAAAAATGCCACAAAGAAAAAATGATTTCTGAACGATAACAATTGTTGGCAAAAATTTTAAATACGCATTTTCTGAAAAAAAAATATATAACAAATATACTTACAATCATAAAATGCATAAAAAATAAAAACTTGCATCGGGAATCGAACCCGTGAATGTCGGGGCGCTTTGATTCGTAATCAAAGCCTAGACTCACTCGTCCAATTCCACATTATTTGTCATGTGGAAAAATAGGGTAACTGAACGTTTTACTGTTTGACAGTTGTTTTGAATATAATTAAATTATGTAGCTTAAATTTTGTGGAAGAAAACAATATATTAGATGAAGATTGGTAGAACTTTTGTTGGTAACCCAGATAGCACAAGTACGTTTTATGGACATCCAATGGACGTACATCTGTGTACATTGGAACGTCCAATGGACGTCCCGCTAAGGTACAATGGACATCCGATGGACGTCCAACGAATGTCCAGAGTTCACAAAATTGGACGTCCATAGAACGTCCGCTACAAACGTACATTGTACGTTGTATTGGAGCTTTCAGTGTACACCTTATGTACATTCAATGTACGTCTTATGGACATTTGTAGGGCACTTTTCAGAAAGCAATCTAGTATCCATAATTTTGTGAATATATAGCAAAAAGCCTTTATAGGAAATAGTTCCTTATAATACTAAACTTATACTTAAAAATATTACACAAAAGACCTTTTTTTATTTACTATAACTTCATTATAATATATACTTTATTATAGGAACTAGGAACTTCATTAATGCACGACTGCACTTGCACGATAAACAGAAAACACAAATATATCACAAGATGTATTTTCATAAAGACGAGATTCAGATAATGACGCCCTAGGAAGCATGCACATTAAAAGAGGTTTACTCTGTTCTGTTTCTGTTCCAAACTATTTTTAGAGTCAGTACGGTTGTTGTATAATACAAGCGCGTTTGCCATTCTGTGAATTATCATAAATAAACCATCCTTCAGTATTCCACAACAATTAACAGCGATAATCCCCTAAAAGTACCTGATATACTACCTTTCACGATCGATAGCGCGAAGAGCGACAACGTTGTCAAGAAGATTCTCATTTAGTTTGTATTGGGACTTAATATAATAGTCGCGTTTTGTGTAAAATATCCATGGACCACAAATGGATGTCCAATGTACGTTGAAATCAAACGTCCAATGGACGTCCCGTAATGTACGTACATAGTACGTCCAGTTTTGGTCCATGGACGTTTGGACTTTAAATGTACGTTATATGGACGTCCATCGGACGTTGTGTGCTATATGGGAATCAAATTAAGTATGTAAATCAAAGCATTACATACCTACTAGATAAATAAATCTACGCCAAAAAATCATAATTTAAAAATAAAAATCGGACCTAATTTGGGATTTCTCTCTAAAATTCCCATTCTTGAGAAAATAAATGTACAGTAGAGCGTCGATTATCCGAACGTCGATCAACCGAACGACCGCTTATTCGAACTATCGACTCCCGCGTCCCGCACTCGAATACCTAGCAAGCGTTAGTAATTGACGCTTAAAATATCTTCAATTTTCTTCAATATTGTATTCAAAAATAATTATGTTGTTGCAAAGACTGCACTTTTTTGTTTAGTTGCTAGTTGTCATTATCAAGATATAAATAAATATGTAGGTATATAAATATGGCTTTTATTCACTTGTGGATAAATATGTATGACTATAAATATGTATCAATATATATTGTAGTTCGATTATCGGAACAAATCGGTTTTCCGAACACCTATGTCCCCCAATTAGTTTAGATAATCGACGCTCTAGTGTATTTCAACCTAATCCAAATGTATAATTACAATATGATTATAATAAAAACTACTTACCAAATTAGAATGAGTTTTCCTTGTCCAAAATAGTCCAAAAGTCCAAATATATAGGTATATGAAAACTATTTAAAAAGGCAGTATAACTATTAACTAACTTTTGTTTGTTGTTTCTTTTCACACAAATTTTAAAACGCAACAACCATAAATAATCTAACTACAGCTGTGCCACAGCCGCCATATTGAATAATTTTTGACATGTCATTTGAACATCCAATCAGAACAAAGTTATAATGCGCATGCGCCGGGATCATAGGTTTTAACATATAAAAATTCACCCTCATATCGCCGGTAAAGAAGTATAACTTCAAAAAATGGGTCTGTTCGAATTTGTGGTGATTTTAAAGTCACCGTAAATCCTTTAATAGAAATTGATTCATATCCTTTACCTAAAATTGAAGACTTGTTTACAAATTTAAACGGGGGGTTAAATTTTACAAAATTGGATTTATCTAATGCTTACCAGCAGATATGTTTAGATGAAAAATCGAAAGAGCTTCTAACGATTTCTACACATAAAGGTTTATTTCGTTATACTAGAGCACCATTCGGGATTGCAAGTTTACCTTCTAAATTTCAAAAAATTTTAGAATCACTTTTACAGGGTCTTGATGGTGTGGTATGTTTTCTAGACAATATTCTCGTCACTGGTAAAAATAGGGAAGAGCATTTATCAAGGCTGGAGACAGTTCTTTTTAGGTTTCAGCCTGGTGAACAAGTGACTGTGCGCGACTATCGTAAAAAAAATACGGTTGAGTGGATAAAAGCCGTAGTTTTAAGGAAAATCGTAAAAGTAACATATATTGTTAAAATTCCTGAACTAAATGATGGAAACGTCATTTGAACCAAATTAAAAAATTTCATATAGTGGAATCTTCACTACTGAGTGGTTCAAATGAAGTTTCTCCTATTGTAGATACTGATGTAAATATTGTAAATAAAGAGAATTTAAGTAAAGAAAGTACTGAACGGCCTAAACGAGTGGTCAAACCCATAGATCGTTTAACTTATGAGTAATTTCTTTTTTATTATTTTGTAAATACTTATATTTGTTTTACTAGTAAAAAATAATTTTTTTTAAGGGGGAGATGTTGGATATTGTAAATATAGTTTTAATAGACCACTCTGTAAAACCTAACAACTGTTATCAGAGTAACACATTTCTTAATATTGTAAAAAGTACATTCGCCAAATGAGTATATTAAATGAGCCTTCTTTGTAGAAAGATGTGTTTTATTTTAGTAATTTATAGTTTGTAATATTCACCCTCAAATTAGGGCTAAAATATATTACAGGTACCTAGAGATGCGTAGAAAAAAGTTAAAGAACAATGTTTGCTAAGTAATAAGGAAAATGTCCCAAAATCGCTGTGAGTGGCGAAATTTGAAAAATCATATTTTGGAAACTGTAAATTACAGGGATTTCTACCAAACAAACGCCATTTTAAAGAGGAATGATTGAAGTATTTTTTCTGTGAAGCAATGCCTACACCTATATCCCCGTGTAAAAAAGTTATGGAGCAAAAAACAAAATTGCTATTTTTCGTGTTTTTTCTTGCTTTTCTTTTGAATCTATTTTTGTAAAAAAAAATTATTTTTGACTTTAAAATGTGATATTTCGATAGTACATTTAACCTGGAACAATTTTCCTGTAGATGTGTTTGCACCAAAAGTGCATAGAACTCACCCTAATTGGCCCTATGCCTAGGTACTAATTCACCCCTTTCTCAAAAACGCACCCCTCTAAATGGTAGCACTCCGCGAATTTTTCATATTTAGAGGTCCATTGACTATATGAAACAATAAAACCCCGTTAACGTTGTAGTTCCTTTCTAAAATACATAATCAATAGCATATCTAGCGTTGATTGATAAATATATACCAAACATAACATTGTGTTTAACTAATCGAGGGTGGAGAACATAGGGTGCCAAGCTAAATTTGTACAAAATCGGTTTTTGTAAAGAATTCTATTAAATAAGTAATTTCTGGATCAAATGATACTTGAAATACATTGAATTGTTTCTAGATGGCGGTGTAATCAACAATGAGATATGGTTTCAAGTAGGTGAAATATTTTCAGCTTCATTCCATGGTTCCAAGCGACAATTTACGTCAGAAATAAAGTAAAAAGTTTGTTGATTCGTGATGTATTCAATAAAAAGAAGATAAATTTAATCAGGTACATTTTTTCATAATGTATAAGTATTTTTTTAATTTTCATTTCAAGTTCTGTTTATTAAGCTTAATTTATGAAAAATATTTTTTTCTTGTTTTGTGTTATGATTTTCAATTTAAGAATAAATATTCGCTTTATTTTGAAATTTATTGCTTAATTTGACGAATTGAGCTATCAATATTTTGGAAAATTTAAATTTTTTGTGAATTGTTTATCTTATAATTTTATAAGGTTCCAAGTGCAAGGCTTATAGTACAAGTTCCAAGTATACTGCTGACGTAAAAATGTTACAAATAAATAACACATTGAAATCTTACTTACGACATTATTTAACTCAAGGCGTTGTCACAATTTACCACAGTAGTATAAAATAATTTTAATATTTACAGTCCTTCAAATAACGAAGTTATGACAGTGTAAAATCAGAAATTTCTTTCCTAAAAAATTTGTGAAATGGTGCTTGAAACCTCATGGTTCTCAGTCGTTGTAATGGTAGTCCAATGATAATGTAATTGGAACGTACACAACCATTTGGGGGGTTTAAGGGAACAAAACCTCCAAAAATTTTTATGGGGTGCACAAACACATGTTATTTCTTTAAAGATATTTTGAACATTTTTAAAATCCACCACATATTTGTACATGGTTACCTAAAGCTAAGTAAGATTATATAAACCTGGTTATAATAATGAAAATGTATTTATAATTTATAATATTATTAGGTATACAGAAATTTTGAAATATATAGTATTTTTACTACAAAAGCGATATTACGTAGGTCAAAATTTTTGACGTAAGAGAACTGTCAAAACATTAGAATGTGAATTTTCATTATTGCCATGTTTATAATAAACATGGCAATAATAAAAAGTCACATTTTAATGTTTTGACAGTTCTCTTACGTCAAAAATTTTGACCTACGTAATATTGCTTTTGTAGTAAAAATACTATATTAAAAAAGAAGCAGCATCTCAATAAAAACTGGATTATAGTATTTTTACTACAAAAACGTTATTACGTAGGTCAAAATTTTTGACGTAAGAGAACTGTCAAAACATTAGAATGTGACTTTTCATTATTGCCGTGTTTATAATAAACATAGCAATAATGAAAAGTCACATTCTAATGTTTTGACAGTTCTCTTACGTCAAAAATTTTGACCTACGTAATAACGTTTTTGTAGTAAAAATACTATATCTAAAAAGTACTAAGAGACAAAATTTGTTTAAAAACATTGTATTTAATTAATGGTACCACAATAATAATTTAATTGGAACGTATGTACACAAAAGTACAAGGAGGATTAAGGGAACAAAGCCTCCATAAATTTTTTATGGCGACTTTTATTTTTGTAAGATATTCATGCCCTAAGAAAGCTATGTACATTTTCAATATAAAATCTTTTAACAGTTTTCGATATATTTATTATTTCGATTTTCACTTTGTAACTTCAAATGGCTGTAACCATAGGACCCCCGCTTCAATATGTGCAAAGACATGGGCGCCATCCTTTAGGGGCTCCAAAACCCGGGATCAAAAATAAAAAAAAAACAAATAAACAAAAAAACAAAAATTAATTTTAAAATAACAGTTAAAGTTAAATAGAATTAAGTATAAACACACACGAAATTTTATTAGTATATCATTCAGTTACTGCCGATTTCCATTTCCGAGATTATATCAGAATTTTGACTTAAGTCAGATATTTTAATTTATTTTGTTATGATTTTATTCTGTTTGTTCCATTTTGATATTTTAGTCTACAAATACTAGTCCATTTACTCACGGTTTTTGCTGTGAATTTTAAAGAACCGCTTAAATTGACATGAAATTTGTCATACACATAGCTAACAAGAAAAGCAGTGATATTGTGCCGACGTGTGCTTTTGCCCTGGGGGTAAACGAGGTATTCTCAGGGGAATACGCCCGAGAATACCTGGGGGTATTTTCGGGGGTGAAAAAACATACGTTCAAAATAAGTCCGGAATTGGATAAACTGACTAATTTTGAGCAACTTTTGTTATATAGAGATTTTCACTAAGTCAATACTTTAACGAGTTATCTGCGAGTGAATATTTTCATTTTTCAACAAAAAAACCTGTTTTAGACGGTTTTTCGCAAATAACTCAAAAACTAATTATTTTATCGAAAAAATACTCTTAGGAAATATAGCTTAAGTACAAAAAAGTGAAAAAGATAATTTAATATGAAGTCTGCAAACCCAGTAGAAGATGAGTGTTGTAGCTAATGAAAAGTAGGTTCTTATTCGTCAAATTCCAAATCGAATATTTCAACGTGAAATAACCAAAAAATTAAGAACTTTTCGGGAAAAGCTCATTACAATTTCTTTAATTTAAAAAAGTTACTAGCAATAAGAACAAGCAATAAGCAACCTTTTTTTGGTAAAATCACCCCCTAATTAACATTCTAAATTAAATTAATCGTTACCGCTTTACCATTTACTTCATATACTATGTACTGTTTATATGATCTGTAAGTTTCATCGGTTTAAAGTGCTCATTTTTGAAAAAAATTGGTTTTAAAGTAAATTCTTTGAAGGTATACTTCTTTAGGCATGTTTGGGAGTAAATGGTATATGTGCGCGAATTCATCAAAAGTCTTGGTCCTGGGCGTAGCTCAAACGTTATAACGTGCTTTGATTGGGTATTAAAATTACCTGTCAATAATTGGAGGTTATGGGTTACCTGTCAAAATTACCTCTATGGAGGTTATGGGTAAAAAAATGTTATGTATATTAGTTTTTATTGTTGTGAGGACAAAGACAAAAGCAAGTTTATAATTGTAGTGACTTTTTAAATAGTTTTTAAAAGCAACATGTATGTAATTGTAAATATTTCAGTATTGTAATAGAAAATTACATACCTATTTGGAAAATGTAAAATGTACCTAGCTATCCATAGTAGGTAATGCTTTGATTTACATAATTTGATAACCAACAAAATTCCTACCAATCTTCATCTAAAATATTGTTTTTTTAGTCTATGTTTTGTTGTATTTTAATTCCACAAAAATCAAATTTAATTTAATTAAACTAAGAGAATAAGCAACTGTCAAAAAAGTTTAAACTTTCACTTGGTGTATCTTCCCACATCACTCATATGTCTCATTGGTTAAATTCTCCATGTGTTGATTTCAAAATCTAACAACCTGGATATACGCAGGTTCGATCCCCAATGCACATTTTTATTTTTTTTTATACATTTTATGATTGTATGTAAGTAATATTTATTATATTTTTTTTTCAGAAAATACGTATTTAGTTAAAATTTTTGATAAAAATTACTGTTCAGAAATCATTTCTTTGTTTCATTTTTTAATGTGTTTGCGTGTGTTTGATTCTTTTGTTTTTTAAATTTTTGGTATTGTTTGAATAAAAATTTTTGGAAAGTAAAATATAAATAAACTGTTTAAAGTATATTGATTTCGTTGAAATCATATAATATAAGTATAACTTCTTACGTGCGTACAAAGTACCTACACACATATTCTTTTTTTAATCTTGGACCAAATTAAAAATTATTTAGTGATACCAAAGATCTCAAGCACCGCTGTAACTGTTTTTATGTGCATATTTGTATTAAGGTACGTTAGGTTCAATCGAACTATTCTTGCTCCCAGAATATGTGATTTAATTATGACCTACCTTTTGTTACACCCTGTATATCAGTATACAACTGTAGGTAGGCAATCAAAATTACAAGACAGCAAATTAATTTTATCCACCCTTATGCTGGGGCCACAGTAACGTCTAATGCTGGTAGTTAACGCATTATTTGCCATCTCTGTAATGCAAAATAATAATGCGTTATTTACTGCATTAGACGTTACTGTGGCCCCAGCATTAGAGTCATACACCTCACTGCCTCACTCATATCCAGTGGCTCATTATCCAATGATCTCACTTTACTACAAAAGAAGAATTATCTAACCTCAAACATTTCAAAATATAACCTATAAAAATTTTGATTTTATTTTAGTAAACACATGAAAATACATACAGAATGAAAACGTTTGAAATTGTTGCTGGTACATACGAAGAGTTTTTAATAGGATATGAGTTTTTTGAAAAAGTAAGTATTCAAAGACTAATTAATCAGAAACTACATGTGGGTTTCATGAAACATTTCTCCAGTGTACATCAGTGTACATGCAGTATGCAGTGTATAGTGCATGTTAACACTTTGAGATTTTATCTGGAGAGATTACTTCTTAGTTATATGCAACCCTATATCTGCTATTATAATATTTATATTTCTCTTTCAGGACTCACAGCTGGTTCAAAGCTTTGCTTCTCATGATCACAGTGCTAGTATACGTTCCCTAACCAGGTGTGACCACTATGTCGCTTCAGGAGGTGCAGATGATCGTATAATTATATATGACTTTAGAATGCGAAAAGAACATTGCATGTTATCACATCATAGTTCTACAGTTACATGTTTAGATTTTACTCCTAACCATTCGCACATACTTTCGGGCAGTCAAGATGGGTTGTTAGCCATCACACGAGTAGGCAATTGGCAGGTAACTAAAGAATTATATTATGTTATGGATTTGTAATGACCACAATAAATATTTCCTTCTTCTTAAGGGGATGGAGACATAGTTTCTGCTCCAATGCTATTCAAATGGGATTCATTTTTTTCGAATCCTGAGAACACTATCAGTGACAATTTTAAATATTTGACATGGCATCGTGAATATTTTGAGTTGTTGATTAAATAATATTGATAGTGTATTTGATAAATAATTTATTTAAGAAGTGAACTTAATAAAAAGTTATTTATTGTTTATTATTATTTATTAATTGATTTAAGAAGTGAACTTAATAAAAAGTTATTTATTGTTTATTATTTATGGAATATCCAAGAAGAGAGTACACCAGGATATATTCAGTGATCCAAGTATTTTGTTGTTAAAGACGTTTAAAATTGTAAGTGTTTCATAGTTACAATATATTATTAAAAAATCACTTTATCACTTTTCCTCTTTCCTCGATTGATTATTAGTTTTTGTTGTACAATAGATAAATTATTACAATCACTGAATACATAGTTAGTGAAAAAATTATCATATTAATTAACTGAATTAATAATTAAGGCAATTAATTATACAAGTAACAGTTATCCAAGAACATTCAAAAGCCATCTTTAAAGTTAATGATGACATTGTCAAGTAAATTTTACATATCCATACCAGTGAGAATTTTACTACACGTAATTTGCCGTGTTAAGACAGAAAAAGTAGGGATAGTCGTAAAATATTTGCCAATTATGTACAGATGGCCTTAAGGTGCCGTGCATTTCTTCGTAGGTGTTCACCGTATATTGTCTTGTTAGGTGAGATGTTAGATGGTCAGGAGTAAATTATTTTGTTTTTTAATTTATATAAAACATAAATATTTTTGAATATTTGCGATTGCTTTATGGTTCTCTTCAGAAGGAATCAGGATAAACGGTCAAAGAGTAAATAACATCCGGTATGCAGATGACACAGTATTAATGACTGATTCTGACCATAGTCTGCAGATACTGTTGGATAGGGTTACTGAGAGTTGTGAAAAAATGGGGATGAAGATCAATACTGCGAAAACTAAAGTTATGAAAATATCAAGGAACAAAAATTTACCCCTTCCAATATATGTGAAACACCAACAGCCTGAATACGTAAACCAATACAAATATCTTGGTTGCTGGTTCAACAATCAACTTGATTATAAACAAGAAGTAAGAGCGAGAATAGAGGTAGCCCGACAAGGGTTTATCAAAATGAAAAGCTTATTTTGTAACAGTAGCATTAATATCGGCCTTAGATGTCGATTTCTGCATTGCTATGTGAGGTCAATACTTTTGTATGGAACAGAGGCCTGGATACTCAACACAACACTGATGAACAAGTTAGAAGCCTTTGAACTCTGGCTTTATAGAAGAATCTCGAAAATACCTTGGACAACCCACACCACCAATGAAAATGTTCTGAGGAGAATAGGTACACATAGGGAACTGCTAAAAATCAATTAAGTCAGAAAAGTTAGCTACCTGGGACACATAATGAGAAACAAAAAGTACCGCCTCACGCAACTGATCATCCAGGGCAAGATTGAAGGAAATCGGGGTCCCTGTAGGCGCCAGATTTCATGGCTTAGAAATATCAGAGACTGGACTGGCCTTGATTCAACATCTTTGTTTAGAGCCGCATTGGACAGAGACAGATTCGCCAGTGTAGTCGCTAACCTCCACTAAAGGAGAAAGCACCACAAGAAGAAGAAGAAGAAGAAAACATGAATCAATAATTATTTGTTTCTTTAGATATTAATTGAAGTTAATTAAACAAATTTTTGGCAATTCCCTTTGGTCAGAATCGTCAAACTACCAGTTGCCGGATTGCAACAGATTCATTCACCAGATGAAAGTTTTATGACAATAGACAAACAAATGAGACACAAATGACAAACAAATGATTGATTGATTGATTATAGATAGGGATTGAAATTAAGCATAACATTTCTCCAAACTGTGTTAAACTTATCTTCAAAGTCATGTAGGTACATTTTTTTCTTGCCTATACTGGAGCATTGAATAGTATACATGTGTGTATAAACTATTTCTACAGATTTTCTTCTAAACTACAGTATGCGCCAAAACAAATGACATTGAAAAACTAAAGCTTTATTAAACATGAAAAATTAAATAACAATATTTCAAATAATGCGAATTTTAAGTTTTGCTTCTATACAAAATGTGTTCAAAGTGCTCGCCATTGCGTTCCACTTATAACGCTTAACAAGATTGCTTATCATGTTATTAAAAATACGTTGCTGCATTCTTCTGAAAAAGGTCAAAATTTTTTCACGGAGTTCATCAATAGTTGCCGGTGGGTTTTCTGTAAAAACGGCTTGTTTCAGCATACCCCATACGTAAGCATCAAGAGTTGTTAGATCAGGTGAATGAGAAGGGTAAGGAAAATTCGTATTATGGGAAATTACGCGGTCTTCAAAATTTTCTCGAATCAGATCTAAGGATGCTCTCGTGGTATGACAAGTAGCCCCATCCTGTTGGAACCATCGGGTATTCAACTGTATGTTTCTGGCCCGACAGAATTATCTGAGATCAATAAAAAATGGTGTCAAAGTTGTTCTCTATATCGCACTTGATTTAGTGTAACTGGTCTTCCATGCTCGTCTTCCACGAAGTAAGGGCCCAATAATCCATTACCTGACACTGCGCACCAAATCGTTACACGGTCACTATGAAGAGGTTTCTCTACGATGATGTCTGGTTGTTCAAAACCAAGAAAACGATTTGTCTGTCGATTGATAAATCCATTCAGATGGATGTGACATTCGTCTGTAAACCACACGTTAGAAAAAAATAGGGGTTGTGCATAAATCATTGCCAAGACTGAAGCACAATAAACAACTCTTGATTTCTTGTCTTGTTTTGTCAAGTGTTGGCCAATCTGTATTTTATATGGAAAACCACCAATCTTCTTAAACATTCTTCGGGTAGACGTTTTACTCAAATTCATTTTTAGAGATGTTCTGCGGAGACTTCTTTTTGGTGATTCTAACACCAGTTGAAATAGCCTTCCTTGACGATCAGTACAGCTTTTTAGTTGAGTTAGAACGCTTCCTGTTCGTCGAAATTTTGCAACGACTCTTAAAAAGTCCTTATTAGTCGGTGCAGGCTTCTGAAACTCTTCCCGAAATTGATTAGCAACCATTAACAAACTAGGTCCATTTGATCGTCCATTCCCATATGAGCGGAAATAATACTCAATAATAAATATTTTTCTTGCATTGTAAGCACCATTTCGAATCTTTTTGACAGTTTGTTAGAATAAACAATGTTTAAAAATACCATGACAACTATTGTCACTTGTTTCATATGACGCGATTACATTTCACAGGCTTCCTGATTTCAGCGTCCTTTGTTTTGATGCATACCGTACTAAGGCACATCAATGGTGGAAATATCTATGGGAATTATCACCAACAGTAGTTATCTCCAATATGCTCAAGTGCCCTATAGTCCTCAATCATGTCCACGAGAAAGAAACTGATGAAGTATCAATCAAGATCTGTCTAAAGATGCAAAATCAAGACCTTAAGATGGAAGACCAGACTTTAAAAAATTGAAAGATTAGGGAGGACATCCAAATCCTCATATACACGATCTATGAGTCTCTTACAAAGTATTAGATGTTGTTTAATGTCAAGGCATATCACAGACTTGGAAAGGTATCACTTAGACTATCAGAGGCGTCAATGACTGTAATCAGAGTGTGAAACCCTAGCACAGTAACGCCCGTTTCACACACCAAAAATTTTGAACATGCGATGGCTTGAAACGTTCGGTGAAGGGAGGAAGGTTCTCGAGCCACTATTAGAATTTCATCGTGCATCACAAACGTCGCACGTTTAAAATTCTTAGTGTGTGAAACCGCGCTAAGGCAGCTTCAGCAGAACTTACTGTTACCATAAGAAGGTTTGATGTATCTTTCGTACAAGAACCCTGAATTTAAAAGGGTAAAATAAGACATGTATCAGTAACTGATTGAAAGCTTATACAGCGTGTAACAAAAATACAGGTCATAAATTTAACCATTTATTCTGGGACCAAAAATAGTTCGATTGAACCTAACTTACCTTAGTACAAATGTGCACATAAAAAAAGTTACAGCCCTTTGAAGTTACAAAATGAAAATCGATTTTTTCCAATATATCGAAAACTATTAGAGATCTTTTATTGAAAATAGACACGTGGCATTCTTATGGTAATAGTATCTTAAGAAAAAATTATAGTGAAATTTGGACACCCCATAAATATTTTATGGGGGTTTTGTTCTTTTAAACCCCCCAAACTTTTGTGTACGTTCCAATTTAATTATTATTGTAGTACCATTAGTTAAACACAATATTTTAAAAACTTTTTTGCCTCTAAGTACTTTTTCGAAAAGTCAGTTTTTATCGAGATATTTTGAATATTTGTCAAATCCACCACATATTTGTATATGGTTAAGTACGATTATGGAGACTTGGTAATAATATGAAAATTTATTTATAATTTACATTTTTAGGTATATTTTGAACCATATTAAAAAAGAAGTAATATCTCGATTAAAAGTGCCTTCTCGAAAAAATACAAAGAGGCAAAAAACTTTTAAAAACACTGTGTTTAACTAATGGTACCGCAGTAAAAGTTTAATTGGAACATACACAAACATTTGGGGGTTTAAAGGAAGAAAACCCCCATAAAATTTTTATGTAAACATATTAAAAAAGAAGCCGCAACTCGATAAAAACTGCCTTTTCGAAAAAATACTAAGAGGCAAAAAAGTTCTAGAAATATTGAATTTAACTAATGGTACCACAATAATAATTTAATTGGAACGTACACAAAAGTTTGGGGGGGTTTAAGGGAACAAAACCCCCATAACATTTTTATGGGGTGCACAAATTTCACTATAATTCTTTTTTAAGATGCTCCTGCCATAGGAATGCCACATGTCCATTTTCAATAAAAAATCTCTAATAGTTTTCGATATATTCGAAAAAATCGATTTTAATTTTGTAACTTCAAAGGGCTGTAACTTTTTTTATGTGCATATTTGTATTAAGGTAAATTAGGTTCAATCGAACTATTTTTGGTCTCCGAATATGCGATTTAATTTATGACCTGTATTTTCGTTACACCCTGTATATAGCCAATCTGCCAAAGTCCCTAAGACCTGCATAATAGTCGAACTACATATCAAAACACTGCCATTGATGAATCTTTATTCTAGGGATTTAATGACAAGAAGGTTGAAGATCAAGACGAAGGAGGTAATTCTCAGATTAGCTTACCTCCCAAATGATGATCTCGAACAACCACCACCAAGGAAGTTGGAACAGCTAGTGATCATACAATAGGTTTCTTTCTTGGAGACTTACTACAGACTCTGTAACCAAGAACCTTAAACAGTCAACCATGTCCAACATGACTGTAATGTTGAAACTATGTATTATATTTTTAACTGTTTTCACCTTCCATTACACTTTATATTACTTATTAGTTACATTGAACAGTCTCACACATTTTACAAAGATTGTAGAAGGTAAAAACAAGTAGAAACACATGGTTACTCTGGGAGATAGAATAGATTGAGAATGTGGACATAACATTTTTCTAATATATTCCCTTTATTCCAAGATGGAACAATAACAGATAGACTACAAAAATGTTGAATGGAGACTATATCAATGATACAAGGAATTCGAGAATAAAGAGGAGAAACATATTGATAGAAACAAGTCAGGAGAGTCATGAAGAGGATCCCATTTACTGGCGAATTCTGAATGAACTACAGCTAAAAGGGAATGAAGTATCATTTTGATAATTCCACAAATTTTATTTTGTTACATTTTATTTAATACAACTTTCTTTCTATAAATTCTTTATAATATCAAGGCTTGTTCCAAAAAATTCTGGTTTTATTTTTAGGTTGAAAAACTATGGGACAAAGCTCACAAAGGCTCAGCAATAATAGACATTGCAGTACACCCAACTGGAAAGTTGGCTTTGACTTTAGGAGATGATTGTACATTAAGAACATGGAATTTGGTAAAAGGGCGTCAAGCTTACGCAGTCAACTTAAAAAGCAAAAGTAAAGATCCAAAAAGTATATTTAAAATATGCTGGGCTGCTGATGGAGTTAGGTTTATACTTTATGGTGGAAAATACACAGAAATATGGGGCACTGAATCTGGAGGTATACTCCAAGTGATAGAACACGATGTTAAAGTTAGCAGTTGTATTTGGTATTCAGACAAAAAAATACTAGTTGGTTATGAAGATGGAAATATAAGTTTAGTTAAATTATCTTCATTGAAAAAGACTACAAATAAAGTCCATAAAGACAGAGTTAAAGTTTTAGCTAAATTTGAAGATTGGATCATATCGGGTTCAAGCAGTGGTGAAATAAAAGTCTGTAATAAAGCTCTGGAAGAAGTTAGTAAAATAACTGCCGGGTGTAGAATTACATCTATGGTTATAATACCTCCGATTCAAATTAAAAAAGAAGATGAAGTGGCTGAAGCTGAAACTGTAGAAATTGAAGATGTGGAAGAACCAATTAAAAAATCGAAGAAGAAAAAGAGGACTTCACAAATTGTTGATGAAAGCAGTATACAACAAGTTGAAGAAAATACTTCACCAGCCAAAAAGAAAAAGAAAATAAAGTTTAGTAAAAACAGTTAATTTAATATTATTTTTGTTAATATGTTTAAGTAAAAATAAAAGTGAATTATTTTTTTTCTAATAATTATTTTTATTTATGTAAGAGTAAAGCACATAATAATGTTGTTTATTTTATTACGGGAAGCAGGTGGTAAACCTAAAGAAGTATCGGGCCATGTCCCGTTAAAGTTGCCCTGGCGTGTGTTGGATTCGGGGAGGAAGGGTCCATCTGCACTCAGTCCTCCCAAAGGAGTCCATGCTCACAGATTCCTCCATAGCTCCCTGCCTTCCAACTAAGGTGCAGTAGGTCCTCTAGAGACTGATGCATCGCATGAATAGCCCAACTCTCTCTTTTGGTGATGGTGAATGTGGTGATTTTTAAATCACGCCGTGATCAGTGACAGTGATTTTTATATAACGGTGATTTTAACAGTGACCGCGATCACCGTTCTTTTATGTACAGTAACAGGCAGTCACAATAATTGTAAACTAAACACGATCGCAATTACTCTGTATTAGGTCATACTCGTACTATAAAAACATATATTGTTGATATTGAATATGTTTAACGCAACTATGGTTTGTTTTTAAACCAAGAGGGAATTCAAATTTACCGCGCTGTAATGCTTGTTTGTAACTGGTCCAACCGCAGGCAAGTTTACTCCACCGTTATAAAATTTTGACAATAATGACATTTTTCAAATTTTGACACTCTTGGCATTTCATAAGTTAATTAAGTTATATCGGCGGTTTTCTGTGTTATTTCTTTAATTTCTAGATTTTTAGTCTGCTTTTATATAAGAAGCAGTTGTTTTTAGAACTCTTTAGCGACGTATTAATATAATATTTATGGATTACCGTTGAGGGCTGACATGGTCAACCAAAACAGAAGATGTATTTGGAAATTTTTCTAGTGACTTTTTTTGGTGTGAATCTGTCTTTTTGTTTACTCCTCTTGGTTAAAAAATAAACTATAGCTGGTTGACTTATTTATAATATAAACTTACAATACCAACAATAAAGTAATCCATTTAAAAAGCAATGCAAAACTTCGCTTCCTCTGTAAATAAAACTAAAAATAACTAGAAAATGTCAACTAATTTCTTTTATATACTTTTAAGAGTGTTTTTATGAAAGAAAAAAATATTCAATACGTTTGCAATAATGTAAAATACATACATTGTATTTCACAGTTCCTAAAATTCACGGTTCCTAATACTCACCAGTTGTTACTTCACATTCGTCGTGAATATCATAATATTTATTCTATAAATAAACACGTTTTGCGAGACAGTGAATGCGAAGTTGATATCTGATATCTGGTCACCAGTCGCCGTTAATGAAGCTACTAAGGAAAGGTCGATACCTCACTACAATCACTACTCTCTTTCACTCTCTCTCTCTATCTCTCTCTCTCACCGTTATTGAAGCTACTAAGGAAAGGTCGATACCTCACTACAATCACTACTCTCTTTCACTCTCTCTCTATCTCTCTCTCTCACCGTTATTGAATCTACTATAAGGAAAGGTGTATACCTCACTACAATCACTACTCTCTCTCTGTCTCTCCCTCTCCTTCTGTCTCTCTCCTCTCTCTCTATCTCTCTGTTTGTCTCTCTCTCTCTCTCTCTCTCTCTCTGATCTTTGCTGTAGATTCCTCTCTAATATTTCCTTCTTTCTGACAATTCGAATTACTGCCTCCAGTATCGATTCAGTCTTTCCCCAAATTGCCACCTGCATTATGGTATTTGCATTTACCCTACCTACTTCTTGACTGACTTTACAACTCGGGGTGAGTCTTCAATCCTAGATAAATCGGCTTCAACATCATCCTTCTATCTTTTTTTGGGACGGCCTACTGATCTACCTTCTGGTCTCTCAAAAAACACTGTCTTCCTCGGATCTTACCACATGACCTACCTATCTCATCACTGATTGTCAATTATTCGCCCAGTTGTTACATATGGAAGTGAAACATGATGATCAGATTAGCTTTTATATGTCTGACGATGTTTTCAGTATCACATAGAGAAACTTATTCAGCATTGCGGCGCCTTTTCCTCTTTCCTGACAATTCACCTCAAATATCATTCGGAGAACCTTCCTTTCAAACACCAGCAGTTTATATTTCCTGCTGATGTAGAGTCCATGTTTCACTTCCATACAGTCTTAATTTAGATTGTCTTTTTAGCAGCTGGGATCTTAATAATGATGATAGGGAATATATAATGCTCTATTCCCTGCAACCATCCTTGCTGAGACCTCTTATTCCTCTTTTCTATGTGATTATCTCAAATACACAGTGCTCGGCCGTATCAGCCAGTCTGCAGTTTCCCTCCGCTACCTTCCCTATCCTTTCTCGGTAGGTCCTGAAGGAGCCATGCATTTTGTTATATAGGAACTGAGTGACAAAGTAGTTATTAGTGTCGCTGCACTGCATCCAGTCTGTGATAGGTATTTGAAATGAATAAATGAATATACTTGTCCAGGCCGCCCTATGCTCGTTTGCCCATTCTTCCTGCCACTTCGTTCTGCTGCAATACCTAGCTACTATTTTCTCCTGCTCATTCTTCCCGTAGGTTTCCGCTCTTTCCTTTGGCATTCATCATCAGGTAAATATAGGTAACACCCCCGCGATTGCTTGTATGGCCACCGTTGATGTTCTTTACGCACGTCCTACCGTTAGTAGTGCCTTTTCTTTGAACTTTCTCTACCATTCTCCTATATTTACTGACGTTAAGCACATGTTGCCATACTGGTGCCGCGTAGAGCACAGTAGGATAGAGTGGACCACTTACATTAAAATTCTCTCCTTTGGCCCCTTCTCCCTGAAACTCCCACGTTCAGCATAATTTATGTCAGCGCCGAAGTTCTCTTCTCTACCTTGCGGACGACGTATTTCACTTGTTCACCAAAGGTTCGTCTCGTATTTAGTGCTACTTCACTTTTTTGGCAGGTAATCCTTTCCCCATCCATGGCAAAAACTATATGAAATGAGTGAAATGAATGTCACAACGAATCAAAGTAACCTGTTAACCCAGGTACTCCGTACCAACGGGCGACGCTAGGAAAATATTCCAACAATGCATCGCAGATTACCCATATGAAACGCTGTCATTTTGTACTCTAATAAATACAGAGTATGCAACAAAAATGAAAATAATCGGTTTCGTTTTGATTCAATTCGAGTCTCTTGCCCTCTGACACCGTGTTTCGGGGTCTACCCTTTTCAAAGAGGCTTTGCAAGAAGCCTAATTTAAATCAAAACGAAACGAGATGGTAAACATATTAAAATATTTACACCAGAGTATGATTATACTGACCTCTAACAGGGAACGATAAGATGAGTGAAATTTAATAGAAGTCAGTCTAACCATACTCCGGTGGTTCGCCGGTGTAAATATTTTAATATTTATACCATCTTCTCGTCTCGTTTTGATTTAAATCAGTCTTCTTGCAAAGCCTCTTTGAAAAAGAGTAGACCCCGAAACACAGTGTCAGAGGATGGCAAGAGACTCGAATTGAATCAAAACGGAAGCCAATTATGTTCAAAAACTATATGGTAAAGCCCTCGGACCCTTCATGATCATTTCAGTTTTCTCGGATGCAAGTACGAGGTCCCTGCTTCCCATCTACGTCTTCACTTTGTTGAGGACTCGATTTCCTCTATATGCATGATTGACTATAATACCTAGTTTTTGTTGTGCTCCACCAGCACCAGTTCATCCGCATATGCGCATGTATTGCATGCACCAATGCACAGGTCAGTTTCCAGAATCTCGTTAAATAGAGCATTCCAAAGCAGTAGCCCCAGAGAGGAGCCCTGCGGCACTCCCGCCGTGGTCAGTTCATCAATCCGTTTGTGCATGATTTACTTTCAAGAATCGATTATTATCTATATAAGATTATCTATCATATCTACTTTTTTCAGAAACTATGTAGAATCGAAGGAAAAAACGTACGTACATACGTGTTTTCTGGGACAAACTAGAACATAAGATGGTTATTTACATGTACGGTTAAGACATCTGTCACAATATAAAAGAAGAAGAGGTTGTAGTTGTGACCATGACCCGGAATCTCATATGGAAAAATTGGGGAATTTCCCCCACCACTTCCACACCGCTCAGCTAAATAAAGAGAAACGACAGCCTTTCTCGCTCACGAAGACTTTAACCAATCATTTATGTTAAAACACCATACCTGAATGTCACAAATAAAATAATCAAACGAGGCTTAACTCGATTGTCAATTCTTCAAAAGTAATGACAGCTAGAGTTAGTGCAAGTACAAATAATTTTCTATTAGTTTACAGTTTTTATTGTATTATCTGTAACGATTTATTCTTAGTAATTTCAATTTCAGTTGGTTCCTTATCCTTCGTTTATAAAGTGTAGTGTGTAGTTTTGTTTTAGTTGCGAAAGAACTTTGGTGTTGTGTTAATAAAAAAAATAAACATGATTTATTATTGTTGTGTACAAATCATAAAAAAGTTAGAAAATGCATAGGTAAATGGTAAATAGTAATTAGTTTATAACTGTTTTATCTGAAACAACGAATAAATACACGTACATATATTTAGAAAAAAATTGTCTAACTTTTTTATATCCCTTTTCCTTACTAAATTTGACAGCAAAAATAACATATTTTGCAACTTGAGAATTCCGAATAATTTATGAGTATTACTTAGATATTATTTAAATAAAATACTTTAACAAGCTTAGTAAGTTTTGGTATTTTATTTTAATAATATAGGTGAGATTATTTCTTGTAAAATATAAAGATATTTTAATTAGTAACGAAATTGCCCGCAAGAGGCGCTAAACGGATAAAATTAATGCTTGTCCATTTGAATTTCCCGCCAAATGGTGATTAGTTAACACATCGCTCGCAAATGGCGTAAGGAACCAAATTTTTACAGTGAGTTGCCTATCTATCTGGTAATACTATATTATTTATCTATGGTTGTGACTTCTCAACCATTACGTCGGAGACTTATTTTTATTTTCATATTTTAATCAAAAATTGCAAAAGTGATGATTTATATTTTATTTTCTCAGCCAACTTTTCTAAACTAATTAACGTAATAACCATAGGTAATAACCTATTCATAAAAATGCACAAGTCATTCATTGATGTAAAAAGTATAGTAAAAATAGAATATCTGTGAAAAATCATTGACTTACAAATCTCGTGATTTTTCTATTTTTAAACAATTTCATGTGATTGTGACTCACACATTTACTTTACAAAAAATGTTTGTTTTTATCAATAGAGTCTAAAGTAATGGAAGTAATAATCGCTATGGGACATTTTTGTGATACTCATGGACCCTGTGTAATTTTGTGTACTGAAGCATTTGACAAAATTCCTGAAAAACCATCTTGTCTCAAAGTTCCCATTTGTTCAGCTTGTGAATCAATAAAACTTGATACAGTGTATGCATGTGAAGACGAAAGAAAGCAATACATTACATCAAGAACATCATTCGATTCTAAAACATCACATCTGTTAAAAGATGCAATTTTAAGAAGTCTTAGTATTGAAGTGAGTATATACTTTTATTATACGTATTTGTAAATATTTTGGTTTTAATCAATGATGTACAACTCTTCGTCAAATTATCCCCTATCTCCTAGTTATCTTTTTTAGTTCTTTTCTTTCCCAACAACTCTGGCACCCTTCCCTAATAAAATGGTTTGTTTTGATATGTGAAATATATCAATTTGAACCCAGCTGATTTTCTTGAATCCAGTTTGGTATTAATTTATCTCCGACCTTTCTGTAATTTCCTTGCTTCTGGTTCTATCTATCGTTAGGTATCTCTTTTAATATTCTAATCTCTGTTGATAGTGTTTTAGATCTTTACCTTTTTTAATAATCGTAGTACAGTATACTCTCTCTATAGTGAACATGGTTATTACAATTTGCTTATAAAAAGGTACATTAGGTGTCCCATGAAATTCCTATTGAACTATAACACCTATAACGAGGTATATTTGTTATAACGAGGGAAAATGAGATCGAAGAATATTTTTCTTTACCTGTTTTTGGCTGTGATGGCTATAAATACTCCAGCTGCCTGTATAGAGAAATGCCTAAAATCTGTGTGCTTATCAAGGCCTGTGATGTAATAAATTATTGAGACCAGGGAAAATGGAAGAGGTAGCAAGAGAACTGCAAAGATACAGAATCAACATACTAGCACAATAAAAAGTAAGATGGAAGTGAGAAGGAAACATTAAAAAGCAAAATTACACAATATACTACTAGGAAGAAAACAAGCAGGAAGAAAATTGCAGACTAGTGGTTAAAATTGACAATGGATCGTGGGAAACACACTTCACAGAAGTATATAGACTCAAAGAAAGAGGAAGAACATGATGAACATTTACACATCATTAAAAAAATGAAACAGAAAAAACATCTGGCGCAGATGAAATTCTCAATGAGCTGATTAAAAATAGAGGAAAAAATTATTAATGAGCATCTACAACCTAATAATTAGAATATGGGAAGGAGAAGAAATACCCGAGGATTCGAAAGAAGGCAGAATTATACCATTATTTAAGTAAGGAGAAGTAACAGACTGTAACAACTATACAGTCCATCTAATTTACTTACCGTTGCATGTCATTATCTATGCCAAAGATGTAAGTTGACATAGTTGCCGAAATATAAAAAAATCCTGGATCCATTTTAAATCAAATAGATCACATAATTATTTTAAACATGGATTATACAACAAAACAAATTAATATTCAATGTAAATAAATAAAAACTTTAGAAATAGAAAACAAGAATTAAGTTATAATCTTACGTTAAAGTACATAATAAAAACAGTAAATATAATGAAACAAATACTGACCCGTTGTCCTAGGTGAGCGACGGAAAACGACGCGACGCGATGCGATGCGTTGCGATGCGATGCGACCAGTAATTAACGCGACGTGTGGCTTATGTAGCGTCGCATCGCGTCGCTTTCCATCACTCAAACCAGGACAAAGGTGACGATATCAATTCATTCCTAATCTTAAGTATGGGGAAGTATACTGCAGTTTTGCTGGAAAATTCATATTAAATACTTAGCTTTAAAAAATTCCATAAACGAAGAAGAAAGACAACAAATATCATATATTTAGAGCGAAATAAATTTGGAGAGTTTCATCATTTATATTCGAAATTAATAAATAATCCACGTCGGTTTAAAGTGTATTGTGGCTTATTACCATGCACTTTCGATTATATTATTGCAGCTGTTAAACCCAGTACATATTCAACTGTCAATAAGTAATTTTCAAAAACCAATTTCTATTGAGAAGACGCTGTTACTGGCTTTAAAGTATGTTAATGAAAAAACACTGGTACTATACATATTAGTTTTTATTTATTTAATAAACTATTGAGTAGCATAATTTGAATTGAAAAAAGCAACTTGCACTTGACACTGCAAGCTTGACACTGACACTGCTTCAGTGCGTCGTGTCTCGTCGCGAACAATCGCGAACAAAACAAATTCGCACTTCGTCGCGTCTTGTCGTAGACTGATTAACCCGAAAACGTAGGCCACACACAAATACAACCATTACTTGATATTTTCGCGTCGCGTCGCGTCGTGTCGCGTTGTCGCGTTTGTCGCTCACCTAGGACAACGGGTTAGAGTAAAGAATATAAACAAATATGAAGTGTCATCACCGCAACTGTCAAATAAATGTTACCAATTTATTCTAAAATGTCACCTTCGTTCGATTACAGTTACAGTGTGGTCCGAGCAAATGTGCTTCATAAAAACGCTTTATAATCCATTTATACAAATTAAATGAAACATATTATTGTGTATTTCTTTAGGTTAACATTAATAGAAATCTTCAAATATTATTTCTACACGTATATAATAAAATATGTCTAGTGGCTGTAATTCCAGTGTACTAGGCAAAATGATTCTAAAAATGAACACACCTACCGCCTAAATATTTCGTGTTAGTATCATGTGACGTCACAGGCTATTGTGCGAATGACATGCAACGGTAAGTAAATTAGACGAAGTATAGAGGAATATCTCTACTGAGTACAACATACAAAATTCTAACAGCTCTTATCAGACACAAACTCACTCAATTCACACAGAAAAAATTGGGGACCACCAGCAAGGATTCGGGAATGCAGATCCACTGCAGATGTTATCCACATAATACAGAAACAATTATTGAGAAATGCTACGAAGATAACATAGATCTTCATACCCTCTTCATAGAATTCAGACAAAGCTTTGACTGTATTGGAAGAAATAAAATTTTTAATGAAAATTGAAAAAAAAAGATATTCCAGCAAAGCTAATAAGAAAGCAAAATAAATAAAATATTTTTTTTATTATTTATTTATAATAAAACATGTATTGTTGCAGATGGTTTTGCAGGATGGAAAAACTTCTGGAACAATGTATTTTGGAGATAACACTCGAGGTCATATCATTGCACATGTTTTTAGTGTAAAGGATTCATTTTCAAGGGGCTTTAAGAGAAAATATTGTATAATTGTTCTTGGAAAACAACAGGTAAATATATATATTTATTGGTCATTTTACATGTAAGTTTTGATATATCGTCGCTGTGAAAGCGATATATTGGTATCAAAATATTTCTCTTATTTTTGTCTTTTTTATATCAAACTGTCATAAAATTAGGTCAAAAAAGTCTGTCAAATGGCGTTAGGCCAGTTTGCATGTTTTAATCACCACTTTGCTAACAGAAAACAGACCTATTGCCCATTGCATCAGTCTCTTCCTAAACTTTACGATTAAAGGTTATCTGTCATGTAAGTAAAACTGAATTGTATCACATCCTAGATCTGAATTATTGGCAGATAATCAGTTGTCACTGTGGCTTAAGTGCAAACAGTAATCACATTTTAAAGTCATGGTGGCTTATCTGCATATTTCGCTGGATTTAGTCAATAAGCTGGTTATGGGCTATGAATACTTCAACAAGCAAGATTTCATAATTTTATCCAAGCAAATCGTACCCCTAGTGTGAATTAAAGGGTAATAAGTGATAAAAAATTAATTGCGAAATCTTTGGAACGCTCTAGTGAAAAATGTTTTTTTTGCATTTATGCCAGTTTGATTTCACAGCGACAATATTACAAGTATTCAATAATATCTCAACTTTAACCTTTAATATTATTTATTTGATTGCAGATATCTTTGCTTAGCCACTATGATTTCATAGAAAATAACTTGAAGAAGATCAGTGAGGGCATACAGCAAAAAGCAGACAAACTGAATACAACTGAAAGATCTTCCACCAACAACATGGAAAAAGTTCTAAGATCTCTTCCAGAGCTAATTGGTGAATCTGCTATCTACGCCCAGCTCCATATGTGGTTTGTGTTTTTATTACGGTCAAAAATATTCCAAAGAGTACCTCATAACATTCCATCCTGTCCAGTAGATTGTTCCTCAATAGAAAAATTAAGAAACGTAAAACTAGAAATGTCAGATGCTGTATATGATACAATTGCTTATTGTGTATTAACTGGAATTCACATTGAAGAGGTAGATACAAGTATTGTAAAATACTTTCAGGAATTGTTACCCAAAGGTTTTAAACTACCAAGTAAAGGACAGTTGTGTACTATATCCAAAATCAAAGATATATGGAATGTTAAATTCGAAGGTAGTGTACCTCTCATTCTTCCTAGACTTCATACATGTATAAAAGAAGCATTAGAAGATACAAGTATATCCAATTCGGCACTCTACCATCAAATTAAAAGCCTTATCATGCATTGGTATAGCATTTCGTGTGTTCTCAGTTGGTCTAAGAAGCATTGTGATAACCTCATGAGGACTTTGGAAATACATAAGTGTGATATGCCGTTGTTATCTTATTGGATACCTCAAAGTGGTGCTTGTGTAGAACTATGTAAAACTGATTATTTTAAATATGCAAAAATATCGTGACAGTACTGTATACCTCAATTATGAGAGGACATTTATCAGTATTTTAATCATGCAGTTTGTGATTTACAGGTAGCTATGATTTGATAATTTTTTATATCACTGATTAATATTTTTTTTGAAATGAATTTCGACTCGATTCAAGTTCTCTGTTTAACCCAGGTATGACAATACCAAAAGGCACCGTTAGGAAAATATTCCAATTTACAGTTCAGAGAACCTGTATGAAACGAGTCTGTGTACTCTAATACAGAGTGTGGCATTAGTAAAATAAGAAAATCTACGGTTTCGTTTTGATTTAAATCTGTCTCCCTCCATCCTCCGATAGTACTATTTCTAGGTCTACCTGTTGTCAAGGAGGCTCTGAGGAAGACACATTTACACCAGCACAACCGTAGTTTCTCGATATACATTAAAACTATTTATATCGCAGTATGGTTAGAACGCCCTCTAACGGGGAATAAGTGAAATGAATTTCGACTTGATTCAAGTTCTCTGTTTAACCCAGGTATGACAATACCAAAAGGCACCGTTAGAAAAATATTCCAATTTACAGTTCAGAGAACCTGTATGAAACGAGTCTGTGTACTCTAATACACATTATGGCATTAGTAAAATAAGAAAATCTACCTTATAAATTTGTCTTCCTCAGTGCCTCCTTGACAACAGGTAGACCTAGTAATAGTATGGAGGATGGAGGGAGACAGATTTAAATCAAAACGAAACCGTAGATTTTCTTATCTTACTAATGCCATACTCTGTATTAGAGTACACAGACTCGTTTCATACAGATTTTCTGAACTGCAAATTGGAATATTTTCCTAACGGTGCCTTTTGGTATTGTCATACCTGGGTTAAACAGAGAACTTGAATCGAATCGAAATTCATTTCACTTATTCCCCGTTAGAGGGCGTTCTAACCATACTGCGATATAAATAGTTTTAATTTATATCGAGAAACTACGGTCGTGTTGGTGTAAATTTGTTTTCCTCAGAGCCTCCTTGACAACAGGTAGACCTAGAAATAGCGCTATCGGGGGATGGCAGGAGACAGATTTAAATCAAAAGGAAACCGTAGATTTTCTTATTTAATATTTTTTTATTTTAAATGAGCCTAGTAGACTATTTACCAATACTGAAATAACAAGTAAACAAGAAAAAAACTTTTTAGAACAAATAACTACAAAGGTCACATACTTTGGCCATGTAGATGAACGAAATGTATTTGTTCTCTCTCCTATGGCGCCACAGCTTAAGTCAAGCCCTGGTCTCCCCTAGCAACCCTTTCCTTGGCAGCTCTCCTCTAGTTTTCCTGTAATTTTTTTTGTTGCCCACGTCTGTTACTAATTTATGAAATCTATCCAACAGTGTATGTCCTTCAATTTTGAGATTTTCAGCTGGCATGTTGTCATACCGAGTGCTTTAACGGTATCCATTATTTCCTGTCTTGTGGGTGGGTATGTTAATTCATTACCCAGGTTCTGATCTTTTGTTATCTCGAAATCCGCTACTGCATGTGCTGTGTTTGTATTTGCCTTGTTATGGTCTAAGAGCTAGCAACGTTTTCGAGAAAATATTTTAAGACAGCTGATTCCTTCATATATTGTTCTCTATGCTTCATCGAACACCGTACCGGCCATCTGGCTGCTGATACAGGTTGCATTCATTACTGCCCAGCACACCTGTACAGGTAAATACAAAATCAGGGTGACTGATTAGTGTGATAAAGCTCAGTAGATCCGCTATAGTAATAGATAGCAATAAAAGTTAATAAAAAAATGGAAGCCAACTTTGAGCTTCACATTACAAAATTAGTCAGAATTTTACAGGGTGTTCGATAACATAGTGGCAGACCAAACTTGTGTGTTTTTTTTAAATGGAACACCCCATATTTTATTTTATATTCGAAATGTTCTTAACTTCCCCATCACAAAAATATAAAGGTTTGTTATGTTATACAGGGTATTTACAAAGTTTTAACCAATGTTCTACGAAAATCGTAATAAGTTCAGCTCCCTGTATAAATCAAAATAAGCAAAATAAGCAAAACAGCAATGGTTTATTGGTGCCATATTTTTTTGTTGATTGTCAAAATTTATAAAAATTGTTGATATTGCTAATTTTCTTTATATCGGATACAGGATGACTCAAAACGCAAGTAAGTATATTATTTTCTCAGTAATTTTAAATAGAACACCTTAATTAATAACTTGCTCCTCTGAAAAATGAAAATATCTCGAAAACTAACAAATTTAGGCATAGGGAATATTTTAAAAAAATTAAAGTACGGCAATGATACTTTTCGATGGTGATGTAAAATACAGGGTGTTCCATTTACAGTTTCTGAGAATAGAATGTACTTGCGTTTTTGACTCACCCTGTATTCGATATAAGGAAAATTAGCAATATTAACAATTCTTAAAAATCTTCACAATCAACAAAAAAATATAGCACCAATAAACCATTGCTGTTGTGCTTATTTTTATTTATACAGGGAGCTGAACTTGTTACGATTTTCATAAAAAATTGGTTATAACTTTGTAAAAGCCCTATATAACATAACAAACCTTTATATTTTTGTGATGGGGAAGTTAAGAGAATTTCGAATATAAAATAAAATAATAGGGTGTTCCATTTAAAAAAAACATAAGTTTGGTCTGCCACTATATGTTATCGAACACCCTGTAACATTCTAACTAATTTCGTAATGTAAAGCTGAAAGTTGGCTACAATTTTTGAAGTTATAATTCTTTAGGTACGAGGGTGAATTTTTACATTCCCTGGCGCATGCGCACACCGACAGTATATTGTTAGTTGCTAAATTATCCAAGTTATGTGCAACTAAGGTTTGAAAATAATATATTAGTGTTTTTAGTAAATATATTTATTATAATTTTTGTGTCTTTGGATTTGTTTTCCTTGGAGTAAGATAATAAGTATTTTAAATATTTTTATATTTAATACTTCACTTGATCTGTTTGTCACTGTCGTTTGTAATTACGTCCCAGAAGCCGTAAAAACAAAACCCTGATGGGTTATTGGTAGAGCATTCGACTACATAACGCGAAGGTCCCGGGTTCAAATCC